>NW_027263537.1:2621214-2947957 GCF_042370955.1 Sodiomyces alcalophilus JCM 7366
GGTGGGGGGGGGGGGAGAAGGGCGGTAATATCACGAGTTGACCCCTTAAAAGTGTAGTTCCGGTATAAGGCCGGAACTGCTAATTAGTATATAGGTCCGATACTTGGACCTCGCGCTGCCCTTACCGCGGATTCGTATAAACCTAGTAAATCCTATACCTCTCTATAGATCTTTTCCTTTCCTTTCCTTAATTCTAGCTAATACAATTATTCGGCCTCACTTAGTGCGATCAACCCATAACCAGCCGCTTATACTAAGATACGGTAATTCGGGGACTTATAGTAGTTTATCTTTAACGAAGACTATAGCTATTATAACTACCCACCTCTTAGAGTAGTATCTACTTCGGTAAGAGTAAGGCTAGATTCCTAGAGATCTGCTGGTATATCGATAATTAAGGATAGAATTCTAAGCCTCTCTAGGACTAGTAAGCTAATACCGTTCGAAATAAATTAGTAAATATAGTAAAAGTTAAAAGTCGAACCACCGAATAAGCTCTGGATTAATAAGCAGGATATCCTAAACTATTAGAAGTAATTAAAGAAGAGGCAGGATATTCTAACTATACTACTTAGATATTCCGACTATAGTTCCGGTGGGTCCACCTTTCTAACGAATTAAATTTCACGTCCTAGACCCTATATATATATATAAAGTTACGATCGCTAATTTAATCTATACACGTAACCTTAATCTGCTATAATTAATAATGCAATTACGCTTCTACTACCTATTTCCTTGCGTTAGAATAATAATATCAATAATAACAATAATAACAATAATAACAATAATAACAATAATAACAATAATAACAATAATAACAATAATAACAATAATAACAATAATAACAATAATAACAATAATAACAATAATAACAATAATAAAACTGTTAATATTATACTCATTATAAGTAATAATCATAATAATCATAAGTATAATATCTAAGTCAAAATAAACAGTATATGGTTATAGCTATATAACTAGACGTCTACTTCATAACCAGCTTAACCTATACTATAATACTATACGTATTATACGTGTATATATACTTGGCTTATGATATATATTATATATATATACTAGGTATCGTAAATACGATATCTTGATTATTACTTAAGCTAATAACGTGGCGTGATAACCGTCGCGTAGGCTATTAACGTAACAGTCGCCACCCAATCTTTCAGGGTCTTTTGCCAGCCCCGGATCCAGGAAGAAATCCCAGAAGTCAGTTCTTTACACATAACTACGCGTTTGCGTAACAAGCAGTAATCCTACGGATCTACGAATTCAACAGCTTTTGCTTGATATTCCTCTCTTCCGCGTGTACAGCCTACTACTCGTAGCCCAATTTATCAAAAGGTTATACAGCCCGGGCACTGTCGTACGGGGGGGTTGAGTCTCAGAAAATAAATACAATAAATACTAGAAAAAACACAAAGAAACTGTTGCAAAGAGGTATTTTACCTAAAGAACAGTCTCAAGACTCAACTAGAATAAAGAGGTTTCAGAGGTTCAAAGAACAGGCTTCAAAGAAATTAAATAAATAAAGAAAGGGGTTAGTTAAACCTTAACAAAGAAATAATATAACAAAGAAACCTCAACCTCTTTAACCTCAAGAAGAGCTTTATAAACAAAGAGACCGTAATAACCGTCGAAGGACTACCTCTATAACTAAAAACACAACGCTATGGCATAACAGGATAGGTTATATTAACCCTATTACCTTGAAAAGTCTTTATACTAATACTCTTTAAAAAGATTATAATATAACCAACGAAGAGTTAACTAAAATATAGAGCTATAATGCCTATAAGAAGAGTAAGTCTATTATAGTTACGAATAAAGATTCAGTTAATAAATATAAAGACTTTTCCTATTTAGAAAAGGTTTATATAGATCTTTATAGACCGATCGAACCTCTTTCTTATAATAAAAAGCGTTGGATTTTGTTTATACTAGACCGTTCCACCCGGTTCCTATGGGCATAACTGCTCTCAGATAAGTCTGAAACGACGGTAGTTACAGCTATAAAAGAGTGGAAAGCTTAGGTGGAAAATAATAATAATAATAAATATCACTTCTTTATTAAAGAAGTAGATACCAACGGTGGAAAAGAATTTAATAACGCCTCTTTTTAACGCCTCTTTACAGGTATAAAGCATAATATAAAGCCACCGTACACTTATAAAGCTTAAGGCTCTGTTAAACGAGTTATAAGAACTATAATAGAAAAGGTTCGAGCTCTTCTTTTCCACTCAGGGCTGCCTCGATACCTTTAGGGTAAAGCTATTCTCTTAGCTATTTATATATATAACAGATCACCTAATTCAGCTCTTAAATATAAGAGTGCCTTTAAGCTTTTATAAGGTCAGAAACCTAATATTAATAATATACGGGTTTAGGGTTCTATTATTTATTATAAAAACAACGACCCGAATATAAAGAAACTAGATACAAGAGCACTTCGAGGTGCTTTAATAGGTTTTAATAACTATAACTATAAGGTTTATAACCCAGTAACTAGAAAGACTGGTTGGTTTCGAGACGTTTATATCTTAGAGAATCAGTTTCTTTACTCTTTTTTAGATAACTATAATAATAACTATACGCCTAAAAACAATAATAACCTCCCTCCTTATATTAATACTCAGGCATATAATCAGGTTTCCAACCGCGGGCTTTATCAACCCGTTAAGTATAATAAAGGAATCACTTTTAGTGAAAATACCGGTTAATTTTTATAAAATATTCCTTCGCGCGTTTCGAAACGTTCTGTTAAGTCTATTCAACCTAAAGAAGAGAATAATAATAGACGAAAGAGTCTCCAGGCAGCGGGCGATAAAGTTCCAACTATTAATAATAATAATAATAATAATAATAATAATATTAACCACAGCCCGGCTAATAATAATAATAGCCAGAGTACCAGGCTAGAAGTCCAAATACCTTTAGAACCATCAAAACCGGACTATAAGGATTTAATATCCTATAATAATAGTGCGTACTTACTATATTATATAAAAGATATAATACTTAGAAACCTATAGTTTCAAGAAAATTCCCTATTTCTTTTAACTATAAATTCGATTAACGAACCAGCTACCTATAAACAGGCTATAAACTGCCTAGATAAAGATAAATGGATAGACGCGATAGTAGCAGAAATATCAGAACTCGAAAAGAGAAAGACCTGGGACTTAATAAATATAAGAAATACGCCTAATAATTATAATAAAATAAAAGAAGACTACCACGTACTAGGAGGTCATTAGGTCTTCAGAATCAAATATAATAGGTCTAGCGAAGCTATTCAATATAAGGCTCGGTGGGTTATTCAGGGGTTTAATCAGGTTCTAGGTCTTAATTATCTAAAAACCTTTTTAACTACCTGCCAGCCAGAAAGCTATAAACTAGCTTTAATACTAGGCGTATCACGCAGCTAGAAATTCAGGCAGTTCGACGTCAAAAACGCGTTCGTTTATACTAATACAGATACCCTGATATACGCTATATAACCTACAGGCTTCGAGAGAGAAAACAGGTCAGAAAATAATAAAAATAATAATTATATAACACTCTGCAAGCTTAATAAAGCTTTATACGGGTTAAAACAAAGACCTAGACTCTGGTATAATTACCTGGTTAAGATATTAACTAAACTAGGTTACCGGGTCTCTGAATATAATAACGGACTTTTTACCTTTTATAAATATAATAAAATTAAAAGAATAGAAGAACGAGCTATTCTTTTATGCCACGTTAACGATATAGTGCCTCTGAGCCCTTCTAAGGATACTTTAGACTATTTCTTTAAGGAGATATCTAAAGATATCATACTTAAAGACTTAGGTGAAATAAATACCTTTCTAGGCTATATAATAAATATAAATAAAGATAATAAGACTCTTTCTATAAGTCAGTTGCCTTATACTAATAATATACTTAAAAGGTATAATAAACAAAGTCTAAAAAGGGTTGATACCCCTTATATATATAAGAAGGTCCTAGTACCAAATCCTGAATAAGCATTAACTAATAATATAAATAAATACTAACAGGAAATCGGGGCTTTATTATATCTAGCCTTACATTCAAGACCAGATATAACTTACGCAGTTAACCAGTGTTCTCGCTATATAAGTAATCCCTCGTAAGACCACTTTACTGCGTTAAATCGAATCTAGGCTTATATAAATATATATCCTAATATCGGTCTTTTATATAACTATAATAAAGAAGACCTTGGTATTTATAGTTATTCTAATACCAGCTTTTCAGATATAATCGAGGATAGAACCTCGACTTCAGGATATATTTACTACGTGGGAGTTAATAACCCCGTTAGTTAGACCTTAACTAAACAAAAAGTCGTTGCTTTATCAACAACAGAGGCCGAATATATAGCTCTTACAGAAGCTTCTAAAGAAGGAATCTATCTTTATAATCTATATAAAGATATACTTCAGAATCTAGGTCTAGATTCTAATATAAGAGGTAATAATAATAATAATAATAATAATAATAATAATAATAATACTCTCGAGATTCCTACTATCTTAATAGATAGTGAGAGTGCAAAGAAGCTCGCCGAAAACCCTGAATTTCATAAACGGGTAAAGCATATCGACAGGCAGTATCACTACTACAGGCAACAGCTATAAAATAATAAAATAAAAATCGTATATATAAATACGAAATTTAATATAGCTAATATAATAACTAAAGGTTTAGCAAAAGAGACTCATAATACTCTTTGCGGTTATATAAACCTAGGTCATAAGGACGATACGTTGCCTGAATATGATTTGCCGCCTTATAATAATATTAAAGAATTAAAATACTAGGTTTTAATACTTAGTATTCTTAGTTCTTTACAAGGGGAATAACTAGGTTTTATACCTTCGGGTTTTCCTAGATATCAAAGGTTTTTCTGAACTTTCCTTTAGATAATATACTATAACAATAACAAGGGTTTTTGAATTTTCCCTTGAATTAAAAAGAAGAGGGTTTTTCAAGTTTTTCCTCTATATATTCTAGTCTTAGATAGACTAGGATTACTACGCTATAACATAACTATATATATAACCTGACTAAGCTGCACTTATTATATAAGAGTTAGCTTACGGGGGGGTGTTGATATTATACTTATAATAAGTAATAATCATAATAATTATAAGTATAATATCTAAGTCAAAATAAACAGTATATAGTTATAGCTATATAACTAGACGTCTACTTTATAATCAGCTTAACCTATACTATAATACTATACGTATTATACGTGTATATATACTTGGCTTATGATATATATTATATATATACACTAGGTATCGTAAATACGATATCTCGATTATTACTTAAGCTAATAACGTGGCGTGATAACCGTCGCGTAGGCTGTTAACGTAACAGTCGCTACCCAATCTTTCAGGGTCTTTTGCCAGCCCCGGATCCAGGAAGAAATCCCAGAAGTCAGTTCTTTACACATAACTACGCGTTTGCGTAACAAGCAGTAATCCTACGGATCTACGAATTCAACAGCTTTTGCTTGATATTCCTCTCTTCCCCGCGTACAGCCTACTACTCGTAGCCCAATTTATCAAAAATAACAATAATAACAATAATAATAATAATAATAATAATAATAATAATAATAATAATAATAATAATAATAATAATAATAATAATAATAATAATAATAATAATAATAATAATAATAATAATAATAATAATAATAATAATAATAATAATAATAATAATAATAATAATAATAATAATAATAATAATAATAATAATAATAATAATAATAATAATAATAATAATAATAATAATAATAATAATAATAATAATAATAATAATAGGGCTTAACTGGAACGACCGTAAGTCCTACTATTCTAACCGTAATTAGTGGGTCTTAGTGGGTCTACGCGGCAACGCAAAGTACCGTATATACTTCGTATAACTACTTCGTATAACTACTTTATACCTCTACTATAACGTACACCTACCTACCTAGGTACAACGTCTATTCAATTCGCGTCTTCCACCTTACCTCCCTAGGTACCTATCAACACATCCATTTCGCCCCTAAACTCAGCTAAAATAAGCCCTAAATCAAAATATAGCAAAGAATTTATCTGCCTATATGCCTGGTTCCAACCTATCCAGTACGGTACCTATGTACCTATGTACCTATATACCTATGTACCTATGGTGATTGTATATACCTACTTAACTTCTATATACAAATTGGGTGTGATACTTAGGGAGATCGGACGTCACGTCATTGGCCTACTAGTTACGGTCGCGGTAGTAGGACTTACGGTCGTTCTAGACAAGCCCATAATATATAATATCGTATATATAGAGTTAGGTCGCTACTTTCTACTTCGTACCACTACCTCCTGTCTCGTCTACTAGCCATATACAGGTATCTATAATAAGTACCTATTCTATTTATATCGTCCTTAGGTATATAGGTAGCCTCCTTATTAATAGATCTATTTTACCCCTAAACTTAGCTATAATAAGACCCTAATTATAATATAAATCGTCTGCCTAAGGGGGAATCGTCTACCTAGGTACCTAAGGGGGAATTATCTACCTATATGCCTTTTCCTGTACCTATTACCTAGGTACCTAGGTACCTCGGAAAATTTTAATAATTAATAAGATAAGGGAAATAACACGTTATACCTATATACCTATAGTGATTGTATGTACTGCTATATATAATTGAGTGTGATACCTGGGGAGGTCGGGCGTCACGTTATTAACCCACTAGTTACGGTCGTAGTAGTAGAACTTACGGTCGTTCCAAACAAGCCCTAATAATAATAAGGCGATACTTATAGGCATGGGCATAGGCGTGGGTGTAGGAGAGGTCGTGGAGCTATTATTACTAGCGGAGGTCGCGGAGCTATTTCTTCTACGATCGGCTTTAATCGAATGCTTATCTTATCTCTCAATTATAGCAGCAATAATAAGAATAATAACAGGAGCAGCAGCAGGAGTAGCTTAGATATATAAGGATAAGTAACGGGGAACTAGATGGTGTAAAAAGGCCCTAATTAATAGTAAATAGATATATTAGCCTATATAAATCCTTTATCTATAAGGTTATTAAGCGTCTTCTAGAGTACTTATAACTCTTCCCTTAATTTACCGTAAAGGGGCCCTTATAATAAAGTCGGCTTAAGTCTATCGGGACCTTGCTTTAAGGTGATTTTATAGGTAATACCTAGTTAGTAAGGGGATAAGCTATTAGCCTTATTAGGCGTAAAGAGGTCGCCGAACTCTTATAGTATACTCGCGGGGATATAGTCTTAAGGGTCTACTAGCTCCTTTTTATAAAGGGTTTAATCGATATCCTATATACTAACAGCGTGGATAAAGGCGTTAAACTTATTTCTTTTTTTCCCCTTTAACCCTCTCCTTATCCATTATATCGTAGCTATAAACACGGATCCTAAGACTAGCCTCGCCTTATAGATACCTTATATGTCGGCCGGCTCTTCTTTACTTACTAATCGTAGTTTAGTATTAGCGACTCTATATTATAACCTACGATTCTTTATATAGTATATAATATTGTTATATTCTAACCACGGCTTTCCTAGGAATATATTTTAGTCTAGTTCTTTTATTATATAAGTGAATACTTATTATAGATAGCCGCTAATCTTAAGCTTAAACGCGGCGATCCTGGTATTAGTAGCATAAAAATAAAGGAATATTATTTTAATTCTATAGAACACTAGAAGTATATCACTAGCTTATCCCTAGCATTAATAAGACTGCTTTCTTTAAGCGGCCTATCCTATTTCTTCCTAATTATTATAATAATAATATACTAAATATATAACTATTACGGTTTAGCTAGGAAACTAATATTTAATGTATTATTTAGTGCCTTTTCGAAGTCTATAATAATAATAGAGGGAAGTCAGATACACTCCTATAAGCTAACGTCCCTAATGCTTATAAAGCCAGGTATACGTCTCTTAATTTTCCGTCGAGACCAGGGTAAAGCAGTGGTTATAAGAGCTATAATTAGCCGCCACGCCTAGGATCTTAAATAACAGTATATTAAACCGGTTCACCTAAATAATAGTTAGTTATTTACTAGTTTTCCGGGGGTTCCTAATACTCTTTTACTACTAGAATAGATATAATCTATTATTACTAACTCTAGATTATATTAGTACTACTATATATAGTCTTAACAAGTCTAGAATATTCTATCGATCTGCTTTATCTATAGAAGAAGGCTAAATCCTCGGAGCAGTAATCTTGGTAATCTTCGTAGCCGCAGCTCAAATCTTCGTAGCGATAGCCCTAATCTTCATAGCCGTAAGCTGTTATAGGTTTTGTGTGAGGAGTGAAGAGAGTCGTTAAGACTATAATAAGAATAGGTCACGAAGCTAACCTTAGGGGGGAATGATTATAAGATTATTCGTTAAGCCCTTTTAACTTAGGACTTAACGGGAAACGCCCTACTTAAGGACTAGTGACTATCCTCCCTAGGATCGATATATAATAACCTAAGGCTCTAAGACTATATATCTTAGGCTAGCTTAATAATCGTAAAATATAACTCGGTCCTAAATATCCCTAGGGTTAACCTTAGGGCCGGTTCCGGGTTCTTAATATATTCCTTACCGCCTCTAAGTCCTATCCGCTTCCCTTAAATAGAATATCCCTGATATCACGCCCCTCCTTCTAAGGCTCCTGTCCACGGGAGCCGGTGACCGTTACTAGTCCGGTCCGTCTATTAATCTATCGCGACCTAGGGACGGATAGGCCGGCCTAAACTCCACTTATCAGGGCCACTAACTCCCTCCTTATCCTCCTAAGCCAAACTAATCGTCCCTGTTAATCTAACCTAACCTTCCTCTAATTAATCCCGTCCGCCTTATATAGTGTAACCGTAGTCTTTATAAACTAAGAGGCCTAGTTATCTTTAGATAAAGCATAACTCTCCTAGGTCTCCTTTACTTACTATCCTTAATACGACTATACTATAATAAAGCCCTAAGGGCTCTAACCGGGGCCCTATCCGATAAAGGCCTCTAGTTAGAATAAACCATAACTCTAAAAGCAGATATTATATCGGTAAATAGTAGCATTTATAGACAGTAAATCGTAGTCCTTATTACTTTTAAAATTCTCTAAGGCCTTTTTTATCTACTCCTTTTACACTGCTATTATTATTAAGGCGACCTAAAACGCCTATATAAAGGGTATTTCCTAACTAAGGCCCGTCACGATATAGTCCTAAGTAATAAAGAACTTACCCTATTTCCTTTATCGCCCTCTCGCGGCTTATCTAGCTTAAGGCCGGGTAATAAGGTATAATATCTATTATAATATTAATAATAATAAAGCCTATCCGTAGACGTATGCACTATAATAGCACCCCAGGCGCGTTCTTTATTAACTAAATAACCATATCGTAGAATCCCATAATAGGTAGTCGTATCTAAGTAAAAGGGGAAGGAATAATATAAGTAGGGCCTATATTAGGTTATACGACTATCCTAATATAGGACTTTTTTACCTACCTAACTTAACTTATTATTTTTCCTTTTCCTTACTCTTTCTTATCTGCCTATCTATAATAATAATAATAGTATTACTATTAATAGTAAGTTATCTATCCCCGTCTATAATAAGGGTATTAACTTATCTTATAAGCTCCTTATTATATATATCGTCTTTACGCGGTTCCGTGTATTATTCTAGTCGCGGGTAGGAGCGCGGCCGGCTTAGGATTTAGCTAATATCGTGGCAGATTATTATTATTATTAGCATTATCACTATTACTATTATATAAGTATTATATCCTCTTCGCGTAGACCTTAGGCTAACTTATGGTATTAGAGTAGACCACTATTATATAATAGCGCCTTTAGCTTTAGCTAATAAGCATAAAAAGTCCGGTGCGGCCGGTAAGTTCTTTAAGAAGTCCGGTAAGGCCGGTATAAAGTCCGACGCGGTCGGCACTAAGTCTACTAAGGTGGCACCTAAGGTTATCGATAAGGGGGTGACTAAGACTACTAGGAAGAAGGTATAGCGGGCCGCTAAGAAGGCTTAGGCTAAGGCTAAGGCCGCGGCTATAGCGGCTACTCTTAAGTAGTAATAATAGTTGTAGTAGTAGTAGTAGTCTAACTCTTTATCGGACTTATTATCGGATTCGTCCTCGGATTTATTTACTTTTCCTCCTTAGAGGATAAAGCTATTAAGTAGCTAGGTACGGCGGCTATTCTAGCTAAGTAAGCTACGCCGGTCGGGACCGTTAAGAAGCCGGCTATTATAGCTACTCCGCTTACTAAGTCGACCGGCCCTCTCCCTTTAGGGCGTAATAACTCGTCGTAGGGTGCTCTTAAGCCCCTCGGTAACCTAAAGGGCGTCCTTAACTATACTAGTTAGGATATTATTATAAGCGGTGGTACTAATAAAGCCACCCTTTTTAATAATAAGGAAGCTAACTCCGATAGGTTATTATTATCGGAGTTCGCTTTATTTACCGGGTCTAGCGATAGACCCTCGAACTTTAGCGATAGCGATAGTATTAAAATACCGGTATATCCCGTTATTTTAGTTAGGGCGGGTTTAGAGCTTTATACTCTTTATAGGCGGTACGCCCGTATACTAGGTTCGCTGGTATTATATAGCGATAGCGTTACTAGTCCTATTATTATACGGCCCTACCACGGTAATAAGGTCTCTAATAATTACTATTACTACTATAATAGTAATAGCCATAACTACGAGTTAGTACGTTTATATAGTTATAGTCCCCTTTACTTTAACCGCTCCTAAGGTTACTAACTAGATATATAGATTTTATTATAGGCGGAGCGGGCAGCTAAGAAGCTATAAAAGATATTAGTAGCGGCCGCACGGGGCGGTAATAGTCTAGATAACTAGACGTCTATAAGTTAGCCTAATATTCTTATAAAAAGCACTATTAATATATATAAGCGCCGGGCCTTCCGGGTCTAAACTAAGTTACGTCGGGCCCTTAAGGCTATAAAGAAATGCGCCCGGGATAATAAGGGGTTCGACCCCGTGGCGCGTCGTTACTAGGAGGAGGAGGAGGAGGCGGAGAAGAAATAGCGCGATACTCCCCTTAATACGGAGCGCTACCTAGCTACTATCGCCCGCCGCTTAGGCTAGTTAGTTAAATAAAATTCGAAGTTAGCTAGTCTTTATAAAAAAACCGGCTATAAAAAATAAATAAGGATTATTTATAGTGGTTATTAGGATCGGGCTAGGGGGAGTTTAGGGGGAGTAGGGCGTTAGCGTTTATTTTCTTTTTGATTTTTCTTTTTCTATTTTGTTTTATTTACTTCCCTAGACCTAAATAAGAAAAGTCCCTGCGGGGCACCGACGATGCTATTAACTGGTTTTATTCTTTTAACTATAATACTCCTTAATAGGCGTATTAAGGAGATATCTTCGTGGTTCCTAAGTATTATATTTATACTTATACCCGGCCTACTTAATAAGGTATTCGCGCCTATTTCTGTTATAGCGATAGGCCAGAACTTCCTCTACCTTATATTCGTCCGACTCCTATAGTTCGACCTTAACGTCCGCGGGTATAGGCGACCTACCGTCCCAAGACTTTTATAGTTTAAGGAGCGAGATCAGGAAAATATTATAAATCTTTATCGACTCCGGGAGCTATAGCTTATAGGCGAGCCTATACTAGCCTATTATAGAGGTAATCTTATAGGGGCCGAGGAACTTATCTAATAGTTTCTTATTAGGGCGACGTTACTTAATATTCTTCGAGGATAATAGTATATAATCGCTAATCTTAAAGCGCTAGGCCGCCCGGCTAGCGTTATAGTATTATTCGTAGGTGCTTTAGGCTTTCCTAATAAGGACCTTTATAGCTCTGCGATTCGATATAAGGTGCTTTACCCTTTACTTAGCTATAACGGCACGAACCTTACCCGACTTATATATCTATATATTATATAGTCCGTATAGGTTAAAACCTATTAACGTAATAAAAGGGATTTATTAGATAGCTAAATACTCTACGGTATTATAGGTAAACTAGGCTAGCGGTAGCTAGTTAACATAGTCGTCCTGTTATAGGGTACCGAATACCTATAAGAAGTGCTCTAAGTTCTAGTTCTATCGTTCCGTCTAGCTATCCGTCTAGGGGTAGAACGCGGTTAATAGCCGCCGCTTAACGCTTAGGAGGCTATATAGGGTGGTCTAGAACTTACTAGTAAATAGGGACCCTCGGTCCGAAACGATATTATTAGGTAGGCCGTAGATACTAAAAATATACACCTATAGGATATTAGCGAGGCCTTTAGCTATTAAAGAGCTTTTATAGGAGATATAGGTCGCGTACTTAGTAAATCGATACACCACGACTAGGATAGAATCCCTTTTCTTTCCTTATAAGGTTATAAGGGGGAGGCCTATTACGAAGTCTATTAAGATCTCTTAGAACGGCTATTCGGGTATAGGCAAAGGTGCTAGGTACCTAAAGGGCTTATACTAACACGGCTTAGTCCTTTAATAGATACTATATATAGGCACGAACTTCTTAGCGTCTTATAAGAGGTATTCTTAGTAATAAGACTCGGAAATCCTTTTAATAGTCCGGCCTAACCTATAATAGCCCGTAATAGGTGCGTTATAAAATACCTAAAGGACCTTATCGCGTAAACCTAACTAGTTCGATATAAAGAGACAGCCCCTAAAATAGGTAGTACCCTAATTATTATAAGACTATAGGTCCGTTAAGTTATCCTTTAATGCTAAGGAGATATAAAAGTGATCGTCCTTTTAGGCAAAGATAATCTCGTCCTTTAGGCTAAATAGACCTAAGGGCTTAGGTACACCTCGGGCTCTTATAAGGTAATAACGAACTTCTTAGTAAATCCCTTAACGGGCTTCTACCGCTCCGCTTCGAGATCCGCTTAATCTATAATAAGCTACGGCTTCTATAAAAGCCTATCTACGGGGTTCTAAACGCCCGGATAGTAACGAATCTTAAAATTAAAGCTTAATAGCTCCTTTAGCTAATAGGCGTGTTAAGGTTTAATTCGAGGCTTATTTAGTAGATACCGGTAGTTTAAGTAGTTAGTTAGCACCTTTACTAGGGTCTAACTATACACTAAATAGTGGCGCTATTACCGGAACCCTTTAATAATCGCTATTAGCTTAGTATTTAGCGTCGGATAGTTTAGTTCGGGTCCCCTTAGCTTCCTAGATAGGAACGCTAGAGGTCGCTAGGTTCGGTCCTTATACTAGCTAATTATAGCGCCTAATATAAAGTTAGACGCGTCGGGTTCTATATAAGTAGGTAAGGCTAGGTTAAAATACCGTAGCATGGGTACCGACTAAAATAATAATCGTAATTTCTTAAAAGCGGCCCTCTTTACGTCCCTTAACTAGAACGTACCTAGTCTGCCCCCTAACCTTAATAGGTCCGTAAAAGGGGTAGCGACCTTAGAGTAGCCTTTAATAAAAAATATCGGTAAAAACTGGTAAAACCCAGGAAGACCTAAATCTTCTTAACGGAAGTGGGTTCCTCCTAATCCTTAATAGCCATAACCCTTTAAGGGTCTATAAAGACACTATTAGGGCTATATATAAAGCCTAAGATCTTAACCTTTTAAGTCTCGAACACGTACTTCTAAGGGTTCACGAATAAGGACTATTCCCTTAGGCGTATAAGGATCTCCTTAATATATACGCGATAGGTACTAAGGTCCTTACTATAGATCAGGATATCGTCTAGGTATATAACGTAGATAGTATCGATAAGACCCTTTAAGGCTTTATTAATATAATACTAAAAACTAGCAGGGGTATTATATAAACTAAAGGGTATTACTAAGTACTTAAAGTGTCTATACTTAGTTCTAAAAGCCGTTTTCTACTTATCCCCTTCTTAAATTCTTAAGCGATAGTAGGCGTCCTTAAGATCTAACTTAGTATAAACCGTAGAGGATATAAGGTGGTCGAGGGTTTTATATATTAGGGGGAGCGGGGTATAGTCCTTACGGGTAACCTTATTAAGACCTTAATAGTCTATATATAAACATAGCTATCTACCTTTCTTTAGTATAAACAGGATCGGGGCGCCTATAAAGCTTATAAATAGGCGAATCCACCCTTTAGCTATAGCCTCCTTAATATAGTCTTAAAGGACGGCTAGTTCTTACTCGGCTAGGGGGTAGATAAGGCTAAATAGGGGTAACTTAGTTTCCTTTATCTTAATTATATAATCCTAACGCTAATAGGCAGGTAGATAGCCGGCCTTTATAATATCGAAAACGTCTAAAAACTCTTAATAGTGCTCGGGGATAACGTTCCCTAACTCGTCCTTATTTAGTATCTCTTAATACGGCCCGGTATTAAGATATTCTAGGATCTCTTTATCTAGTTAGGTCGGGTTAGGGGGTATTAGGGGTATAGGTTATATTAGGTCCGATTAGATAATAGGGATTAAAGGACTATTAAGTAACGTGTCCTTTTCTTCCTTAGTAGCGTTTTATTTTATACCGATAACTCGGCTAATATAGGGGGTACCGGACTTTATAAGGCGGATAATAAGCTATATATACTTTTTCGCCTTCTTTAACTCTTTTTAACCCGGGACGCTTTAAAGGTCCTTTTACTAGAGTCGATATATCTATTCGCCGGACCGGAAAGAGGTAATAGGGTTATATTCTACTAACTAGGGTATACTAAGGATAACTTAGGACCTATCAGGGTCTATATCTAACGCCTCGAACTTAATCGGATATATCCGGGTCTAGTCCTAACTATCCGTAATCTTAATATACGTCTTAAAAGACCCGATAGACTATATATTAACCCTAAGGATAACCTATCTAAGTCGCTTTAATAGTCTTAGGAGACTATAGTCGGAAGGCAGGGTCTTTTAGTCGATTAGGTTAACCTCGGCACTTTTATTAAGCTTAGCGCTCTAGCGGCCTTATCCGCCGCTTAACCGTAACTCTAACTTTGCCTTAATCGCGCCCTTATTAGCGAAGAATAGCTAAGACGGCGGCCCTTCCTAGGCCTAAGCCTATTTAATAACAGGGTGCCTTATATTAACTAGTAGGTTATTCGGGCTCTAACTAGTGGAGTATCCTAATAACTAACCTAACTTAGAGGGGTTTTTCGGGTATTTATTCCGGTAATAACGCTTTTTATTATACTTAAAGTATATAACGCCGCTATAATAACGCCTCTTAGGAGGCCCGGGGGCTTTTATATCGTTTATTTTAATTAATTCCACGAAACCTTAAGGAGGTATAGAGGGTCGAATAGTTATAGTATAGGCCCTATTAGGGGCCCTATTACGCCTATATTTCTCGGCGCGGGGCTACCTTAGGCGATTATTCTAGGGTATCTCTTTTTTATTTTTACGTAAAAGAGTAATCTCTGCCTATCGGGCTATAACACTTAACGCCTTATTATTAGTAGGGATACCGGCGGCCACGATCTAGTTACGTAGCGGTTTATTAAGCTTTATTAAGATTAACTATATACGCTATTTATTAGGGAAGGGTAGGGATACCTTATTAAATAACGAGTCTAGCCTATTAATAAACTTAGCGTAGGTCTAATTAGGTTTCTATATAGTCTAGTCCGAGAATAGCTTCTTAGTTATAGATATTTTACGGGTTTTATTATTAACTAACTACTTAGTTAGGAAGGTTTTAAGGTCCTCCTAAGTAACACCTTTAGTTTTCTTATAGACGCGCCTATAATAGGCATACTATCGGGATTTTATAATCTTTAGTAATAGGGTAGAGGTAAGATAGATCTTCTTTACTTTGGACGGCTTAACCTTATTAAGTATAAAGCGCTCCTTAATTTCTTCGATAAATATCTAGAACTGGTTATAGGACTGCCTATCCTATTTAGGGAGCTTCTATAGGACCTTATACTAGCTTTTATAGGAGTCTCCTCGGGGGATATACTCGGAGGTATCGGGGTCCTTCCTTTATTAAAGGGTAAGGAGGCGCTTCTCCTTCTTTTCGCGCGCTTAATGGTCTTTATAGTGCTTAATTAGGAAGTCGAGTTCCGCCGATTATAGAGTGCCGGGGGGCGGCTCTTAAGGTCTTTAATATCGAATTAGAGTCTTATATGGATAGCTTAGGTAGTCCCTTAGTCGAGTAATAGTCCTATTATAGGATTATAAGCGTCCGGGTTAGCTTATCCGCGAATCTCGAATTCGGGGTTACTATCTTTATCCTCTAACTTAGGCGTAAGGGATTACTCGTTATCAGCGCCTAATAGCCCGGCTTTGGCTTTTTTAGTAGCGGGGGAAGTATCCCGGGTATAAATAAGGGCGGTGCGCTTAGGGGGTATCTTAGGTACTAGTTAGGGGTAGTAGTAGGATTTAAAAAATAACTAGTCTTTTAAACTCTTAATAGTCGTTATACCCGTAAACGGTTAAACAAATAAAATATTATAGGTTTTATATAAGGAGTAAAGAGAGTCATTTAGACTATAATAAGAATAGGTTATAAAGCTAACCTTAGGGGGGGAATAATTATAAGATTATTTATTAAGCCCTTTTAACTTAGGACTTAACGGGAAACGCCTTACTTAAGGACTAGTGACTATCCTCCTTAGGATCGATATATAATAACCTAAGGCTCTAAGACTATATATCTTAGGCTAGCTTAATAATCCTAAAATATAACTTAGTCCTAAATATCCCTAGGGTTAACCTTAAGGCCGGTTCCGGGTTCTTAATATATTCCTTACCGCCTTTAAGTCCTATCCGCTTCCCTCGAATAGAATGTCCCTGATATAAGCCTAACCCCTATCACGACAGAACTTATAGTCCACGGACTAGCTAGAAGTTCCGATTAATTAGTTAGATATATAAGCCGAGGCAGATATTAAGCGATATAGAATTTAGAAGGAGGAACGAATAAGATAAATTTACTTTAGGCTAACGGGTATTTATTTGCTTTAAAAAGACAGTATAAACAGAAGAATATAGAGGAGTATAGTATAGTAATCGGGACGATTGCTTTTACGAGGGAGGGACCTAATACGTAGCATCTATTTAGCTTTAGTCACATATATACTTATTAGTTAACGCGGCCATATTGATATTAATCTACGATCTTATAGAGCTATATAAGCTTACACTTTAATTAATATATATTCACTTTCTTTGAATTCTCTTTATATACGTTTATAATATATAAACACCAGATATCTGCGTAGCATAATTCTAGACCGTTTAAAACAGGTTCGGAACGAGCTATTCCGGGCCCGAAAATAGGAGTGGACCTGCCACAGGAATAAGGGCAGGATTTTAACAATTTAATCAGAATTTATGTAGAGTAAATTAAATAAACAGATTCATCACCTAATTCTACGTAATAAAATTATACGCTGTTTACGATAATTAAGAGTCTTATCTTCTTAATAATCTATTGAAAGCTATTTACGCCGAGCTGCTTATAGCTAGAACTATAACTACTATAACCTCTAATACGACTCTCTACACACGCCACGAGGATTAGGAGCGGTGGCGACGTCTCTACAAAGTCAGGGCCCGTAGTAACGGAGTCTAGGACTTTCTATGCCCTAACGATCCTATCCCTCGCCCATAGCGAGCAAGCCCTCCCGAATTTACCTCCTACGCCTTTATCGCTAATATAAACGGGCACTTTATTATTATCTCTAAGCTAACTGCTATAGGTATGGCCGCCTATACCGAAGACTACCGATAATACGAAGAAGATCGTAAAGACTATAAGACCTACTAGAAGGGTATTAACGCTATACTTAAGTGATTTAAAAAGTCTATTATAGTGAAGAGACGGAAGGCCTTAATAAAGGGCATAACGCTAGAAGAGATCTTTATAGTAGTATAAGTCGACGCCGTGCCCTATATCGCGACCCGTATAAAGGACTCCTAGAAGAACTACGATCTATATAACAGTAAGCCGCTTATAAACCTAAGGAAGATAGCCGCCTGGCTAGACGACTACCAGGACCTCCTTTAGAACTATTATAACGTCGGGATATTTAGTAACCCCCGGAAGATCTGGATTAACGACTTCTTTGACGCTATATAACCTGCCCTAGGTAATTAAGTGGATATAAAGGAGGCTATGCTAGACCTTAAAATAGTAACGACGATAACCCTTATCGCCGAAGGGAAGAAGGCGGCGGACTAACTTAACGCACTGCCTGCTTAAAGCTATAGGGCTATAGCCTTCCCGGCCCTAAACCTAGATAATAATAATAATAGGCTATAGAGGGCCGGGAAGGGCGACTATAATAAAGCCTAGCGAGGCAGTAACGCCTACCCTAAAGGAAAAACGTTAACTAACCGTATAAGCTTAAAGTGTAGATAATCCCTTTTTAATAAGGACGAGTACCCCGTATAGTACCGACGCGGTTATAATCTATAAGACTACTAGATACTATTTCTAGAGTTAGTGCTAGCGGGCTTTTAAGCTAGTGACTCCGTAAAGAGGCTCGTGGAGAAGTCCCTTAAGATAGACCAGGATCTATAAGACGCCGTAGAGAGGATTAGGTCCCAGAATAAGAAGAATAGGGCCGATAATAATAATAATAATAAAGTTATAGAGGAGGCGTGACTATATATAGATACGGAGTCACGTAAGCTTAAAGTTCCGGCTAAAGGACGTAGTCTGCTATTAAGACTTTATCTATAACCTAATATCTAATAAGAAGATATACTAGAACACTTATTAGTAGGATTAGGAACCGCCGAACAATGATATTAAGCGCTGTGATCGATTAATCCTCTATAAGCTAAGTATCCACTACGACTAAACTGTTATAAAGCTTTTTCTAGTCACTAACGCCTCTATAGCTGCTACTCTTTTAGACTAATAGTATTCTATCTTACTAGTCTATCTACGGACTAGTAAGCTAGAGCCTCTTCCTAAACTGATTAAGAGAAAAGCCAGCTAAGCCGATGATAACCTATAATATCTTCGTTTAGGGCACCCTAGCCCTAGTATAATAAGGTAACTAGAAGAGTAGTTATAGGGTATTAAACTAAAGGGGCCAGGAATAGTAAACTATAGCGCTTACATCTAATCTAAGATCCCGCGTTAAATTAGACGGCGGAACCGAATAGCTCCAAGCTAGGCCGGCGAGAGATAGGTAGTCGATTTCACAGACTTACTACTAACCGTAGAAGGCTATATACGGATTATAGTCTTTATAGATCGATATAGCAGCTTCATTACTTATTACATTATAATATCGAAGAAGGTCTCTAAGATATATATAGTTATCACTTAATTTACCCGATAGTTTTAGCGCTAATTTAACTGCTAGGTACGGGTCTTTAAGTATAACAATGAACTAATATAACTCCTTAAAATATAGAGCTTAGCTAAAGGATTTAGTATCTAACTAGAGTCCTCCTTAGCAGAGACCCCTATATAAAACGGTAGTGCAGAAAGGTCTAAGGCTATTATCCTGATTAAAGCACGAGCTATACAAATATACTCCCGATTACCTGATTTCTTATAAGCTAAGGTCGTCCTATCTTTATATATAAAATAGAATACCTAAATAGCGGCTTGGCTAGAAGACCCTATTTAACGTCCATTATTAACGTTAACCGTAACTAGCTCACCTTCGAGCCTATAGCTGTAAGGCCTTTCCTATACCCAGGGCGGCCCTAATAAAATCTAGAAAGCTTTAAAATCAACTAGCGCCGCGAGCCTATAACGGCTACCTTATAGGATACGATTCAATAAATATTTACTATATCTAGGTCCCTGACCTTAAAAGTAATCGTATCGTATATACACGTAATATTCTATTTAATAATTAAGAATACTTTACCGGGAGCCTCGAGGCTCTAAAAGACGATATACGTTACTTAACAGAACAAGAGCTAGTGGATATTATTAACTAGATCCGCCTACTAGATATATACATAATTAAATAAGGCGAGCCGCAAAATAAAGCTAATTTATCGTCCGAATATATATAATAGCGTACTTTAAGCCTATTCTCTAGGCGGGCAGCGAGGTTAACGAACCTCTCCTAAGGGCTACGCCTACCGGCCTCGAGGCTCGGAGGGTAAAACCGTTTATAGAGCCCGTGTGGCTAGAACAGAGGAAGGAGCTTATAGAGGCTATGAGGCCGGAGCTAGAAAAGAACTCTTTTATAGCCGCGACTAATGACTAACGCCTAGATAGTCACCTTCTTACTTTACCGGAAACCCCACCTTAGGCAGGACTCACAGCGGCTACTTTCACGGGCTATATACTTATAGAGTAGAGGGGAGCTAAATTTCGAAGCTATAGTAGTAATTGTATCTAGATCTCCGCGTTTAACACAGGAAGATATACTCTATTAGTTAGTAATTTAAATAGTAAGCCGCTAACGAAACTAAAAATCAAGAAGGCACTCGAGAGACTAAGAGCACCACAAAGAGTAACTCCGAAGACTATAACTCCCGCAACCCGAACTTATAAGATATACCATAAACACCTGCCGACCCCTCTGAAAAGCTAGCGAGACCTCGAAGACTACCTATATAAGGCCCTAATCCGATAAGCCTAAAGAGATTACCTAAAGAGTTATAAGGAGATAGGCTCGTGGATTATAGTGCCGAAAAACAGGGCGAAGGGGTATTAGGTCCTCGGCTATATATATATCATAGGATTCAAGTAAGGAGTAAAGGAAGCTATTATAAGACGAATAAGGAGGCCTACTAGTGGACTAAGGGAGGGGGTATTATACTGAGATTATTCGTTGAGTTCTTTTAAGAAGATATGGACATAGAGGTCTCTACTTATAGACCTCTGGGTGCCATTTAATAAGAAGGTATTAGTTATATAATCTCCTCTTAGAGTAACTAAGGGACCTTCGTAAACGAGGTAGCCTTGCTATAAAGGCTACCACCCCCTCTATATACTCTAAGCTAGCTCTCGTATTCTGAATACACGATAAGCCTTCTCTAAACACGAAGCCACCTAGTAGTTAATACGTAAGCCTCTAGAACCTCTTTACGAGAGGCCTTTATAGCTTACGCGATAAGCTTATACTAGATACTAGTAGGAAGCCCAGAGACTTAACACGAATTAATAAGACCTCTTTATACCTCTTATAGATTACCCCCCCTTTCTTTAACTCCTGCCCTTAGGAGTAATAAAGGTCTAGAGGTGATAACAAAGAATAACTCCCTTAGCTCGGCCACTCTTCTACACGAAGAACTCCGCCTAATCTAGGAACCTCCTTTTATACCACCTATAGAATAACACCACTCCGAAAGTAAGTATTAAAAAATAAAAGATAAAAGTAAGAGATAAAAAGAAAATAGGATAAAGCTTATAAATACAAAGATTCCCTTAACACTATATAGATAAACGTGATTATAAAGAATAAAGTGACTTAATAAAGAAGATTATCCTAAGAGACCCTAACTAGCGGCTAATATTATAAACATAAAGACCCTATAATAGCAAAGAGACCACTACTAAGAACTATTCGAAAGGATTCTATTATAAACTCCTAACTTATCGTCTAATCTTTAAATAACCTATATAATACTCCTTTATCTACTAGAGGCCTATAATCATAACTTATAATATCTAAAGAGGGAAGTCATAAGATATAAATAAGGCTAAATCCACGAGAGATCAGGCTACCAGGCACCCACAGGCAGCTCCCAACTTATCTATAAGAACATTTCGTTAACTCCTAACTTTATTATTTTTTCTCTTCTTCTTCCTCTCTTTAGTTATTATCTATCTTCTTAAATTTAGACTCTTAGATAACTATATATATAAGTTAATTCCCTGCTAGTAGCATAAAGCTATATATATAGCTTAAAGTCTCTTATCGACTTCGCGGACTCGGTTATTAGATTCGAATTCGTTCCTAGCGGCCGGGTAGTGGAATATGCTAGATAGAACTAATATAAAGACAGTTTCTTATATAATAATAATAATATCTCCCTTAACGTTATTAATATAAGTGCCGAGATAGCGCCCTATACGTGACCGTTACTAATATAGTGAAAGTCACTATACCTAACATCACCGATATTAACCGCAAGGCCGCGAAGGCGGCCCGCAAGCTAGCCAAGAAGAAGGCGCGTAAGGTGGCCAAGGCTATTAAAAAGTCCCACGGGGTAGGCAATAACAACGCCAGCAATGGTATTAATTAATCGAGTACACAGGAGGACGTTAATATTATAATAAGTGGTGCCAATAGAGGATATAATAACAAGCACCACGAGGATAATATCGCGGGCGCGGGCGGTAATACCGCTATAAGCGACGCTAACGAAACTGCCGCTATTAGTAATAAAGATAATAGTGCGGGTGGCTACCAGGATACCACCCATAATAACGATAATAATACGGCGAACGAGGGCCCTAAACCTTATATCGTCCAGGAAAAGGTTAAGGGACTTAAGGTTATAACACTATATAGCCGGTATACTCGTTAATAGTTAGACCTGGAGTTAGACAATAAGGCCCGCGGGCTAATTAAGTTCTCGGCGTGCCGAGATAGCGTCGTAGCCTCGTTCAAATATAAACGTTATCAAGTACGCAAATCAAAGCATTACTAAGTTATAAGTCTGCTACTCTAATAGACCACTAGGTGGGTGCTAATAAAATAGGAACTAGCTCTCTGTTAATACCGCTTAGGCAGCCACCGGGCTATAGAAGATTTTGCTAAAGGCCGTTAAAGACGGCGGTTTAACTAACCGGGAGCGGGTATATCAGACTTAGAACATAGTACCTTATTACTACTAACTATATAATAGGTTAAAGCTCTAACTAACTAGACGAAACTCCGTAAGGCTTTATCGGAGTTTAAAGAAGAGAATAAGGATAGCTCTAAAGATAGGGCCAATAAGAGGCGCCGGGCGGAATAGAAGGCGGCTAAGGAAGCCGAGAAAAAGGCTCAAGTTAAGCAAGAATAGCGTAATAAGATAGCCGACCTTAGCTAGCGTATTGCCCATAGTCTAGAATACCTAGTGCAACGTGCTGAACGCGAGGATAAGCAGTAGGAGTAAGGCATAGGGGGAACTAGGGGACTAGGCACTATAAGTGCCACATAGTAAACAACACCGGGGATTCTTTTGTTTTTAGAGTGCAAAGATACTAATAATTAACTAAGGCGCCACTATATAGCAGACCCTATACTAATAACGACTAACTAACTTAACGCGGTGTCTAACTATAATACTATTCTAAGAGGGAGTCCGGCAGGTGGCTTTTAGGTTCCTAAGTATAATCTTTAAATCCATAATCCGCCTAGTTAATAAGATACTCGCGGCGTTTCCTATTATAACGGCATCTAAGGATTTTTTCGACTTTATACTTATCCGACTCTTAAGGCTCGACATCGACTTCTATAGGGACGGGTAGAGGCTAACTATCACAAAAGACCTAAGGCTCTAAAAACGAAATAAGGAAGACATTATAAATCTTTATAGATAAAGGGAGTTCTAACCGGTAAGCTAACCCGTGGTTACCCATAATACTAATAACTTTAAAGGAACTAAGGTACTTATCGGAAATCTTACGACTTAGTCGGCCTTACTTAATATTCTTCGAAGAAAGTAACACGTAGTTACCTACTTAAAAGTGCTGATATATACGTCCGGTATTATAATAACGCTTATAGGTCCTTTACGCGCGCTGGATAAGGACTTATATAGCTTAACGATTTTATACTAGGTGACTAGCACGCTATTCGGCTTAGGCGGCTCGGACTTCTCCGGACTTAGGTAATTTAATTTTATCGGGACCTTAGGGGTTAAATCCTATAAGGGCGAAGGCGGGGGTCTAGCGAATAGCGGAATACCAGGCTATATTATATATAAACTAAGCGAGGGATAACTCTTTTACCTAGTCGTCCTACTAGAGATAATAATAGGATTAAAGGTAGTATTCTAAGTTCTGATTCTAATATTCCGTCTAACCGTCGGTTTATAGATAGAAGGCGGTAGATAACCGGCGGTTAATACCGAGACGACGATAAAGGGTAGTCTAGAACTTACTAATAAAAAGGGACCCTCGATTAAAGATAATCCTATTAGGGAGACCGAAAATACTAAAAACGTGTAACTATAAGAGGTCGGCGAGCCTATCTACTAATAATCCACTATTATAAGGGATATACAGGGCATACTTAGTAAGACGGCAAATAATAACTAATACTATATCTCTTTTTTTACCCTGGTAGGTAACCGGGGGGAGGCTAGTAATAAAGTTAATAGAAATCTCTTAGAAAGGACGGCTTAGAATAGGCAAACTAGTAAGGCGGCCGTAGGGCTTATAGTGCCTGGGTTTAATACACTAATAGATAGGATAACTCGGGACAAACTTCTTAATATCTTAGGATATAAACTCCTAAAAGAAGGTGTCGGAAATACGCTTATTAGTTCTGCCTATACTATAGTGGCTAGTAGTAGGGGCGTTATAAAGGGCTTATATAACTGCTTCTTAAAGGCCGGACTCGTCGGGGATAAAAAGACGATCACGAAAATAGACTATACTATTAGCGTCCTAAGTCCACTAAGTGGGTAATTTACTATTAGCCGAATAAAAGGGGTCGTCTTTCTACGCTTTAATAACTTCCTCCCTTAGACTTAGCAGAGTAGGCTTCTCCCTATTAGCGATCTTTAGGAGGCTAATAATAAACTTCTTCGTAAAATCTTCGACTAGACAACGCCTTTCTTAATCGATTTCGGCGGGGTTAGCGGCGTGTTAGGGCTTTCGGGATAGTCTATTAGCAGGGTTCTAGACGCCCGGATAGTAACGAATTTTAAAATCATAAACGGCTAACTCTTCTAACTAGCGGGCGTGCTATACCTTAATATAAGGCTTATTTAAGAGGTAGCGATAGTTTAAATAATCAGTAAGGACTTCGATTAAGGTCTAGGTATAGGCTATATAGTATCGCTAATATCGGAATGCTTTATAAATAGCTATAAGCTTAGTATTAGGGGTTAGGTAGTTTAACTTAGCTCCCCGAAGCTTATAAAAGAAGAACGCGACGGGTCGCTAAGTACGGTCCTTTAGTTAGCTAATAACTACGTTAATTATAAAGTTAGAGGCGTTTAGCTTAATTCGAATAGGAAGACGGGGGTCGAAATAGCGAAGGATAGGGGCGTCTTAGAACATATCTCGGAGCTTCTTAAAAGATACTCTTTATTTATCGGAAAGGGTAAAAACCCCTAGCTAACTACCCCCTTTTAATAGGTCGGTAAGTGGTCTAGCTATCTTAGAGTACCCCTTAATAAAGCGGCGGTAAAACCTAATAAAACTAATAAAAACCTATACCTTATTAATAGAATTAGGCTCCTCCTACTCGCGAATAGCTTCTACCCGTATAGGGTCTATATAGACACTATTAGGCTTATAAATAAAACTAAGAAACTCCACTTCCTAACACTTAAAAACACACTTTTCCGGGTTCGCGTATAAAGACTAATCTCTTAACCTCTAGAGGACCTCGCGTATATATACGCGGTGGGTCTCCTTATCCAAACTATAAATCAAAATATTATCTAAGTAAATAACATAAATAGTATCTATAAGGCCGCGTAATGCCTTATTAATATATCGCTAAAAACTAGCAGGGGCATTATAAAGTCTAAAGGGTATAACTAAATACTTAAAATAACTATACTTAGTATAAAACATAGTCTTCCACTTATCCCCTTCTCTTATACGTAGCCTATAATAGGTATCTTTTAAATCTAACTTAGTATATACCTTCGCTTTAGATAAGCGATCTAAAATCTTATAAATTAAGAGGAGGGGGGTATAATCCTTATAAGTAATCTTATTAAATCCTCTATAATCGATATAAAAACAAAGCTTACCTCCTTTCTTTAGGATAAAGAGTACGGGGGCACTAATAGGGCTAATAGAATTTCGAATCTATCCTTTAGCTAAAGCGTCTTTAATATACTACCATAAAGTCTCTAACTCTTCTTCGGCAAGGGCATAGATAGGACTAAACGGTAAAGTCTAACTATCTTCTAACTTAATAATATAGTCCTACCTATAGTATAGCGGGAGGCGACCGGCCTTAATAATATCAAAGATATCTAAAAAATCTCGATACTATTCGGGTAAAAAGGACTCGGGTAACTTCGGGAGGGTGTTAGAGGTAACGTCCTTTAGGGGGATATTAGGTTCGGGTAAAACGGAATCGGAACGGGTAAGCGGAACGGAATCGGAATAAGCGGAGGGCGAAACAGAATCGGAACAGGCTACTAGGTCGGAATCGGGAATAGTAACACGGCCTATATAGAGGGTATCCTCCTAGGGGGCCACTACTAAATTAACTAATCGGATAATTACGCGGGCGCGCTTTCTTTCTTTTTTAATTTCTTTAGGGCTTTAGACTATCCCTCTCTTATTAGTGGCTAATCCAAAGTCTTCTTTATCGATATAAAAATTCTAAAGGCGGTCGGACTAATCGATATAAGGATTATAGGTAGTTAACTAGGGGATACCTAAAAGGACTTAAGAACCTTTAGTAAGGTCGATAATATAAAATAAAGTACGATATATACGAGTATGGCCCTAATTATCGGTGGCCTTAATAAATAAAGTAATAGAACCGTAGGTGTTTTTTTTAACTTCGGAAAGTCCTTAATTTAAACGTTCTAGGGGGCTAGTTAGGTTAATACCTAGAGGTAAGGTATAGCGGTTAATAAAATTAATACTGGCTCTATAATCTATAGACGTAAGACACTATTTCTAACTACCACCTAGCTGTATTAGGAGTTTAGTCTTAAGGGTCTTAGTTTCTAAGGACGGCGAGCTAGGCGGGGGCTAATCCTAGGGGGCTACTAATAGGTTATTAGCTTAAACTTAGCTAACGACTTATTTTTTAACGGGCTAGTTATTAGGATTAGACTAAGGCGGAGGTATATAGCGGGTTAGCGGAGTATAAGTATTATATAGCCGATAATTACTATTACCGGGTATATTAGAAGCGGAGGCACTAATAGAAGACGAATTAGCTAACTTAGGGCACGTAGACTTATAATAACCGAACTAATAATAATAGTAATATTCGACTTTTAGGAGGGGCTAGCGTTTAATAGGGTCTTAGGAGGGACTCTCTGTCGATAAGGCAGTAGTAGGACTATTTAAAGAAGGCTAAGTAGAAGTAGAGGTAGACAGGGTAGACGGGGCAGAGGAGGACGAGGCGGCGGGGATAAAGGTAAAGGGCTAAGAGGGCCATAAGCTATTATTAGTAGCTACGCCTTAACGGGAAGCTAGATAATAGGCTAAGGTGCGGCTAGAGGCAGGTAACTTAACCTTTATTAACCGGGATAAATTAACTTCGGCTTAATAAGCTAAAACGTTAAGGTGCTTATAGTCCCGAGGGAGGCCACTAATAGTGATCTAATCGCGAAGGGGCTTTTATAGCTTTATAAGAATAAGCTATATACGCTACTTATCGGGGAACTCTAAGAAGACTTTATTAAACAGGGAGTCTAGTCGATTAAGGAACTAGCTATAGGACTAGTTAGGGCGTTATATAAACTAATCTAAAAAAAGCTATTCCGTAATAGATATCTTATAAGTATCGTGGTCTATTAGCTAGCTAATAAGGAATTTATAAATATCGACTTATTAAGCAGGCTTCCCTCCTTTTATAGGGTTATAGACCCTCCGCTAATAGGCACGCCACCTAGACTTTATTAAAGGCGGGAGATAACCGCTAGTAAAGTATACTTTCTGCTTTTTAATAGTAAAGTAACGATAATCTAAATTAAACCTTTCCTATAGCTCCTTTATAAAGGTCTAGAACTGATTATAGGACTTACTATCCTACTTCGGATTAGGGTAACTAACTTTAGCCTAATCGTTACGCTCGCGCCGCGGCGATAACGAATAGCCTTAACTAAGGGGCGAAAAGGAATCTTAATAGCGATAACGCTTATAGCGGTCGGATAGTGAATAGTCGTTATCTAGGTCTTCCCTATATTATAAACGACACAGCTTTTCTTCCTGTTTTTCTTTTTTTTTTTAGTCGGCGATACGTAATAGGATAGCCTTTAGTTATTTATCGGTAAGGTTTTTAGGGGGAGTATCCTCCTACTAAGGATCGTAATATCCAACTAAATAGTTAAGCGGGACTAAAGCTTAAGGCCTAGGGTTAGCCGGGGGTAAGGAAGTCTCTTTTCCTTTCCCTTTCGGACTTCTTAATAATAGGTTAGAATACTTAACTTAGGGAGGGCGAGCCGCTTTTAAGGGCTCTCCCTAAGTGTGATAAGTAGGTGGAGGACGGAACCGTTCCGCTAGACGGTATAAGGACGGTATAATAGCGATAGTAGCAGGACTAGGGGTTCCTAGGGACTAGCTATTAGGAGGTAAAGGATAGGAGGCCACTATAACGGCGTTACTATTAGAGTCTTCGGGGTCGGAAGGCGGGTCACTAAGTCCAGAGCTCTTAGGTTCTGGTTTAGGACTAGGAGGAGGACGGCGTCTAGGGCCTATATCGTAATAGGAGGCGAGTTCCTACTAGGAGGATAACTAGCAAAGTGCTTAATCGAAGTCTGCTAATAGCTTCCGATAGTCGTTATACCCGTATAGAAAGGGAGAACGAATAAAATATTATAGGATTTAAGTAAGGAGTAAAGGAAGCTATTATAAGACGAATAAGGAGGCCTACTAATAGACTAAGGGAGGGGGTATTATACTAAGATTATTCGTTAAGTTCTTTTAAGAAGATATAGATATAGAGGTCTTTACTTATAGACCTCTGAGTGCCACTTAATAAGAAGGTATTAGTTATATAATCTCCTTTTAGAGTAACTAAGGGACCTTTATAAACGAGGTAGCCTTATTATAAAGGCTACTACCCCCTTTATATACTCTAAGCTAGCTCTCGTATTCTGAATACACGATAAGCCTTCTCTAAACACAAAGCCACCTAGTGGTTAACACATAAGCCTCTAGAACCTCTTTATAAGAGGCCTCTATAGCTTACGCGATAAGCTCGTACTAGACACTAGTTGGAAGCCCAGAGACTTAACACGAATTAATAAGACCTCTTTATGCCTCTTATAATATAGGTAATAACCTATAAATTTAATAAGCATAGCTTCCTATAAAAATATAAGGCTAGATTAGGGGTCTATGGAGATTAATAGTATTAGGACTTATTCGAGGATATATATATAGCCACTCTCGCCGGTCGCTCTTTTAGATTACTAATAGCGATCGCCGCCCGCTTCGACCTATACTTAATATAATACGATATTATTAACGGGTTTATACACGCGCCTCTACTACACAATATATATATACGGTTCCTACCCGGGACCGCGGTGCCGGGTTAATTACTATTACTAAGGAAAGGGGTATACGGATTACGGGAGTCTCTACTATTATAGTAAAAGCATATTATAGAAATACTATTAAGAGACAGGTTTAAGATAGTGCTGTAGGAGCCCTGCTACGTTTTATGCCGCGGGCTCATCCTATTCTTCTACGTGGACGATATTATAATCGGCTTTAAGGAAGACTTTAAAAAGGAGATAGAGTAAGCTATCGCGAGCCTCCGAGAGCACTACGCCCTATAAGGCGGGTAGCTATTATAATAGTTCCTTAGTATTAAGGTTATTCGGGATCGTCTCTCTAGGAAGGTATAGTTATCATAATGGGATTATATCGTAAGTATAGAATCTCTATTATCTATAGTATCTAATTATAAGCCCGTAAGCTATATAAAGCCGGCAGAGCTATTACCGTATAGAGGAAAGTCTATTACTATTAAAAGCTACTAATATAAGATAGGATCCGTTCTATACAATATAATAATATTGTATCCCGATATCGCGTTTATAGTATCTTAACTTTATAGATTCAATGCTAACCCGAGCTATTACTATTATAAAGTAGCCGACTATTAATTCGATGTCTATGAGCCATATAAACCTACGTCTTAGAACTAGGTAGAGGCGATTCTATCGAAGTGTTTATCGATGCGTCCTTTACGGATAACTTAATTAATCGAAAACGTAGCCAGGCCTTTATAATACCCCTATCTAGAGGTACGATAGCCTAGCATGCTAATAAATAAGTAATAGTTATAACGTTAATAATAGAGGCGGAGCTGCTCTTATTTACGCAGGGTATAAAGGGAGGAATATTCACGAAAAGGTTATTAAAGGCGATAGGCGTAAGATTTAACGACCTATAATTAAGATATAATACGATAATAGGTAAACGATACGCCTTATAACGGCTAAGATCGCTATATTAAACACATGCTTACGGCACGTGGATATATATAATAGCTAGTTATAAGAGGCGTAGCAGGTCAGAAGGATTAAATTCAGGTACGTTATAAGTAGTAAAATAATCGCAGAGAGATTAACCAAGGTGCTATCTAGAGAAAAGTGTATAAGCTTTAGAAAATAGGTGAGAGTGATAGATATATAGAGACGTTTCTATATAAATAAGCTAGAAGAGATCTTACTAGAGTCTTTAGAAGAACTCGGAGAGAAGTTTAATAAAAGCTATATGGACGCTATAGAAGAGGATATATTAATATCTGCTATTAATAACTATTATATAGTTATAGGCAGAAGAATAAGGAGTATAAAAATATATATATCTTTATACTAACATATATATATTAATAATATTAATAAAGCATTTATACCTTGATTATTAATGTATAAGGTTAGTAATATAAAATACGAGAAGAGAAGATAAGAGTCTATTGCATAATACAACGCAGTCTACTACGTAATAGTAAACTATTGCGTAAGTAGAAAGCTTATATTAAGTCTACTGCGTAATGCAGAAAGCTTATATTAAGTCTACTGCGTAATACAGTATCCTTCTTTTCTTTATTACTTTTTCTATATATATCTGCTTCTTCCCTCTCTCTTCCTCTCTTTCTTCTTTTCTAAGTTAGTTACTATATTCTTAATATATACGGAGGTTATCTATAGAAACTAATATATCCTACTAGATTATCTCGAATCATTTATAGGATATACCGATAAAAGAAGCCTATAAATAACTTTAACTAAGTAGCTGCTAAATAGCTATTTAGTTAGGGGGGTGTGTTATATAGGCTAGTCCGAAACAGGTTCGGAATAAGTTATTCCGGGCCCGGAAATAGAAGTCGACCTGCTATAGAAATAAGGGCAGGATTTTAGCACTTTAATAAGGATTTATATAGAGTTAATTAAATAAACAAATGGATCGCCTAATAAAGAAAGGCGAAGCCGTCACTGTGCAGAACGGCTCAGGCAGTGTGATCTCGGACAAGTCTTCGATAATAGGAGTGCTTAAGACCACGAAGTGTATATGACTAAAACAACACACATAACAAGGAGACCTTCAAAAGAGGTTCCTGGAGGTGCGTGCTGCTCTGATCAGGGCAACGTAGCTTAAACGAAGTGAATATAATGAACGTGGCAAAACTTGGGGTTAAAAGGATGATGATTGTGTAGGATGATAAGCATCCTCTGTGTCTAGGTGGCGTCGCCACGTATATATAATGCATAAGACAAATAAAAAAGCGCGCGTCTTATAACGTCACGTGACGTCCCAACGACATGGCACTGGGTCTCCGATCCACCCCTCTACACTAATTCTACGTAATTAAGTTATATACTATTTACGATACTTAATAGCTTAGTTAGCTTTAGATAAGGGAAGGATATAATAAGTTTTCGTGACTTAAAGTCGATATAAATATCGTTAAAATAGGTATAATTTTCGGGTTAAGATATATAAAGTAAGCTAGATAGATTAAATCTTATCCTTTAGTTATCCGCGATCCTATAATATACCGGGATTTTTAGTATAATCTTTAATTTCCGGAAACGTTTTAATAGACTAACTGACTATCAGGGATATTCTATTCGAGAGGGTCGGATAGGACTTAGGGGCGGTGAGGAATATATTAGGAACCCGGAACCGGCCTAAGGTTAACCCTAGGAGATATTTAGGACCGAGTTATATTTTAGGACTATTAAGTTAGCCTAAGACCTGTTATCTTAGAGCCTTAGGTTATTATATACTAGTCCTAGGGAGGATAGTTACTGGCCCTTAAGTAGGGTGTTTCCCGTTAAGTCCTGAGTTAAAGGGGCTTAACGAATAATCTTATAATCATTCCCCCCCTAAGGTTAGCTTCGTGACCTATTCTTATCGTAGTCTTAACGACTCTCTTTACTCCTTATATAAAACCTATAATATTTTATTCGTTCTAACCGTTTACGGGTATAACGACCGTCAAGAGTTCGAAAGACTAGTTATTTTATAAATCCTACTACTGCCCCTAGCTAGTACTTAAGATACCCCCTAAGCGCACCACTATTATTTGTACCCGGGATACTTCCCCCGCTACCGAAGGAGCTAAAGCCGGGCTATTAGGCGCCGATCGCGAGTAATCCTTTACGCCTAAGTTAAAGGATAAAGATAGTAACCCCGAATTCGAGATTCGCGGATAAGCTAACCCGGACGCTTATGATCCTATAATAGGACCACCACTTAACTAGGGGACCCCCTAAGTTATCCGAACGGAACCCTAATTCGATATTAAAGACCTTAAAAGCCGCCCCCCCGGCACCCTATTATCGGCGGAGCTCGATTTCCTGATTAAGCACTATAAGGACCGCTAAGCCCGTAAAAAGAAGGAGAAGCGCCTCCTTACCCTTCGATAAGGGAAGGACCCCGATACCTCCGAGTATACACCCCGAGGGGACTCCCGTAAAAGTTAGTATAAGGTTCTATAAAAGCTCCCGGAATAGGACAGGTAATCCTATAACTAGTTCTAGACCTTTATCGAGGAACTCGAAGAGCGTTTTATACTTAACGATATCGAACCCACTAAACCGGAGAAAATACACCTCGCGTCTACCCTACTACCGAAGACGATAAAGTCCCGCTAGCGTGCCTACTATAGACGCACGTATAGGAAGACTAAAGGTACTATTTAGGAGGACCTTAAGTCGTTCCTAACCGAGTAATTAGTCGATAATAAGACCCGTAAGATATTTATAACTAAGAAGCTATTCTTAGACTAGACCCTATAAAAGCCTAATTAGTCCTATACTAAGTTTATCGATAAGCTTAACTTATTATTTAATAAGGTATCCTTACCCTTCCCCGATAAGTAGCGTATATAGTTAATCTTAATAAAACTTAATAAGCCACTACGTGATTAGATTATAGTAGCCGGTATCCTTACCGATAATAAGGCACTAGGAGTCGTAGCCTGGTAGGCGGAGATTACCCTTTTATATAAGAATAAAGAAGAGCCACCCCGGAACGATCGCCTAAGGCATAATCGCGGCGAAAAGCGTGGGCGTAATAATGCCCCTAATAGGGCCCGCACTATAACGGCCCGTCCTTCTATACCGCCTTAAGGTTTTATAGAGTTAATTAAAGTAGACGATACGGAGACCTAAGGTCCCCCTAAGAGGCGCTATAAGAGTAATATTACCTATTTCGGATATAATAAGAAGGGCTATTACCGGAATAAGTACCCGAAGGAAACCTTTAATTCAGGTTAGTCGTTAGGATACTCCGCTAATTAGAACCCTAATAACCTACCGATTAACCCCCGGGCCCTTATCGTTAAATAGGCTTAGGCCTAGGAAGGGCCGCCGTCTTAGCTATTCTTCGCTAGTAAGGGCGCGATTAAGGCGAAGTTAGAATTACGGTTAAGCGGCGGATAAAGCCGCCGGAGCGCTAAGCTAGATAAAGGCGCCGAGGTTAACCTAATCGACTAAAGGGCCCTACCTCCTAACTATAGTCCCTTAGGACCACCTAAGCGACTCGGATAGGTTATCCTTAGGGTCGACGTATAGTCTATCGGGTCCTTCTAGACGTATATTAAGGTCACGGATAGTTAGGACCGGATCCGGATATATCCGATTAAGTTTAAGGTGCTAGATATAGACCCTAATAGGTCCTAAGTTATCCTCGGTATACCCTGGTTAGTAGAATATAACCCTATTACCTTTTTCCGGTCTAGCGAATAGATATATCGACTCTAATAAAAGGACCTTCGAGGCGTCCTAGGTCGGAGAGAGTTAAAGAAGGCGAAGGAGCACGTATAGCTTATTATCCGCCTTATAAAGTCCGGTGCCCCCCGTATTGGCCGAGTTATCGGTATAAAGTGGAACGCCACTAAGGAAAAAAAGGATATATTACCTAATAGTCCTTTAATCCCGGTTATTTAATTAAACCCGTCGTAACCTATACCCCCTATGCCCCCTAACCCGACCTAACTAGATAAAGGAATCCTAGAATATCTTAATCCCGGGCCGTATTAAGAGTTACTAGATAAGGACGAGTTAGGGAATATTATCCCCGAACACTATTAAGAGTTTTTAGACGTTTTTAATATTATAGAGGCCGGCCGCCTACTCGCCTACTAGCGTTAGGATTACGTAATTAAGATAAAGGAAGGTAAGTCACCCCTATTCGGCCTTATTTACCCCCTAGCCGAGTAAGAACTAGCTATCCTTCGAGACTATATTAAGAAGGCTATAGCTAAAGGGTGGATTCGCTTATCGATAAGCTCTATGGGCGCCCCGATCCTGTTTATACTAAAAAAGGGTGGATAGCTATGTCTATATATAGATTATCGAGGCCTTAATAAGGTTACCCGTAAAGACCGTACCCCGCTCCCCCTAATACACAAAATCCTTAACCGCCTCGTGTCCTTTATAGTCTATACTAAGTTAGATCTTAAGGACGCCTACTATCGCTTAAGAATTCGAGAAGGGGATAAGTAAAAAACGGCTTTTAGAACTAAGTACGGACACTTTAAGTACTTAGTGATACCCTTTAGTCTATATAATACCCCCGCTAGCTTCTAGCGTTATATTAACAAAGCCTTAAAGGGTCTTATTAATACTATCTGCGTTATATATCTAGACGATATCCTAATATACAGCAAGGACCTTAGCACCCACCGTATACACGTTAAGGAAATCCTTATACGCCTAAAGGAGTAGTCCCTATTCGTAAACCCTTAGAAGTGCGTGTTTAAGACATAAAAGGTCGAGTTCTTAGGCTTTATATACAGCCCTAATAGGGTCTTTATAGACCTAAAGAGGGTTAAGGCTATTAAGGATTAGGAAGAACCTATTTCCGTTAAGAAGATTCAGGTCTTCCTGGGTTTTACCGGTTTCTACTAATATTTTATCGAAGGCTACTTTAAGGTCGCTACCCCTTTTATAGACCTATTAAGGTTAGGGGGCAGACTAGGTATATTCTAGTTAGGGGATATAAAGAGGGCCGCTTTTAAGAAGTTACGATCGTTATTCTAGTCGGTACCCGTGCTACGGTATTTTAACCTAGCCCTGCCTATTCGTATAGAACCCGACGCGTCTAACTTCGCACTAGGCGCTATAATTAGCTAGTATAAGGACCGAACCTAGCGACCCATGGTATTCCTATCTAGGAAGCTAAGGGGACCCGAACTAAACTATCCGACGCTAAACACTAAGTTAATAGCGATTATCGAAGCGTTCTAGTAATAGCGCTATTATTTAGCGTATAGTTAGACCCTAGTAAAGGTACTAACTAACTACTTAAACCACCGGTATCTACTAAATAAGCCTTAAATTAAACCTTAACACGCCCGTTAGCTAAAGGAGCTATTAAGCTTTAATTTTAAGATCCGTTACTACCCGGGCGTTTAGAACCCCGTAGATAGGCTCTTACGGAAGCCGTAGCTCGCTATAGATTAGGCGGATCTCGAAGCGGAGCGGCAGAAACCCGTTAAGGGATTTACTAAAAAGTTCGTTATTAGCCTTATAAGGGCCCGAGGTGTACCTAAGCCCTCGGGTCTATCCAGCCTAAAGGATAAGATTATCTTTGCCTAGAAGGACGATCCCTTTTATATCTCCTTAGCATCGAAAGATAACTTAGCGGACCCGTGGTCTTATAACGGTTAGGGTGCAGTCTATTTTAAGGACCGTCTCTTTATACCGAACTAGTTAGGTTTACGCGATAAGGTCCTCTAGGCATTTTATAACGCGCCTACTACGGGCTATTATAGGTTAGGTCGGATGATTAAGAGGATTTCCGAGTCTTATTACTAGGAATACCTCTTACGAGATATTAAGAAGTTCGTGCCTATATATAGTATCTATTAGAGGACTAAGCCGCGCTAGTATAAGCCTTTTAGGTACCTAGTATCTCTACCCGTACCCGAATAGCTATTCTAAGAGATCTTAATAGACTTCGTGATAGGCCTCCCCCCTATAACCTTATAGGGAAAGAAAAGGGATTCTATCCTAGTTATAGTATATCGATACACTAAGTACGCGATCTATATCCCCTATAGTAGCTCTTTAATAGCTAAGGGTCTTACTAGTATTTTATAGGTATACGTTTTTAGTATCTACGGCCTACCTAATAGTATCGTTTCGGACCGAGGGTCCCTATTTATTAGTAAGTTCTAGACTACCCTATATAGCCTCCTAAGCGTTAAGCGGCGGTTATTAACCGCGTTCCACCCCTAGACGGATAGCTAGACGGAATAATAAAACCAGAACTTAGAGCACTTTCTACGGGTATTCGGTGCCCTATAACAGGACGACTAGGTTAACTAGCTACCCCTAGCCTAGTTCACCTATAACACCGTATAGTATTTAGCTATCCGGTAAACCCCTTTTATTACGCTAATAGGTTTTAACCTACGCGGACTATATAATATACAGATACGTAAGTCGGGCGAGGTTCGTGCCGCTATAGCCGAGTAAAGGGTAAAGCACCTTATATCGAATCGCAGGGCTATAAAGGTCCTTATTAGGAAAGCCTAAACCACCTATAAACGATACTATAACGCCGGCTAGGCGGCCTAGCGCTTTAAGATTAGCGACTATATACTATTATCCTTGAAGAATATTAAATAACATCGCCCTAATAAGAAACTATTAGATAAGTTCCTCGGCCCCTATAAGATCACCTCCGTAATAGGCTAGTATAGGCTCGCCTATAAGCTATAGCTCCCGGAGTTAATAAAGATTTATAACGTTTTCCCGATCTCGCTCCTCGAACTATAGAAATCTCGGGACGGCAGGTCGCCTATACCCGCGGACGTTAAGGTCGAACTATAAGAGTCGGATAAATATAAGGTAAAGGAAGTCCTGGCTTATCGCTATAACGGGAATAGGCGCGAATACCTTATTAAGTAGGCCGGGTATAAGTATAAATATAATACTTAGGAACCACGAAGACACCTCCTTAACACGCTTATCGAGGAGTATTATAATTAAAAAAAGGAAACTAGTTAATAGCGTCGTCGGTGCCCCGTAAGGACTTTTTTTATTTAGGTCTAGGGAAGTAAATAAAAAAAAAATAGAAAAAAAAAAATCAAAAAAAAAAAACGCTAACGCCTACCCCCACCCCTAAACTCCCTTAGCCCGATCCTAATAACCACTATAAGTAATCCTTATCTAGTTTTAGCCGGTTTTTTTATAAAAACCGGCTAACTTCGAATTTTATTTAACTAACTGGCCTAGATAGCGGGTAATAGTAGCTAGGTAACGCTCCGTTTTAATAGGAGTATCGCGGCGCTTCCTCTCCGCCTCCTCCTCCTCCTCCTAGTAATAACGCGCTACGGGGTCGAACCCCTTATTATCGCGGGCGTACTTCTTTATAGCCTTAAGGGCCCGGCATAGCTTAATTTAGACCCGGTAGGCCCGGCGCTTATATATATTAGCGGTACTCTTTATAAAGATATCGGGCTAACTTATAGACGCCTAGTCGTCTAAACCACCGCTACCCTATACGGCCGCCACTAATATCTTCTATAGCTTCTTAGCTACCCTCTCCGCCTATAACAAAAGCTATATATCTAGTTAGTAACCTCGGGAGCGGTTAAAGTAAAGGGGACCATAGCTATATAAACATACTAACTCATAGTCATAGCTATTATTATTATAGTAGTAGTGGTATTTATCGGATACCTTACTACCATAGCAGGGCCGTATAGTAATAGGACCGGTAGCGTTATTACTACGCAGTACTAGGAAACCTAGTACACGGGCGCACCGCCTATAAGGAGCACGAAGCTCTAGGCCCGACCTAACTAAGATAACAGGATATACCGGTATCTCGACGCTATCACCATCGCTAAAGTCCAAGGGTCTATCGCTAAACCCGTTTATAGATAAAGCGAACTCTAATAATAACAACCTATCAGAGTTAGTTTCCTTATTATTAAAGAGGGTAGCTCTATCGGCACCACCGCTTATAATAACGTCCTGACTAGTATAGTCGAGGACGCCCTTTAGGTCACCGAGGGGCTTAAAAGCACCCTACGGCGAGTTATTACGCCCTAAAAGGAGAGGGCTAGTCGACTTAGTAACCGGAGTAGCCGTAATAGCCGGCTTCTCGACGGTCCTAACCGGCGTAGCTTACTTAGCTAAAATAGCCGCCGTACCTAGCTACTCGATAGCTTTATCCTCTAAGGAGAAAGAAGACGATAAATCCAAAGACGAATCCGATAACGAGTCCGATAAAGAGTTAGACTACTACTACTACTATTACTACTACTATTACTTAAGAGTAGCCGCTATAACCGCGGCCTTAGCCTTAGCCTAAGCCTTCTTAGCGGCCCGCCGTGCCTTCTTCCTAGTAGTCTTAGTTATCCCCTTATCGATAACCTTAGGTACCACCTTAATAGACTTTATACTAGCCTTACCGGACTTCTTAGATTTACTAGCCGCGCCGGACTTTTTATACTTATTAGCTAAAGCAGGGGGCGCTATTATATAATAGTAGTCTGCTTTAATACTATAAGTTAGCCTATAGTCTACGCGAAGGGGGGGTATAATACTTATATAATAGTGATAGTAACGGTAATAGTAATAATAATAATAATCTACTATGATATTAGCCGGACCCTAAGCCGCCCGCGTTCCTATATATAATACACGGAACCACGTAGAGATAATATATACCCTAATAAGGAGTCGATAGGATAAGTTAATACCCTTAGGGTAGATAGGGGCGGATAACTTATTATTAATAGTAATAGCGTTATTATTATTATAGATAGGCAAATAAGAATAGGTAAGGAAAAGGAAAAATAATAAAACGAGTTAGGTAAACAGAAAAGTCCTATACTAGTATAGGCGTATAACCTAATATAGGCCCTACTTATATTACTCCTTCCCCTTTTACCTAAATACGACTACCTATTATAGGTTTCTACGATACGGTTATTTAGTTAATAAAGGGCGCGTCTAGGGTGCTATTATAGAATACGCGTTTACGGAGGGGCTCTATTATTATTAATATTCACGATAGATATCACGCCTTATTATTACCTAGCCTTAAGCTAGATAAGTCGCGAGAGGGCGATAAAGGAAATAGGGCAAGTTCTTTATTATTTAGGACTATATCGTAACGGGCTTTATTTAGGATAGGCCCTTTATATATATATCTTAGGCCGCCTTAATAATAGTAGTAGTATAAGAAGAATAGATAAAAGGAGTCCTAGAGGATTACTAAAGTAATAAGGACTACGGTTTACTACCTATAAGTGCCACTATTTACCGATATAATACCTGCCTTTAGAATTATAGTTTATCTAGACTAAAGCCCTTTATCGGAGGGGCCCCGGCCAGAGCGCTCGCGGCTTTATTAGGGTATAGTTATAGTGGTGGTAATAAATAAGGGGACCCAGGAGAGTTATGCTTTATCTAAAGATAATAGGGTCTCCCGGTTTATAAGGATTACGGTTATACTATATAAGGAGGATAGGATTAATTAAAGGAAGGTCAGGCTAGGTTAACAGGGACGTTTAGTTTAGCTCGGATAGATAAGGAGGGAGTTAGTAGCCCCGATAGGTAGGGTTTAGGCCGGCCTGCCCGTCCCTAGGTCGGGATAGATTAACGGACGGGTCCGGACTAGTAACGGTTACCGGCTCCCGTGGACAGGAGCCTTAGAAGGAGGGGCGTGATATTAGGGATATTCTATTCGAGAGGGTCGGATAGGACTTAGGGGCGGTAAGGAATACGTTAGGAACCCGGAACCGGCCTAAGGTTAACCCTAGGAGATATTTAGGACCGAGTTATATTTTAGGACTATTAAGTTAGCCTAAGACCTGTTATCTTAGAGCCTTAGGTTATTATATACTAGTCCTAGGGAGGATAGTCACTAGCCCTTAAGTAGGGTGTTTCCCGTTAAGTCCTGAGTTAGAGGGGCTTAACGAACAATCTCATAATCATTCCCCCCCTAAGGTCAGCTTCGTGACCTGTTCTTATCGTAGTCTTGACGACTCTCTTCACTCCTTACATAAAACCTATGACACTAACTTAGTAACTTTTCCTAAAAAGAATAAGTACCGGTATTTATACGCCCCCTGTTTGGTATTTACTGTCCACTTAACTCTAAATAAGAAGGTAACGCGAGCGCGTGTATAAATAAGATCTTAGCTATAAATATTATATACCTATATATATTAGAGTAGGTAATCAGGATAATATAATATATAATAAGGTTACGTGACTAGGGTATAAGGATTATATAGTGTGTATAATAAGGTTACGTGACTAGGGTATTAGGATTATATGGTATATATAATAAGGTTATATAACTAGGGTATTAGGATTATATAGTATATAATAAGGTTATATAACTAGGGTATTAGGATTATATAATCTATAATAAGGTACCTAGCGTAAGGACTTTTATATATTCTTAATACCTTAGGGTTAATAAATATAGAGGCAGAAATAGTAGTGATTTAGTGGCTTAAGATATCTGGTTTAATTATAGAGATTAAGGCTTATTATAAGGTATAGGTACGCAGTATATACGGCCAAGATATTACTTATACACATAGTCGTGTAACCTTCTAAAAATAGATTAAGTGGATAATAAATAGTGAACCGGGGGCGTATAAATACCGGTACTTAAAAAGAATAGGCGTATACGCGTTACCGGACCCAGGCTACACGTGTTACCGCTACTCCTCTTAATGGGGTTAGTTGCGCAGCACATAATGAACAGGGGGTGTTCAAATACCTGTACTTAACACTAACCCCGCATGGTGTTTTCAACTCAGTCATGTGACAATCGACGGGGGCGTGACTCGGCGACGTCACCGTGTTTATAATTAGGCAGGAAGTGAGGGACGTGCATCATGATGCCAAAGGCCGTGTCAACGTCCCATTTAGCTTTCTTCTATCTATTCGGATACTTTCTAATGACTACTTGAACCTTTCAATCCGCGCCCTTTGAACTATATTCCTATCACAGAGGAACTTGACTCTTGCCTGTTTCGAATTCGTGCTACCCCTCTTTTATTCCGCTTCGGTACCGTACCCATGCACTTCGGCTGGGGAAAACGAGAGCTGTTTCGCCTCCTTATCGGCGTAACGCCGCGACTCTGTGACGCTCTGAGTCCCGAAGAGGCCGCGGTACTACCGGGGCCCGTATTTCCACCACCACTCCATCCGCCACAGTCTGTACCAGCAGAGCATACCTTCAAGCTCCGACACATCTACCATCATGGGACGTATCGATACCCCCGGCTCCATCGAAAACAAGACGTCGGAATCCAATCTGAGCCACGAGTTTGGCTGGCAGCAGATGATGAGTATGAAAAGGAAGAGCTAGGACCTTTGCGAGCACGAAGTGCGCCCCTCAGCATAGAGAGATTGGTAGACCGTCGACCATCGACCATCGACCCCATGGTTTCCGCTGCCCGTGAGCGTGGATTTGTCACTACACTCTCTCCGACGGCCTGGACTATCGATGAAACGCCAGGACCGGATGTGTCCGACAGAAACACCGTCTTGAGCCTCGCCCTCATGGCCGCAAATGCTTACGTGGAGAATGAGGATGAGGCAGACTGGGAGGACGTCGGGGATCCGTTTCACAAAGAAGTGGATTTCGGATGGGAGGATGACGGACTGCGTGGCCACGTATTTGCCGATGAGACCAACTCGACCATAGTGATAGGACTCAAGGGCACCAGCATGGCCGTTTTCGACGGCGAAGGGACTACTACCAACGATAAGGTGAACGACAATCTTTTTTTCAGCTGCTGCTGCGCGCAGCAAGGGCAGTGGACGTGGCATCAAGTTTGCGACTGTGCCACTTCAACCTACACTTGCAACAACACTTGCGTCATCGAGGCTCTCCGGGAAGAACACCGGTACTATGCAGCCGCACGGGAATTGTACTCTAACGTCACCGAGCTATACCCTCATTCCAACGTCTGGCTCGTCGGTCACTCACTTGGCGGGGCTGTCAGCTCTCTTCTGGGATTGACCTATGGCTTACCTGTCGTCACTTTTGAAGCCGTTCCAGAAGCCCTGGCTGCAGGGCGGCTAGGTTTGCCGGTGCCCCCAGGCGCTCGGCAAGACATACCCCAGGCGCGAAAGAATACTGGGGCTTTTCACTTTGGCCACACCGCAGACCCAGTCTACATAGGAACCTGCCATGGGGCGACGGCCTCGTGTTCCTTCGCTGGCTACGCCCTCGAATCGGCCTGCCATACGGGACAGGAATGCGTGTACGACGTGGTCGCTGATAAAGGATGGCGAGTGGGCATTGGGACACACCGTATAAGGTCTGTCATCAAGGATGTTATTCTACAGTACGATGATGTGCCCAAGTGTATCTCGACGCCCGAATGCCGCGATTGCGCCAAATGGAAGATGTACGAAAGCAACGGAACTGAGACTACTACGACATCTCTGCCCTCAACGACATCTACGACCCGAACGCGGACAGAGACTTGCAAGACACCCGGTTGGTGGGGTTGTCTGGATGAAACGACAACATTCACTACGTCAACGAGTAGTATAGTTACTACTTCGACTTCCATATGTGAAACTCCGGGCTGGTTCGGATGTAAGGACAAGACGACAGCAGTGACGACGACAGCCGAGCTCACTACAACAACAGAGTCAGCAACTACTTGTCTTACACCGGGACGGTTCTGGGGATGTTACGATGAGCGAACGTCAGAGACTTCCCGCGTTAGCCCAACCATTACCGAAGAGCCTGCAATAACATCAAGTCCGCTGTCTCCCTCAAACGCACATCCATCAGACCAACCTCCATCGAAGCCAACCTGCCGACAGAGGAGCTGGTTTGGATGGTGCCAGGAGTGGGATATGGTACCAAGACAATGGGAACCCGAGGAAATATAAGGCAGCTTTTATTATATGTTAGTGATTTTCTTTGCAAGTCTATTAGATTAGAGGTGAGAAATGGGGGCGTTGTGCTACTGGCGACTGGCGACTGGCGATAGGCGTTGGCTTTATTTGGATTTGGAGGTGTCAGGCATTTGTGCCTAAGGTCCCCGAAAAGCCCGATAAGCCCGATGGGTTATATTCGCAGAGCCACGTTACACACTGCTCCGAATACGGCGGTACTTCTATTAGATATATTATAGTGCTTTCCCCCCTCTTTTGCCTATATATTTAAGGTTCGAGTTATTCCGACTATAGTTCCGACATAGACCCTTTGATATACACCTTTCGCAACTACAGTCGCAAACCACTTCGACGTCTTTTTATTATTTTAATCGCTCGGACTTAATTAACGGATAACTTATTCGTTTGATCGAGCTAATAGCAGCAGTGGCAGTAACTCCTTTTCTTCGTCTTCCTCTTTGTCTTCCTATTCGTCTTCCTCTGCGTCTTCCTCTTCCACACCCACGCTTACGCGACCGTGGCTATCTTATTCTTACTTTATATAACGAAACGGGAGGGAACGGAACGCGCTGCCTCTATCTCTAGATTAACAACGTAGATTAACGACGTAGATTGATGACGTAGATTGACGACGTAGATTAACGACGTAGATTGATGACGTAGATTGACGACGTAGATTGACGACGTAGATTGACGACGTAGATTAACGACGTAGATTAACGACGTAGATTGAAGACGTAGATTGACGACGTAGATTAACGACGTAGATTAACGACGTAGATTAACGACGTAGATTAACGACGTAGATTGACGACGTAGATTGACGATGTAGATTAACGACGTAGATTAATAATAAGGAAGATTGACAGGAAGATTGGTAGGAAGATTAGCAGGAAGATTAGGGCCTAGGTCTGAACTATAGTCGGAATAACCAAGTAGTATAGTCGGAATAACTCGAACCTATATTTAATATCGTAGACTAGTACTCTTTTATAGTCTATAATGAATATAAGTACCTTTATGGTATAGTGGTAGTATACCTGGTATATGGTCGAGGTGACCGGGTCGGTTTAAATCCGGCTAGAGGCGCACGTAAAAGAGGAACCCTTTTTGCTTTTTTACGCTACTCGGATCCTATTCTAGGGGGCCCTTATCTGCCTTAGTATATACGATAAGGGTTAAATAGGGGGCCTATTAGACCCACCTTCCGCCCGGCTTCGCTAGTTATTAATAGGTGCTACGGGGGAGTTAGTCGCCCTACTATAGAAAATAAGAAAACAGTATCGCGCTATCCCTAAGCGTGTAAGTAAAATACGCGGCGCGGCGTCTCTTCTACGATACGGAGGCTGCCTTTTACGCTGTTACGTAAGCGTTTTATATGGGTATATAGCCTATATTAGCTCCACCTATAGCTATAGAATAAGGAAGCTTAGGAGCTTTAGACCCTAGGAAGCGTATATATAAGTCGCCTATAGTAGGCCTATTGGGGTTAGCCTTAGGGTATATAAGAAGGCGTATAAAATAAATGGAGATAATTACGCGCGCGCCGTTAATTAAGTATATAGTCGGCTTTAAAGCTGCTATAGGCAAAACGTTATAGGCTTCCTAGAATAGAAGCCGCGAGTTTTGGATATATATTAAGTCACTACCGGGGTCGTTAAGGTCCCGACGCGGCACTAAGCCTTAAAAGAGGGGAGTATAGGGGTTTTTATCTAAGTCTTATACTAGTTCTCTAAGTCTTATATTATGGTTTTCCCTCCTATAGGTATTGAAGAAGGACCGTATAGTTAGAATTCTAGCTCCTAGCTACTTTAGTAGAAAAAAAAGATAGCGGAGTAAGAACTAATAAATAAAAATAAATATAAGTTATACTTTATATAATATTAGTGTCCTAATAGTTATAAGCCTGGCGCTCTAGTAATACGCCTCTATTCTAGTTGATCTAATAGTTATAGGCGCTATAGCCTCTCCCCCTTTTGCCTCTCTTTTAAAGCCCTCGTTTTAAAGCTCTTAATTATTATAATTAAGCCTCTTTTTAAGCCCCTGCTCTATTACGGAAAGAGTCGTCCACTGGCCTATCCGCCTACCTATTATCACTAACCCCTTTAACCGCCTTTATTAATTCCTCCTCTAGATAATATAATGTTATTTTCGTAAAATCGACCCTAAGGTGACGAAATACCAGGAAAAGCGAGAAAGCGAACACGTATTCGGATTCAGGGACCCGAGAAGGCCTAGGAATCGATAGCATAGCAAGGCCGCGGAGGACGCGGGGGAATAGGCTAAGGAAGAAGCCGCCCCGATACGTTAAGAGGAAATAACACACTATAGCCGGACCGAACAGAATAAGCCGTATCGAACACGCACTAAGGGTATTATAGGAATATATTAGATAAGGCTACTAAGTATTTCCCCAGTATACTACTAATAGGGTAAGCGTCTAAGAGGTGCTTAAGCTAGCCTAGGAAATCCTGAATATCCGCTACTACGAAATAATTAAAGGGGCACTGCTATAGCTTCCGCCTAGTAACTACCCGCCCCTTTTATCTAAGGGTATAACTAAAACTATCTAGGTAGTAGTTAAGAAGACACTATAAGAAATAGGAACCGGGAACCCGAAAACCTATACCTAAATCGCGGGAGTAGCCGCTTATTACCGCTTTAAGACTATATCGGTAAAGGTTATCCCCGTATAATATATATATATATAAGATCACTATACGCTACGGCGCCGATATAGTATTAGACCTATATAAGAGAATACTACCGGAGATGGTATAGGCAGTAAATAACGCTAGCGGATAGAATAATATAAAGGTAGCGCGGCGTTTGCTAAACGGGGATATCGTAATTATATTTAACCCCGATAATACCTAGAGGAAAGTATATAGAGACTAGGTACCTATAGCCTTTAGGCTAGGGGCCGCGATATAAAAGAAAACCTACTAAGTAGTTATAAAAGGAATCCTAATAAGGTATCTACGCGACTATAATAAAAACGATATTATTATAGAGCTTAAGATAAATAACCTTTTTACTAGCTTTAACCGGATTAGGAAGCGGATCCCCTATATTAAGAACGCCTATATAGCGCTCCTCCTAATAAAGATTAATACTCCGGAAATAGCGGAGCGTATAATAAAGGAGGGAATCTTCTTTTATTACGGCTATTACCGTTATAAACCCTATAACCCCGAGCTATTACCGCTACGCTATTATAAATACCTATAGTTCGAGTATAAAACGGGCTAATATAACGCTCTAAAGCCCCTTTATAGCTATTATAGCGGCCCTAACTTAGAATATAATAGCGACTTTAATAATTATAAGGCGCGCCGGGGCGAAGCCGGGAAGCGCTATACTACCTATAAGGGCCTATACGCTGTACTTAGAGATAGCTGCCCCTCCTAGCCAGGGAAAAAGCTAGGACTAAGGAAGTATATACTAACTATGCTAAGGAGTTCGACTTTACCTAGATTAATAGGGTAAGGGCTATGGTATTAGGCGAGTAACGCGTTACTATACCGGCGGAGCAGAGGCCGATATCGCTACTCCGGAAACGGCGCTAAAAAGGGCGGCCCCCCACGGGATCCTATATCTTAATTACGGAGGCCGCGGAGAGGGTACGCGAGAAGGAGCAGGAAAGGGACGTAGCGGCCGTAAAAGAGGCGGCGAGGAGAGAAAAGAGTAATAATAATAGCGGTAATAATAACACTAATAATAATAATAATAATAATAATAACGCTAATAGCGTAGTGACGAATATTATAAAGTTCTTCTCCGCGACTACTAAAACCGCCTAAACACCTCTAACCGTAAAGCCGACTATACCCGCTAATAAGGCGGGAACGCCGCGGAACCGCGATAAACCGATATCGGAATTAATAACGACTAAGGCTACCTAGCTAGAGCTAAGCCCCCCTAAGGCCGCTTAACCCGTGATAGTTAAGATAGAGATAAATATAGGACTAAGCCTATCCTAATAATTATATAAAAATTAGCCTCCTATAATAGAATATCGGGGCGAAGGTAGACCGGATATAGTAAGCGCTTTATAACTACCACGGGTATAATATAATAGCGATCACGGAACCAGGACTAGACCGGAGAGGAAGGCTATCCTGCCTGAAAGGATATAATTATAGGATAATCTAAGGAGGAGGGAGAGCCCTCCTTTATATATATAAGAGATATAAGCCTCTAGCGTGGATATAGCGGGCTAGAGATAACTAGGCCTAAGTAATACTAGGGGAGAGGGCCTAAAAACGAATATATAGGTTATTTACTTTATAAACTATAAAGGCGCGGGATAGAACACTCCGATCCACTAGCTAGTAGCGGAACCGCTGCGGGGACGTATTATCCTTATTAAGGGGGACGTATTATCCTTATTAAGGACTTTAATCTTAAGCACCCACTCTAGGACGGCTATAATAGATACGATTAATAATCCGAAGACCTACTCGCCTTAGCGTACCGATAACGCCTTAACCTTATAACGCTAAAAGGGCACCTAACCCGGATAGTAATAGACCCGGGACGGCGCTATAGTATACTCGACCTAACCTAGGTTATAGGGGATATACGATACGACTATAAGGGTAATGACTATAACTTTACCGAATCTAATGATATTATATAGGCGGTGCGAATTTACGTAGAGCGAATATAGTAAAGGCGAACTAAAACCCTAGGATAGTAGTAGAGGAAGATAGACCCGACTAAGGTCCGAGCTAATGCGGCTAAAATTTATATTAACCCGATTAAACTAGACTTAACGGAGACCGAATAAGCGACCTAGTAACTAACCTAGAACCTCTATAATATCGCGAACGCTATAATCCCGCGTAAAGGACTACCACGCTTATAGCCCCTATTATTATAATAGAACCCCGAGACTATTATAGCGAATAAAGAGGTTACGCGCCTTACCCGTAGATTCTACGCGAGGCGGTTATAAAGGAGGTAGCGGGACCTTTAGGAAGTAACTAAGGAAAAAAACTACTTAGTTAGGAGGGAGAAGCGTAGATACTAGCGTAGCGTAGTCGATTAGACGCTATAGGACGATAAAAGCCTTTAGTTACTCTAGAAGTAGGTATAAATAGCCGGTTAGGAATAACCCGGGCCCCCCTTTATTCTAGCCCTATACCGTAGCAGGGCCGGACTATTAGTATAGATATTTTTGATAAATTGGGCTACGAGTAGTAGGCTGTACGCGCGGAAGAGAATAATCAAGCAAAAGCTGTTGAATTCGTAGAATCGTAGGATGACTGCTTGTTACGCAAACGCGTAGTTATGTGTGTAAAGAACTGACTTCTGGGATTTCTTCCTGGATCCGGGGCTGGCAAAAGACCCTGAAAGATTGGGTGGCGACTGTTACGTCAACAGCCTACGCGACGGTTATCACGGCACGTTATTTACTTAAGTAATAACCAAGATATCGTATTTACGATACCTAGTATATTTATATTATTATTATTATGATTATTACTTATTATAAGTATAATATCAATAGATATATTCGGAGAAAGTAGATATCCTAGCCTAGAAATTCTTCCCGGCGCCGAATACTATAATTCCTAGACCTTTAGGCACCGCGGCGTACCCGCGAACTATACGTATTAAAGACTTAGTGACGGATAAGGATATTAAGCACGCTATACGATATACCGCTAAGTAAAAGGCGCCCGGGGAGGATAGCTTACTTAACGGATTCCTATAGGCCTATAGCCCCCTATTCTAGAAGCGCCTCGCCTAAATTTATATAGCCTGCCTTAGGGCCTTATACTTCCCGCGGCAGTTCCGTAACGCGGATATTATAGTCCATAAGAAACCCAGGAAACTATAAAAGGCCTATTATACGGTATCCGGATAGCGACTAATCTCGCTCCTTAGCTTTATAAGGAAAATACTTAAGAAGATCCTGGCCGAATATATTACGGCTATAGCGGAAAAGTATAGGTTACTTACCCCCGGCCAGATAGGGAACCGTAAATATAAGAACACGATAATTACTATAAGAGTAATAGTAAAAGGTATCTAGACGGCCTAGGACCGTAGCGGTACTATAGCGATACTTAAGCTTAATATCTAAGGAGCTTTTAATATAGTCCTATACCCCTGCCTAGTAGAAGTAATAGATAACCTAGGGTTCTTAACGTGGTTTATAATATAGCTCCGAACCTACCTAAGTAAAAGGAAAGCGTGGCTATGCCTTAACGGCGTAATAGGGCTATATACCGAAATAAGGGCCGGGGTCCCCTAAGGATTACCCTTATTACCTATCCTCTTTATCCTATATATCGCTACCCTTTACTAAGAACTTTATAGAGTAGCTAGAATAGCTATAGTAGGCTTTATAAATAATATAAATATTATTATATTCGGACACGATACCGTAGCTATAACGGCGCGTTTATAACGCGCCTAGGAAATATATAAAGACTGGTCGGAGAGGAGTAGGCTACGCTTTAAGGCTATAAAGTATAAGCTTATATACTTTATATAAGCTAGGAGACCGGAGGCGCTTAACTTCTATATCGAAGGCGTTTAGGTACCGTAGAGAAAAAAGGCCGCCCTGCTTAGGGTGATCCTCGACTATAAACTATTATTCTAAGCCTACCTAATCCACCTTAAGGCGAAGATCTAGGTATAAAAGTACGCTCTTACCTGCCTTACCACGTTAGTATAGGGCTACCGTATTAAAGACGTATATAAACTATACTTAAGTATTATTAGGAGTATAGCTATATACGCCGCGCTAGTTTTCTATACCCTTATAAAGAAGGGTAAGATACCTAAAGGTATTATAAAATAACTTATTATAGAATAGGCGCGGTGCCTACGTATTATAACCGGCGCCTATAGGGCTATCGTAACTAAGGTCCTAAAGATAGAAGCGGGCGTTCCCCCCCTTAACCTTTACTATAACCTCCTAGTTACGAAAATAGTGGAGCCTGTTGATATTATACTTATAATAAGTAATAATCATAATAATAATAAGTATAATATCTAAGTTAAAATAAACAGTATATGGTTATAGCTATATAACTAGACGTCTACTCTATAACCAGCTTAGCCTATACTATAATACTATACATATTATACGTGTATATATACTTGGCTTATGATATATATTATATAAATACACTAGGTATCGTAAATACGATATCTTGGTTATTACTTAAGCTAATAACGTGGCGTGATAACCGTCGCGTAGGCTATTAACGTAACAGTCGCCACCTAATCTTCCAGGGTCTTTTGCCAGCCCCGGATCCAGGAAGAAATCCCAGAAATCAGTTCTCTATACATATAATATTAATATTAATATACGCAGCTTTAAGCTCGCGAAATAAGCAGTAATCCTACGGATCTACGAATTTCATAGCTATTTACTTAATATTCCTCTCTTCCGCGCGTATAGCCTACTACTCGTAGCCTAATTTATTAAAAGGTTATAAGCCCGGGTTAGTAAAGAAGGAAATCTACTCTTTTCTACCCTTTTATTCTACTCGAAATACTAAAAAGACTCCCTGCCTTTTTAGGCCACCTGCCTTTTTAGGCTATCCCTTTATCCTCCCCCGGTCATAGATCTTTGTCTCTGACTATACGAAATCCCTTTGTCTCCCGAAGATAGCTAATCGAATCGAACCGTTCGTTCCGATACCACGGTTCAAAGCTCTTTATTCTTCCTAATACGGTTACTAAGAGCTGTGCTAAGCTCTTCCTGACCGGGAAGAACTATACGGTCGGAATAAGACTCTTTATTACGATTAGATATACTATTTCTTTGTTTATAAAGGGACTTTTTAAAAAAGGAAAAAAGGATAACGAATACGTGGATTAAATATAGCTGCTTTTGTGGTTGTTATAGCTCCACGAATAATAGCTATATTAATTGAGCTATTTAACCTACCGCGCTGCCTGTAATAATAGGATATCGTAACGTGGTATATAAGCTTTTAGTAAAAAGTCCGCCTATGGAAATCCTGTTATTCGCTTTGTACGAGTATCGCTTTTCTTCGCGCCGCGAGATCTATGAATAGCTTTACCGTTTGGACCCACTTTTGGACCCACTTTTCGAAGCTAGGCTAATCAGAATCAGACCTTTGGCTTAGTATTCTTTGTTTCTGTCCTTTATCGATAACGCAATAAAGAAAAAGGAAAAAAGCAATAAAGAAAATAATAAAAACAAATCGTTAAATAACTTAGTTAATTCTGACTTAAATAAAGAATCAAAAATATCGTTCTACTGCTTGAAAATGGCTCTATAAGAGACTGTCTAAGATATCTTAGTCCGGAAGTTATAGAGCAGTTATTATTATTATAGATAGGTAAATAAGAAAGGGTAAGGAAAAGGAAAATAATAAGATAAGTTAGGTAGATAGGAAAAGTCCTATATTAAAATGGTCGTATAACCTAATATAAAGCCCTACTTATATTATTCCTTCCCCTTTTACCTAGACACGACTACCTATTACGGGTTTCTACGATACGGTTATTTAGTTAATAAAGGGCGCGTCTAGGGTGCTATTATAGTGCACGCGTTTACGGATAGGCTTTATTATTATTAATACTCACGATGGATATTATGACTTATTATCGCCCGGCCTTAAGCTGGATAAGCCGCGAGAGGGCGACGAAGGAAATAGAGTAAGTTCTTTTATTATTTAGGACTATAACGTGGCGGGCCTTATTCTGATAGTGTTCTTTATATAGGCTTTTTGGGTCGCCTTAATAATAGTGGTAGTATAAGGGGATTACGAAAGTAATAAGAGTTACGATTCATTACCGACCTAATATCTGCTTTAGAGTTATAGTTTATTCTAACTAGAGCCCTTTATTAGATAGGGCCCTAGCTAAAGCGCTTAGGGCTTTATTATAGTATAGTCGTAGTAAGGGAGATAAATAAAGGAGACCTAGGAGAGTTATGCTTTATCTAAAGATAACTAGGCCTCTTGGTTTATAAAGACTATGGTTATACTATACGAAATCGATAGGATTAATTAGAGGGTTAGGTTAGGTTAAGAGGAACGATTAGTTTAGCTTCGGGAGGATAAGGAGGGAGTTAGTGGCCCCGATAAGTGGAGTTTAGGCCGGCCTATCCGTCCCTAGGTCGGGGTGGATTAATAAACAGGCCGGACTAGTAACGGTTACCGGCTCCCGTAGACAGGAGCCTTAGAAGGAGGGGCGTGATATTAGGGACATTCTATTCAAGGGAATCGGATAGGACTTAGAGGCGTTAAGGAATATATTAAGAACCCGGAACCGGCCCTAAGGTTAACCCTAAGGATATTTAGGACCGAGTTATATTTTAGGATTATTAAGCTGGCCTAAGACCTATAGTCTTAGAGCCTTAGGTTACTATATACCGATCCTAGGGAGGATAGTCACTAGTCCTTAAGTAGGGTGTTTCCTGTTAAGTCCTGAGTTAAAAGGGCTTAACGAATGATCTTATAATCATTCCCTCCCTAAGGTCAGCTTCGTGACCTATTCGTATTATAGGCTTGACGACTCTCTTCACTCCTTACACAAAACCTATGATATTACCCCCCTACCGACTAGGTATCGACCACGAAATTACCCTAAAGCGAGGTCCTAATAAACTCGAGCCGACCTTATTATAGGGGCCCCTTTATAGTATATTAAGGGAAGAGTTATTAGTACTCCGGAAAACGCTTAACGACCTAATAGATAAGGGATTTATATAAGCTAGTAGCTTAGCGGCTACCGCGCTAGTCTTATTCGTGAAGAAGCTAGGGGGCGGGCTATGCTTTTATTACGATTATAAAGCCCTAAACACGATTACCTAGTAAGATCGCTACCCCCTTCCCCTAATCACTAAGACCCTACGTAACCTGGCTAGCGCTAAGTGGTTCACGAAGCTTAACGTAGTCGCCGCCTTCTATAAGATCCGTATAGCCCCTGGGTATAAGAGTAAAATAGCCTTTAGAACACGCTTTAGTTTTTTTAAGTGGCTAGTATGCCCCTTCGGACTAAGCGGCGTACCCGCCACCTTTTAACGCTATATTAACTAGACCTTATAAGAGTTCCTTAACGACTTCGTTACCGTATATATCGATAACGTCCTAATCTACTCTAGCGGATCTTATAAGGACTATAAAGCGAAGGTCCGGCTAGTATTACGCAGGCTTATAGATACCGGCCTAAACCTAGACCCGGCTAAGTATAAGTTTAGCGTGATAACGGTAAAATACCTAGGTTTTATTATTATAATAGATAAGGGAGTGTTTTATAACCCCGAGAAGTTAAAGGCTATCCGCGACTAGGAAGCCCTTACCTTAGTAAAGGGGGTGCGAAGTTTCTTAGGATTCACGAACTACTACCGGATCTTTATTTATAACTTTATAGGTATTATAGCCCCCTTCTCTGCACTAACGAAAAAGGATCGACTCTTTAGGTAGGGGGCCGAAGAAGACGCCGCCTTTAAGGAGCTAAAACGACTCTTCTAAATAGAACCCGTTCTATAGTTATAGAATCTAGACCGTAAGACTATATTAGAGACTAACTATTCGGGCTACGCGTTAGGTGGGATCCTATCCTAAGTAGATAAGCTAGGATATCGCTATATAGTCGCGTATTACTCGCGTAAGCTTACTCTGGTAGAGTATAACTACCCTATTTATAATAAGGAGATATTAACGATTATAAGCTATATACTCGCCTAGAAGGCAGAACTAACTAGCTATAAGTAATTTATAATATTATCGGACTATAAGGCCCTTGAGTACTTTATAACTAAACGGTCCCTTACCGAAAGGCAAAGCCGTTAGGCCGGCGAATTAGCCTAGTTTAACTTTATACTAGAGTACCGGCAAGGTACTAAGAACTTCGCGGCGGATACGCTCTTTTATCGCGAATAGGACGCCCTAAAGGATAGCTTAGATAACCGGAAATAGGGGTAAGTAATTTAATTAATACCTAACTCCGCGATCCCGAAAATAATCCCTAAGCCGATAATACGGAAAACGTCTATTAAGCGTGTATTCGAAGTAAATAAAGACCTTTAACGACTTTAGGATAAAACTATAGTAACCGACCCCTAGTACTAAGGAGTCCTTACCGTGATTACTATAAAAGCTTATAGCTTTAACCCCTCCTTTAGGTTACGATTATAGATCGCGGAATATTCCCTTAACCCCGCGGGATATATAACCTTCCGAGATTATCTCTAGGTTCCGAGCTCCGGGGAGGACTCGCCGCTAAAAGGACGCTTAGTATAAGCGATCCACGACTCTGCTATTAGCGGCTACCCGGGCAGGGAGAACACGATCGCTATAATAGCCCGATAGTTCTTCTAGCCTAGTATAAATAAGGATATACAGAAGTTTATCCGTAACTATAATCCGTGTAACGGAGGTAATTAGTAGCGGAATATAAAGCGCGGGCTACTAAAACCACTACCCGTACTAAAGCGAATTCGTAGCTACCTTATAATAGACTTTATAACGGACCTGCTACTTACCGGTAAAGGCAGGGCGAGGTTCCTATAGGTAATTATAAATAGGCTAATAAAATTAGTAACACTAAAAGCGATAGAAATAATAGAAGCGGAGGCCTATATAGAACGCTTCCTAAACTACTATTTTAGGTTCTATAGTATACCCCTCTTAATCGTTAGCGACTATAGTTCTAACTAGACCGGGAGGTTCTAGCGATACTTTTATAAATTTATAGGGATTAAGTAATAACTTAGCACGGCTTATTACCCCTAAACTAATAAAGGGCCTAAAAGGCTAAACTAAGATATCTAGGCCTACCTTCGTGCCTTTATATACTATTTTTAGGATAACTAGGGTCGCCTATTACCCGCCACGTAGTTATCGCTTAATAGCAGGAAGAGCTTAACGACCTAGCTAAGCCCTTTCTTCTTAGAACACGGGTTCTATATCGACCCTATCTAAATCCACGACCCGATACCTGTATACCCGAAGGAAGCCGCTGCTTATAACCTGCTAAGTCGCTTATAAGGGGCTATAGAGTTTATATAAATAGCTATAGCCTTAAAGTAACTATAGGATAAGGAATCCGCGAATAAGCGGCGACTCCTAGTAGAGCGCTTTAAAATAGGAGACCTCGCCTAGCTTTCTATAGCTAACTATTCTACGCCTAGGCCCTCGAAGAAGCTAAGCTAGCTATACTAGAAGTATAGAGTAACGAAAGTGATTAACTCCTACGTTATTAAGTTAGATATACCCTTAAGGATATATCCTCGCTTCTACGTTAATATCCTAAAGCGAGCTAGCCGCGACCCCCTCCCCGGCTAGGTCGTAATCGACCTTAAGCCCGAACCGATTAAAGACGTACTTTACGGTAACAAAGAGTAGGAAGTAGAAAGTATCTTATACGTATAGAATAAGCGGCGAGGTTGCGGCGTACGATATAAGGTACTAGTATATTAGGCAGGATACGCCGAAACTACTTAGGAGCTACTAGACGCCGTGAAGGATACTAAGGCGTTAGATGCCTTCGAAGCAGAACACGGCCCCGCGGATAAGAATAACGGGCCTTTATAAGACTATATTATAAGGAATACGCGAAGATAAGGAGACCCTAGTACGAGGGGGGTACGACCTATAGTCGTAAGTTAATTAAAGGGGGGGAATTTACCGGCCCTTTTACCGGTCTCTAAGGAGATAGATAATACCTTTATAAGAGACTTTAATTAGCGGTATTACCGTCCGGAACCTCTTAGTTATTATTATTACTGCCGCTAATAGTAGGACCGCTACCTCCCTAAAGGGCGGCGAGGATACCCTCTAGGAGGCGCGTTATCGCTACGCCTTATAAGTAAACCTCGCGGCGGAGGGCCGTTATCTTATAGCGGAGACCCTTATTATCGTTAACGGAGGCGGGGGCGGAGTTAGCGGCGGGGGCGGAGGCTGCCTTGGATAAAGAGGCGTAGTAGTCGCTACGAGCTAGTTTATAGGCCTTATAGAGTTAGGCCCGAGTTAGTAACGACCTAAAGGAGGATACTAAAAGAAAAGAAGATACTTATATCGTTATTATCGGGGTTATCGCGTATAGCGTAACCCGTGTCGGCTAAGGGCTTAATAAAGGGTATAGCGGCGGCGGGGAGCTATAAAGGTTAGGCGTAATAACCTCCCCTATAACTTATAGGAAACTTATAGGGCGGCACGGGTAGGATCCTATGGTATATTTATAGTATTTAGGCTTACTACGGGCCGTGCTAGGCCCGGATTAATTATAGTATATTTAGTTAAATTTTTAATTAATACCGGCTATATAATCGGTATAAGGGCGATAGAAAACGTTACGGGGGTGGCTAGGGGGGTAAGCTAGGCTATATTAACGCTTAGAAGGCGTCGCGGCCTGCTAGAGAGTTAGTAGGATCCTTATAGCGAAGTACTAGGCCGTATCACGAACCTTCTCTTTAGCCGGACGCTTACCGGTATTCGTTATAGTGGCGAGAGCTTCCTTAACTATGCTTTTAACCGATTAACCACGTCCTTCGCTATTAGAGGCGGGGGGGGGGCGCGATATCGCTAATAGCCGGCTGCTTTTTAATAGTGCCCTCGCGGGTATAGCGGGCGCTATAACGGAGAGGAGATATCTATACGCACTCTATTAGCTACTATTTAGCCGGCTCGATATAAGGGCTTATTATGGAACTGATAATAATTAGAAGGATAAACGAAGGTATAAATTACGGATTAATAAGATAACTACGAGTACGGAATAACTACGCTACGAGTTAGCGGAGAATAATATAGCTCTAAGCACGGAATAAGCGACGGAGCTTATTATTAAAACGATATTATAGGCTTATAGAAGAAGAATTAACTATAAACGAAAAACCGGACGAAGTTACGCTTATACTATAATATCGAACTACGGAATATAATAAAAGCCTATAAAGCTATTTATTATAATAGTTTACGAATAAAGAAGAAGGAGTAACCGGGGGTTTTGGATATAAAGGGTAAGCGCTCGGCGCGATACGGAACGCCGGCGACCTAGGAGCGAAGTCGCCGCGAACGCCGCGCGACACGAATATACCCGATATAAGGGAGGATATACGCCTCCCTCGTGACGCGTTTAGAAAATAATAGGCTCGGCGCTTAGTTATTACGGCCCTAGAGGGGGGGGGGAGGGGGGTAATGTTATAGGTTAACCCCTTAAAAGTATAGTTCCGGTATAAGGCCGGAACTGCTAATTAGCACGCAGAACCGATACTCGGACCTCGCGCTGCTCTTACCGCGGATTTATATAAACTTAGTAAATCCTACGCCTCTCTATAGACCTTTTCCTTTCCTTTCCTTAATTCTAGCTAATATAATCATTCGGCCTTACTTAGTACGATCAACCTATAACCAGCCGCTTATAGTTAATTACGCTATAAATACGTGGATCTAGCCCTATAAAAAGAAGATTATAGATTGCTTTACGAATAGGGTCCTGTATTTTAGTTACCGTACTATATCTATTATAGAGTTCTTTTATACTAGCCTTAAGAGGTATATATACTCCTCTACCGGTAATCTAGTAACTATCTTCTATAGCTTAAAGCTATACTAAAGGAATTAAGAGGCGGACTTATATTTAAAGAGGAATAGTCGAATTAATAGAATACACTTTTATATAAGTGGCGTTCTTTTTAGCCTTATTAGATAGTAGGTTATCCTATAAGTCCTTAAGAGGATTAAAATCGAGCTTATTACCCTGGAATCGGCGCGGTAACTATTATAACTATTATAAACGGCTTTATAACCGGCCTCGCGGCTAGCCTCGTAGCTAGCCTCGTAGCTAGCCTCGTAGTAGTAGCTGAGACCCTGCCTGCCTTACACTATCACGACCTTTATAGGCCTGCCCTGCCGGCACATGCTATCCCGTTATCTACGCGACTCGGAGCCTCTACGTATTATATTAATCGATATCTATTAGCGATAGGATCGCTTTAATACTAATAATAACGATAGTACTATACTTATCCCCTTTTCTCTTAGTCCCCTTAAACCGATAACTGTTTAAGGAAAAGGCCGGCTAAAAGGAGCCCTAGAGGTATCTTTTATAGGGAAGAAGAAGGGTTAGGGTAAGAATAGTACTAAGCGACTGCTATCGGGCTTTAAAATCGTAGCTTTTAAGGAACAACGTGATGCCCTTAATGCCCTCCTACCGTTAACTACGCCTCCTGCCCTAATACTAGGATACGAGCCCAGGACGTAGGCCCCCCGAAAGTCTGCTCGAATCTTCGATTAATTAGAATCGATTAATAAGGTGTCCTTATAGGAACACGAATTAGAGTATATATCCGCTGAGTTTAAGGATATAATGGATACGTTATTAAGGCAGGCTAAGAAGGATATCCTAGACGAGTAAAAGGAATTATATAAGCTCGAGAAGATGCTAGCTGCTTAGCTATTTTATTATTCTTTTTATTATTCTTTTTGTTACTCTTTTTATTATTCCTTTTGTTATTATCCGACTTTTCCTTTTCTTTTATAGATAAGATAAATGCACAGATATAATAGTTATATATACCTACTCGACTTCTATATATAAATTGGCTATAGTACTTAGGGATATTTGGTGTTACGTTATCGTCCTATATGGACCCACTTATTATGCTCGGGATAGTAGAACTTATGGTCGTTCCAGTTAAGCCCTTTTTTAATTCTAAGACCTATAATAGAATAATAATATTAACTAAGTAAATCTCTCTTTAGAACTTAGCTTAGGCTATATTATATTATAAAGTTATTTAGCCTAGAGTATATTATCTAGGTATATCTATTATTAATCTCATTTAACGCAGTGGGCTTTAGGTCTTATATCCTATATAGTGGTTTTTAAGAATATATAATTAATAATGCCGTTTCCCTTAGTCCGATAAACGAATCGTCGAAAAAATAAGTCGTTACTATTAATCTATAAGCAATTTATATATATAATAGGTGATAATAATAAAGGCTATTCTATATAGCCAGAGCCTATAAACTAATCTATATTACCCGTGTATACGACGTATCTTCTAGCCACACTACGCTATGGCTGTTATGGCTTACGCTATTAACGGTGTGGCTTGTGCTATATAATTACTCCTCTTCCTGACAGAGGGTGGGCCGGCCGGTAGCAAAGTGTGGATAACGTGGCCTGACCTCATCCTCGGGGCCATATATTCTTCCAATACACCATTGCTGTTGCTTTTCCTCCGGAACCAAGCTGCTTCCAATATTAACAAACAGCCGCCAGGCTAGCCTGTCCTCCCGACGTTTAACTTGGATCCATACTTTGGACATACGTGGACTCCAGATTGATCGCGCATCGATTACGTTCCTCCAGCAGAGGGTGCGCCAGGCCCAACCGTCCGTGTCGACCTTTCAAACCCGGATCACCAAGCAATGATCCCGGATTTCGCGCTGAGATGGATCAGATGATGGGAGATGGGGGGAGGTTACCTCTCGAGACATGGTTTTGGGAGATGCCGATATGCACTAGGTGGTGGACGACAGCGACTGTGTTGACCAGCGCCATGGTACAGTGCCAGGTTGTCACACCTTTCCAGCTCTTCTACAGTTTCCGCGCAGTTTTTGTCAAGTCACAGGTTGGTTCTTGAACATCTATCTTGCCTGGGCCGTTCTTTGTACCGTTTGCTGATACACTGTTTCAGTACTGGCGGCTCCTAACGACCTTCCTCTATTTCGGCCCTTTCTCCCTCGACCTCCTCTTCCATGTTTATTTCCTCCAGCGCTATGCAAGACTCCTAGAGGAATCGTCGGGACGATCTCCTGCCCACTTCTCGTGGCTCTTAGTCTATGCCATGATAAGCCTGCTGCTACTCTCTCCTCTCGTCTCTATGCCTTTCTTGGGGCACCCTCTCTCCTCTACTCTTGTCTATATATGGTCCCGCCGAAATCCGGACACGAGGCTGAGCTTCCTCGGTCTGTTGGTCTTCACAGCGCCATATCTACCATGGGTCCTCATGGCCTTCAGCTTGGTTCTCCATGGCTCTATCCCCAAAGATGAAATCATGGGTGTGGTCATCGGCCACATATGGTACTTCTTCACCGATGTCTATCCCCCACTACATCATGGTTCTAGGCCTTTCGATCCACCATCGTGGTGGAGGAGACTTTTTGACGCAGAAAACACCGAATGACGATACTCCCAACGATTTTCGCCATGATAATCTTGCGGTGGGTACTCCGGGCATCGCTCGCGAGGCCCGCTGACTTGCCACTTGGCGCCTCATTTCACGTTACATACGCCGACGATGTCCACTTTTCTTTTGGGCGGAACGCCTGAAACAAGTTCCATCTATGTCTGACAGTTATCCCCGGCCAGGGTATGTTGTTCTTTTATCATGGCAGCTGTCCGCAACAATACCACTGCCCGGAACTGTTTCTTGTAAGGCAAAGGAGGTTATGGCATCGCACCAGATTCGTTAAGCCTGTCGTATCACGGCCAGAAATCAGGCGAGTTTATCAGACTACGGATATAGAAGATTCTCTTCGGATACAGGCTTCCCTACCGCCTACTAACCAGCTTTATCAGCGTATACCTCGCTTATACGCCGTTATAGTTTAATCCGAAAAGATACCCTCTTTTTACTTATCAGAATACTAATATAATATAAAAGTGACTTGTAATTATTAATATCAGGCATTAGTGCCTTATGCTTAGTGGACGGGTTATATAACCCGCTTATTATAGGCTACTAGATAGGCGTTTTATACCTAGAGTATTAAAGCCCGATTTTCCCTTTTATATCATAATACTATAAGAGTAAGGATATTCCGACTAGGGTAAAAAGATATTCCGACTAGGGTCTATATATTACTAGCTTCTATAACTCCCTATAACCGTTAATTAATTTTTTAATTTTTTAATTTTTTTATTTATTTATTATCTCTTACTCCGCTATCCTTATCCTACCTTAAGTAGCTAGGAGTTAGAATTCTAACTATACGGTCCTTCTCTTATACCTATAGGGGGCAAAACCGTAGTATAAGACTTAGGGAACTAGTATAAGACTTAGATAAAAACCCCTATACCCTCCTTCTCTAGGATTACTGCCTTATACGGGTACCGCGGGGGCCCTGTTACTAACTTAATATATATCCGAACCTTATAGCTTTTATTCTAGGAAGCCTATAACGTTTTGCCTATAGCGGCTTTAAAGCCGATTATATACTCGATTAACGGCGCGCGCGTGATTATCTTTATTTATTTTTTATACGCCTTCCTATAAGCCCCAGGGCTAACCCCTATAGGCCTACTATAGGCGACTTATATATACGCTTCCTAGGGTTTAAAGCTCCTAAGCTTCCCTATTCTATAGCTATAGGTAGGGCTAACGCGGGCTATATACCTATGCAGAACGCTTATATAATAGCGTAAGAGGCTGCCTCCGTATCGTGGAAGAGACGCCGTGTATTTTACTCAAGCGCTTAGGGACAGCGCGATACCGTCTTCTTGTTTTTTCCACGGTAAGGCGACTAACTCCCTCGTAGCACCTATTAACGTCTAGCAAAGCTGGGCAGAAGGTGGGTCTAACGGGTCCCCTGTTTAACCCTTATCGTATATACTAAGGCAGATAAGGGCCCCCTAGAATAGGATCCGAGTAGCTTAAAAAAGGAAAAGGGGTTCCTCTTTTATATACGCCTCTAGCCGGATTCGAACCGACCCGGTTATTAACCGTGTGCTAGGTATACCACCACTATACTATAAAGGCAATTTTTTAATTATATAGTTATAGAAACTCTATTATTAATTAGTTCGGTTTTATCTATATACCTATCTATATAGGTAATGCCTATATAAGGCTTATTTTTATATTAATTAATTAACTACTAACTACCTTTATCCACTATTATTATAGCTTTTATTATAGCCGCTTAATTATATTATTAGTATTAGACTATACACTAATAGTATCGGAATTAGTTTATATATACTTTACTACTAAAAGGCTTCCACTATAACCTCTTCCACGTCCTCTTACCCTGGTACTATAAGCCCCTTATAGGCGCCCTCCACTTCTTCCTCTTCCACGCTATGGCTATTATTATTATTATTATTATTATACCGCCTGCTATTCTTCGAATCGACGTATAACCTCTTCTTAAGGCTGCCAAGCCTCTTCTTGCTCTTATTCCTATTTAGATGGATCCCGAGCCCTCGAGGCTGCGGTACCACGGCGTAGATTACTGCCACGTAGAATTAAAGTAATAGGGATATCGCCGATCTAGCAGAGGCAGGGAGGATTATCGGATTAACGGATTAACGGATTAATGGGTTAGTAGATTAATAAATTAGTAGAGGGATTAAAGAGTTAATGGATTAATAGATTAATGGATTAATAGAAGGATTAAAGGATTAAAAGATTAATAGATTAATAGAAGGATTAAAATGTTAAAAATTATTTAATAGTTATAGGCAGTTATTATAGCTGCTAATATATGGACCCTAGTCGGTATATCTTTTTGCCCTAGTCAGAATATTCTTACCCTATTATAAAAGCGGCGATTAGTATAGCTTTTCCTAATAGTGACTCGGGGAAGGCTATAGTTTTCTATTCTAGTTAATCCTAGTATTCTTATCTCTTATTTTTATTATTAGAAGTGTAACGAATATACTTCCTACTAAGGGTAGCCCGATACCGAAAAAGAGAACGTAGATATGTATCGAAAAGAAAGATAATACTATTACTTATTACTGATAGTATTAGCCTATCGCGTATTATTATACAGAAAGACTAGGGAAATAATTATCTAATAGAAAAGACACGTCCTATAAGAAACGTTTCCCTTAGCACAGAGGAAGCAATTTAATAATAATATTTCGGCTAATCGATAATAATAATATAACTATATCCTAGAAACCCTAGCAAAGCCTTGCTAAAGCCTAAGACACAATATACGTGATAATATCGCTATTGACATACTATATATCCTAGGCACGATATATTTAAGGAACATTACTGCGCCCGTATATTTTAATATTAAGCCCGTAAATATGGAGTATATTATCTTACTTATAAACGGCCTATTTTTCTACGATAAAACGAGGTCTTAACGGGGCTAGGTACGAGTAGTTATATTATATTAATTCCACTATTAGCGTGATTCCTTGAGTATTTCTACTTTAAGAGTTCTATTAACTTATAATCGAGCAGCAGCTCCAGGAGAGGGTGTTAATAGCCTCTGTTCTAAGCTAGTAGTATAGAATGGATATAATAAAACGTTAAAATGATATTAATATGATATAGCTGTATGTACCTTGGCCCGCTAAGACCTCGCTTAACCGTAGAAAAATAGAGTGTTTGCAGGTAAGAGAACTTATTGGGCTATAACTCCACGTTTACGGGCTTAATATTAAAATGTACGGGCGCCGTAGTGTTTCTCTATATTTATAAACTATAATATATATATATAATACTCGACTCGTTACTACTCTTAGAAACCTACTTCTGATATTATATTTTTAGTATAACCTAGGTATACATAGCAATAAGATATAAGTATTATAGGTTAACCATATCTTAAGAAAGTTCTAGTGTTAAGCCAAAACGACTAATTAGTATATAAGGCCTATACTCGGGCTGTGCTGCGTCCTTATAAGGAACTGGTATAAACCTAGCAAAACCTATAGTCTTTTACTATTTCCTTCTCTCTTCTTTAGTTCCAGTTAATATCATTTTCGGTCTTACTTAGTTATTATACTTAATCGCGGAGCAGAAGACCGAAGGGTCTATATAGAATTTGTATAGAATAGAAGATTATTATTCTAAGTCTAAGCTCTCTAACCTCTGCTATAGAATAGACCTATAAGTGTCTATAGACAGCGTACTAATCTATAGCTATATATATGTTTTGTGTAGTAAGTGCCGGCCCCCTGAAAACAATCGTCCCGATTATTATAGTAGTCCCTTTCTGTTTCAACTATAATCGTGATATTATAACACCAATGAATATTAGAGAACACGAAGAAAAACGTCTACGTTAGTCGTAAATCAGAGTTAACTCAAGGAAGTATTTCATTGATCGTAAACTGTTTTAAGGAATAAGAGGACCGAGTAATATCTTTCTTTTTAATTTTCGTTTCAGTTAGGGAACGAGATTTTCGTAGGCGGCGAAAAGCTTTACCGGTCGCAGGGTGCTAATTTATAGTCGCTTTTATTGTCTCTTTAGTCCGATAAGTTTATCTAGTCGCTAAGGAATAGGTCGTTTTACGATTATAACTACTATTAGAACTGCTATTAATACTACGGCTATGCTCACGATTAAGGACCCGTTAGTTCATATACTTTAGTTAGGTCTTTTATTCCTTTCTTTATACCGATATATGTTTATAGACTTTTTAGATCCTTTCGGATATCGGCCTATTCGGCTTTAACTATAGCCAATTCGGAATATATATACTGTATTTCGTTCTTATTCTCCGTTATTTATTCAGATGACTTCGCGTTCTGCGTATCTATATATAGTCCTAGATTGTTCTGGGAATTATCGATATCTATCTTCTATTCGTTCCTCTACTTAGTAAATTCTGCTAAACGCCGGTATCTATATCGTCTATTCTTCTTTCTCGTCGTTTAATACAGGTATTTATATTATCCTCGATAAGTTTAAACTCTGCTCGGGTTACTATAATTTTTCTGGTTAGAGTTATATTTTATACTGATAATGCTATTACTTATATAGGAAGGCCCATAGTTAGGGTAGGAGTATTCGCTTTTCTTTTCCGTACCAGGTTAGCGCTTATAAAGTCTAGCGACTCGCTAGGAGATACTAGTCATTTTATAGCTTATTATCGATACCCTCTTGTTTCTAGACTATAATTTACTAAGTGATTATCTCTCGGTTAGGAATATTTAGCCAACTACTACCGATATATCCGTTATCTCTTAGGGTAAGTATAATCACGTAGTGTCTAGTGGATTTATTACCCGCTTTTAGTTTCTCCTATAGGCGTTCCTCTAAACTTCTATAGTTAAAGAATATTAATTTAATTAACTAATTAACGCGGGAGTTTAAATACTCATCGATTATTCTATTAGCTCCAGCTACTATATATTTCTAATTCTCGAATAATATCTTAACTATATCTTTATATATAGTCTGTTTTATAGCGATTAGTTATAAAGATTATCCTATAACTATATTTCTAACTAGCTATTAATTTATTCTCGCTAGCGTTATTCCGGTTACGTCGTTATTTATAGTTTCGTTCGTTATATTATCTAGAGCCACGTTATTTGCCGGGTTACTAGCCAGTTACTTATCTTTATACGGTCGGTATTTATTATCGCTATATACCACTATATCGCTATTTATTACTAGGAACTCTCCTTTTTTAACTGCCTATTGATTATCGCTATTAATTATATTATCGTTTTAGTCGTCTTCCTTATACTAGGGGTTCTCTTAGTAGCGGTATTTAGCTATATATATAAATGTCTTCTTAAATAATTCTAAGTTATTTTCGTTATTAGGTAAGTAGTAATCGTTATATAGCCGCTTTTAATAGGTATCTATTCTTTTTACTATCTATTAATTGAGCCTCTATAGTATAGTCGTGGTATACCTAGCATATAGTCGAGGTAACCAGGTCGTTCGAATCCGGCTAGAGGCGCACGCAAAAGAGGAACCCCTTTTCCTTTTTTACGCTACTCGGATCCTGTTCTAGGGGGCCCTTATCTGCCTCAGTATATACGATAAGGGTTAAATAAGGGGCCTATTAGACCTACCTTCTGGCCGGCTTCGCTAGTCGTTAATAGGTGCTATAGGGGAGTTAGTCGCCTTACCGTGGAAAACGAGAAGCCCGTATCGCGCTGTCCCTAAGCGCGTAAGTAAAATACGCGGCGTCTCTTCCACGATACGGAAGCAGCCTCTTACGCTATTATATAAGCGTTCTGCGTAGGTATATAGCCTGCATTAGCTCTACCTATAGCTGTCTAAAGAGTAAGGGAAGCTTAGGAGCTTTAAACCCTAGGAAGCGTATATATAAGTCGCCTATAGTAGGCTCGTAGCGTTAGCCCTAGGGTAGATAGGAGGCGTATAAAACCAAAACGAGATAATTACGCGCGCGCCGTTAATTAAGTATATAGTCGGCTTTAAAGCCGCTATAGGTAAGAACGTTTTAGGCTTCCTAGTATAAAAGCCTACGAGTTTCGTACTAGTAGCGAGTTAGTAACGGGGCCCCCGCGGTACCCGTATAAGGTAGTAATCCTAGAGGAGGAGAGTATAGGGGTTTTTATCTAAGTTATATACTAGTTCCCTAAGTCTTATACTACGGTTTTCCCCCCTATAGGTATCTAAGAAGGACCGTATAGTCAGAATTCTAACTCCTAGCTACTTAAGATAGGACAAGGATAGCGGAGTAAGAGATAATAAATAAATAAATAAATAAATAAATCTATTAATTTAATACTTCGTGCCTTATCTTTGAATATAGTATACCACCTCTATGGCTTTATCCCTTCCTATATCTACTAACCACTATTCTTACTTATATTAGTGCGGGAGGTGATTTCCAAGCTAAATCCTTAATAGCTACCCTACGCCTAGGTATTAACCTGCTATAATAAGATAATCGCAGAGCGGCCGGTATATAGTCGGACCGATGGTCGCGTACGGACCACCGATCCGAATCTATCTCTGTGCGTGCGTTAAGGGATATAGTTAATCTCTTAAGTTAAAATCTTAGTTTAAAGTTAGCGCTTAGTTAACGAATATACTGTTATTACTCTATAATACTACGCTATCAAGCCTTTTCTATAATATCTTTTCCTTAACTAAAATCCACGGACTTTCCTTTTATTATAATTCTTTGACTTCTATATCTGTAAGGTAGCTAGGCCGGAGATACTACTAAGAAGGACTCGAGGAACGAGTGTCCCCCGGGGGGGAGCTAGCAAAGCGGACGCCAGGCAGGCGCCCGCTATACCTAAACTAATAACGACGGTGCCTAAGCAGGGACCGGATAAAAACGAATACCAGGGGTTAATAGATATACCGGTTACACTTAGTCCTAAAGATAGTGGTTCGTAGGTCGATTAGCGGTCCGTTACCGGGTTCTTAATATCGATATAAAAGGCGTTAATTACGATATTTTCGTAGCACCTCTAATAATAAAGCGAAATTAATCGCGTAATTATAAAGAAACTCGCTAAATAAGTAGCGCCCCGGCGTGGTTATATAAAACCGCTAGTATATAATTATAAGCTAATTAGAGAGTTATTTATAGCTATAAAACTCGACGATTAGTTAGTAGCGATTAAGGCTAGGAATTAGTTTAGACCTAGTGCCCTAATGCTATAGCAGATCGAATAGGCTTTAACGAAGCTCAATATACCTTCTAGACGTCCTAGAGGTATTATACTAGGAAGATCGCTGACCCGAGTTACAACGACTTTATAGCGTTTATTCGGTAAGAGTATCTATCCCGGGATATATAGCAGTATTATTACTATAAGGAACTCCGTAAGTTACGAATAACCGGCGATATAACGTCGATAAAACTATTTAAGCGGTGGGATAACCTATATAAGCCATTAGGCTAGGAGATAAGCGGAAATAAAGAGCGTGCTTACAATTATTTTAGTCGGCTACCTCTAAGTATTAAGGGTAAGATACGGGAGCGAAAAACCGAATTAAATAAGGCCGTGACGCTAGCTTAAAAGGTATAGCCATTCTAAGATACGAGTCTTATTAAGAAGGCGAGTAGTAAGCGATCGGATACTAGTTATAAAAGGACCCTATCGAACTTCTAGTATTCGGATAGTCGCTTAAGTCGGGGGAGTACTCCGGCGACTAGTCGGCGTATACCCGCCGAATTAAGTAAAGTAGACTCGAAGGGGGCGCCCTTAACGGGTTAGAAGGCCTCGGGCTTGGGCCTAGAGCCTTTGTAAGCGTAACTAGGTATATAGGCCTTTATAGGCGAGTGCTATAACTATGGTAAAAAGGGTTACTATTCTAAGGACTGTATAGTAATAAGGAATAGCGAATAACCCATAATAGGGCGGCGAAGAGCCGCGGCCGAGTTAGTAATATATATACTATATATAACGACCTTAATAACGATATTCGGGTTAAAGAACTCTATGTATCGGGAAACGACTCGGCGTAGACGGGGGGCTAAGCCTATACCCGATAATCGGCCGGCGATCGCCGTAGGCGAGGTAGCGAGATCGATAGTGATCGTGATCTGCTATAGGAAGGAGATTGATTTTAGCGTGGACTTAGATACCTATACGTAAGTAGATATTATTAGCCCGGCGTTAGTAGAACACCTAGGGTTAAAGCCGCTCCTAGAGGTTAAGACTCTAGAGACCGAAGGCTTTAATAATAGCCCGGTAAGGGTCCGCGGAGTATACGGCTTAGGTTTCTATTTACTAAACGTAGAAGGATAGCCGTATCTATTAAAAAGGGTCTTCCTATATACGGATTAACCTAAGAGTACCGGATAATTAATGCTCTTAAATAATAGTATAGGTTAGGAAGGTATTATAATTAATACCGCTCGCTACATATTTATCTATAGGCCGATCTTAATTATAGATCCCGAGCTTTAGGCTCGCGAGGTTATCAAGAAGCGGCCGAAGGGGTATATTATATATATCGCTACCGCTATTATTATTATACCGGGTATATAACTATACCGTCTATAAATAACGATAAGGTGATATATAGATTAGTGGTCGAACTACCGCTAAAAATCGCCGATTATTACCACGTGTTTTAGGAATAGGCCGTAAAGGAACCGACTTATTAAAGGACGCTGGATACACGATTAACTTATAAGACGGGATGGAACCGCTATTGGGGCCGTTGTATTCTTTATCTCGAGCCTAGCTAAAGGAGCTAAAAAAGTATATCGCCGAAGGGATAATAAGCGGTTATATCTAACGGTTAATAAGCCTTATAGGCTTATTAGTGCTATTCGTACCTAAGAAGGACGGTAGTTTATAACTCTGCGTCGATTATCGAAGGTTAAACGCTATAACGATTAAGAATAGGTACCCTCTACCCCTAGTTATCAAGCTATTAGATAGACTCGCCCGGGTAAAGTACTTTTTAAAGGTGGATATCCGAGATACCTATTATAGGATCTGGATTTAGAAAAAGGACCGCTAGAAGACGGTGTTTAGAACGCGATATACTTATTACGAGTAACCGGTTATACTATTCGGGCTAACGAATACTCCGGCCACCTTCTAGGCGTATATTTACTAGGCGCTTATTAGTTTACTAGATATATATTATATCGCTTATCTTAACGATATCATTATATATTCTATATTAAAGGGATATTATATTAAGGACCTAAAGAAGGTTTTAGATTAGCTTTATAGGGCTTAGCCATATATGAAATTATCGAAGTATAAGTTTTACTATAACTAAGTGAATTTCTTAGGGTTCGAGTAACCCGCGAAGGTATCCCGATAAACCTGGAATGCGTGTATATAGTTACCGGGTAGCCGGCGCCCGAGTCGTTCTGTAATATCTAAGTCTTCCTCGGTTTCGTTAATTTTTGTAGGGGGTTTATTATCACGGGTTAACCCCTCGAAGGTATAGTTCCGATATAAGGCCGGAACCGCTAATTAGCATGTAGATCCAACACTCGGACCTTACGCTGCCCTTACCGTGGATTCGTATAAACCTAGTAAATCCTGCACTTCCTTATAGACCTTTTCCTTTCCTTTCCTTAATTCTAGCTAATATAATTATTCGGCCTTACTTAGTACGATTAACCTATAACTAGCCGCTTATATAGTTAGAATTAAGCGAGCCCTACGCGCTGCGTTAGTATAGCCTTAGATATAAACGCGCCGTTAGGTAGTAGCGGTCCTATAAACCCCGTCGAACTAGCTAAGTAGACGGATAAAAGGATTACTAAAGCTATTAATACGACGCTTAGTCCCTTATAAGAATAGATAGCTTAATAATAAGAGCTACTCTAATAACTCGCTAATAGTCTTATAAACGCCTAGGCCCCGTAAAAACTTACTCCTAACCTCGCGCCTCCCTCGGAGGAAGCCCCTACGAATATACCCGCGGAGTTAGTAGCGGGCCCTCTTACCTTAGCGACCTCCGCTCCCCCTTAAATGAAAGTCCTATAGGAACTATATCTGCTATATACTAAGCCTTTACTATACCCCGCGAAGTTTCGTAAAAGATAAGCAGAGTACGTTACTTAGTTATAGCAGATATATAATAAGCTCTAGCTAGACGAATACTTATTTAATAACCGAGCCGAAATATAATACTATATTAACCTATGCCTAGAAGGGAGTGCTTAGTAAGTGGTATTAGCCTTTTACACCGCTAAAAGGCCGGGAGGTACCCGTGACCTAGAATTATTCCTTACTTACCTAGACTGTATATATAAGAACTAGGACGAATAGCCTCGCGCGGCCTTCGCGTTATATTTCCTTAGATAGTGTTACGGGTTGACCCCTCGAAAGTGTAGTTCCGGTATAAGACCGGAACCGCTAATCAGCACGCAGAACCGACGCTCGGACCTCGCGCTGCCCTTACCGCGGATTCGTATAAACCTAGTAAATCCTACGCTCTCTATAGACCTTTTTCCCTTTCCTTTCCTTAATTCTAGCTAATATAATTATTCGGCCTTACTTAGTGCGATTAACCTATAACTAGCCGCTTATATAGCTAGAATTCAGCGAACCCTACGCGCTGCGTTAGTATAGAGCCAGATACGAACGCGCTGTTAGGCGGCGGCGGTCCTATAAACCCCGCCGAGCTAGCTAAGTAGACGGATAAAAGGATTACCGAAGCTATTAATACGATGCTTGGTCCTTTATAGGAACAGATAGCTTAATAATAGGAGCTACTCTAACGACTTATAAACGGCCTCGCGAATATCCAGGCCCCGTAATAACCTACCCCTAACCTTGCGCCCCCCTCGGAGGGAGCCCCTATAAACACGCCTACTAAGTCGGTAATAGGTCCCCCGACCCTAGCGACCTCTACTCCCCCCTAGATTATAGTCCTATAGGAACTAAGTAAACCACGCCCGCCGCGTATTAAGCCCCTGCTATACCCCGCGAAGTTTAGTAGAAAATAAACGGAGTACGCTACCTAGTCGTAGTAGATACGCGATAAGCTCCTGCTAGACGAGTATTTATTTAATAACCGAGCCGAAATATAGTACTATATTAACTTATACTTAGAAAGGAGTGCTTAGTAAGTAGTATTAGCTTTTTACGCTGCTAGGGGGCCGGGAGGTACCCGTGACCTAGAGTCGTTCCTTACCTACCTAGACCGTATATATAAGGACTAAAACGAATAGCCTTACGCGGCCTTTATACTATATTCCCTTAGATAACGCGAAGAGTAAACCTTTTCGTAGTTCTTATCGAAATTTAAAAAATAGATCGCTTAAGTAGGTGGTAGCGAGTAGGTAGACTTAGCGAAGATCACTTTCCTAGAGGGAGCCTTAAGCTAGAAGCTATATAGCGCCCTAATTACCGCGAAGTTACCCTATGACTATATAAGCTAGGTTATCGAGGTCTAGAGTATTACCTAGAAGCTAGAAGGTTTACGCCTAACTAGCCGGAATACCTATATCCCGAACCGAACCTAGAACTAAGAGACCGACGCTGATAAAGATATTACGATAAGCGGAATTAATTAGGTCCGGCCCGATATGATTATAGACCGACCTCGCGATAACCGGGAGTACTAGGGTTATAGGAAGAAGAGATATATCCGTATAAACTATAAGTCCCGGGAGAAGGGCTTAAAGGCTAAGGGCGCCCGCGTAATAAAGGTCTAGGCTAAAGATAGCGACGTCGTTACGAGCTTAGATAGTTCGGATAATAAAGAGTCGGGAAAAGAATAGCTCTAACACGAAAACGGGCGTTAAAGCCGATAGCCGCCTTATAGCAGGAGTAGGAGGCGTTTAAATACCTAGCTAGTAGCGACTTAGCCTTAATATTAACGCGAGTAAATAAAAGATATATATATACTCTTATAGATATAGGTTATAACTGCTACGCTACTATAAATAAACGCTTTACCTAAAGACTTTAGTTACCGTTAGTTGATAAGAGAAAACGACTACTAAAAGGATTCTTGGATATATCTAAGCCGGCTATTAGCGCCGGGATCGCCGCGTTTAAGCTTAAGATTAGCGGCTATATATAATAAGTCTTCGCCTATATAGTAGAAGGACTAGACTAAGACGTGTTCCTAGGAAAACCGTGGCTAGAGTATAATAATATTATATATTATATAAAGAATCGTAGGCTATACTATAAAGTCGCCGATATTAACCTACGATTAATAGGCGAGGAAGAACCTGCTAACGTGTAAGTTATCCGCGAAATAAGGCTAGTCTCGGGTTTAGTATTTACGGCTATGATACGATAAATAAGAAGGGGGTTAAAGGGAAAAGTAAGGGACGAGTTTAACGCTTTGATCTATACTGTTAGTATATAGGATATCGATAAGGCCCTCCGTAAAAAGGAACTAGTAGACCCTTAGGACTATATCCTTATGAATATATTATAAGAGTTCGGCGACCTTTTTATACCCGATAAGGCTAATAACTTACCCCCTTACTAGCTAGGCGTTAACCACGAAATCACCCTAAAATAAGGTCCTAATAGACTTAAGCCGACCCTACTATAGGGGCCCCTTTACGGTATATTAAAGGAAAAGCTACTAGTGCTCCGGAAAACGCTTAATAACCTAATAGATAAGGGCTTTATACGAGCTAATAGCTCGGCTATAACTACGCCGGTCCTATTCGTAAAGAAACCAGGGGGCGGGTTACGCTTTTATTACGACTATAAAGCCTTAAATATAATTACCTAGTAAAATCGCTACCCCCTCCCTCTAATTACTAAGACCCTACGTAACCTAGCTAGTACTAAGTGGTTTATAAAGCTCGATATAGTCGCCGCCTTTTATAAGATCCGTATAGCTCCTGGATATATGAGTAAGACTGCTTTTAGGACGCGCTTCGGTCTTTTTAAGTGGCTAGTATACCCCTTCGGACTAAGCAGCGTACCCGCCACCTTTTAACGCTATATTAACTAAACGCTATAAGAGTTCCTTAATAACTTCGTTACTATATATATTAATAATATCCTAATTTACTTTAGTGGATCTTATAAGGACTATAAAATAAAGGTTAGGCTAGTATTAAATAGGCTTATAGATACTAGCCTAAACCTAGACCCAGCTAAGTATAAGTTTAGCGTAATAATAGTAAAATATCTAGGCTTTATCGTTATAGTGGATAAGGGAGTGTCTTATAACCCTAAGAAGTTAAAGGCTATTCGCGACTAGGAGGCCCCTACCTCGGTAAAGGGAGTATAAAGTTTCTTGGGATTCGCGAACTACTACCGGATATTTATCTACGACTTTATAGGTATCACGGCCCCCCTCTCGGTATTAATAAAAAAGGATCGGCTCTTTAGGTAGGGGGCTAAGGAAGACGCCGCCTTTAAGGAGCTTAAACGACTTTTCTAGATAGAACCCGTTCTATAGTTATAGAACCCAGACCGTAAGACTATGTTAAAGACTACCTATTCGGGCTACGCGCTAGGTGGTATCCTATCCTAGGTGGACGAACTAGGATATCGCTGCGTAGTCGCGTATTACTCGTATAAGCTTACCCCGGCGGAGTATAACTACCCTATTTATAATAAGGAGATATTAGTAATTATAAGCTATATACTCGCCTAGAAGGCAGAACTAACTAGCTACGAGTAATTCACGATATTATCGGACTATAAGGCTCTTAAGTACTTTATAACTAAACGGTCCCTTACTAAAAGATAAAGCCGCTAGGCTAGTAAATTAGCCTAGTTTAACTTTATACTAGAGTACCGGTAAGGTACTAAGAATTTCGTAACGGACGCGCTCTCCTATCACGAGTAGGACGCCCCGAAGGATAGCTTAGACGACTAGGAATAAAGGCGGGTAATTTAACTAATACCCGACTCCGCGATCCCTAAAATAACCCCCGAGCCGATTATATAGAGGATAATATCCGTTAAGCGTATATTCGTAGTAAATAAAGGCCTTTAATAACTTTAGGATAAAACTATAGCGACTAACCCGTAGTACTAAGGTATCCTCGCCGCGATTACTATAAGAGCTCGTAGCTTTAATATATCCCTTAGACTATAGCTTTAAATAGCGGAATACTCTTTTAACCCTATAGGATATATAACCTTCCGGGATCGCCTTTAGGTCCTAAGCTTAGGAGAAGACTCGCCGCTAAGAGGACGCTTAGTATAGGCGATCCACGACTCCGCTATTAGCGGTTACCCGGGTAAGGAGAATATAATCGCTATAATAGCCTGATAGTTCTTCTAGCCTAGTATAAATAAGGATATACGGAAATTCGTCTATAACTATAACCCTTATAACGGAGGTAACTAATAGCGGAATATAAAGCGCGGACTATTAAAACCACTACCCGTACTAAAGCGAATCTATAGCCACCTCGTAATAGACTTTATAATAGACCTGCTACCTACCGGCGAGAGTAAAGCGCGTTACCTATAAGTAATCACGGACCGGTTAATAAAGTTAGTAACGTTAGAAACTATAGAAATAATAAAGGCAGAAGCCTACGCCGAACACTTCCTAACCTGCTATTTTAGGTTCCACGGTATACCCCTCTTAATTATTAGTAATAAAGGCTTAAACTAGACTAAGAGGTTCTAGTAACACTTCTATAAACTTATAAGGATTAAGTAACGACTTAGTATAGCCTACCACCCCTAAACCGACGGAGGGCCCGAAAAGCTAAATTAAGATATCCAGGCCTACCTCCGTGCCTTCGTATACTATTCCTAAAATAACTAGGGTCGCTTACTACTCGCCGTGTAGTTATCGCTTAATAACAGGAAAAGCTCCACGACTTAGCTAAGCCCCTTCTTCTTAGAACACGGGTTCTATATCGACCCTATCTAAATCCATAACCCGATACCCGTATACCCGAAGGAAGCCGTCGCTTATAACCTACTAAGTCGCTTATAGGGAGCTATAGAGTTTGTATAAGCAGCTATAGCCTTAAAGCAGCTATAGGATAAGGAGTCCGCGAATAAGCGGCGACTCCTAGCTAAACGCTTCGAGGTAGGAGACCTTACCTGGCTTTCTATAGCTAACTACTCTACGCCTAGACCTTCGAAGAAGCTAAGTTAGCTATATTAAAAGTATAAAGTAATAAAAATAATTAACTCCTATATCGTCGAATTAGATATACCTTCGGGGATATATCCCCGCTTTTATATCGATATCCTAAAGTAAGCTAGCCGCGACCCCCTCCCTAGATAAGTCGTAACTAACCTATAGCCCGAACCGATTAGGGACGCCCTTTATAATAATAAAAAGTAGGAGGTAGAAAGTATCTTATACGTATAGAATAAGCGGCGAGGTCGCGGCGTATACTATAAAGTATTAATATACTAGGCAGGATACGCGGAACCCACTTAGGAACCGTTAAACGCTATAAAAGACATTATAGCGTTAGATATTTTCGAAGTAAAATATAGCCTAGCCGATACGAATAACAGGCCTTTATAAGACTATATTATAAGGAATACGCGAAGATAAGGAGACCCTAATATAAGGGGAGTACGACCTATAGTCGTAAGTTAATTAAAGGGGGGGAATTCACCGGCCCCCTTACCGGTTTCTAAGGAGATAGATAATGCCTCCGTAAAGGACTTTAATTAGCGGTATTACTACCCGGACCCTCCTAGCTATTATTATTACTATTACCGGTAGTAGGACCGCTACCTCCCTAAAGGGCGGCGAGGATACCCTCTAGGAGGCGCGTTATCGCTACGCCCTACGAATAAACCTTATAGTAGAGGGCCGCTACCTTATAGCGGAGACCCTCGCCGTCGTTAATAAAGGCGGGAGCGGGGTTAGCGGCGGGGGCGGAGGCTGCCTTAGATAGAGAGGCGTAATAGTCGCTATAAGCTAGTTCGTAGGCCTCGCGGAGCTAGGCCCGGGTTAGTAGCGACCCAGAAAAGGATATAGAGGAAAAGAAGAAGATACTTATATTATTATTATCGGGGTTATCGCGTATAGTATAACCCGTGTCGGCTAGGGGCTTAATAAAGGGTATAGCGGCGGCGGGGAGCTACGAAGGTTAGTTATAATAACCTCGCTTATAACTTACAGGAAACTCATAGGGCGGCATGGGTAGGATCCTATAGCGTATTTATAGTATTTAGGCTTATTAAGGGCCACGCTAGGCCCGGATTAATTATAGCACGTCTAGTTAAATTTTTAATTAATGCTAGCTATATAGTTAGTATAGGGATAATAGAAGGCGTCGCGGAGGCGACCGGGGGGATAAGCTAGGCTATATTAATACTTAGTAGGCGTTGTGGATTACCGGAGAGTTAGTAGGACCCTCGCGGCGAAGTACTAAGCCGTATTATAAACCTCCTCTTTAGCCGGACGCTTACCGGTATTCGCTATAATAGTAAGGGCCTCCTCGGCCACGCTTTTAACTAATTAACTATATTCTTTACTATTAGAGGCAGGGGGGGGGGGGGGCGTGACGTCGCCGGCGGCCGGCTACTCTTTAACGGTGCCCTCGCGGGTATAGCGGGCGCTACGGCAGAGAGGGGATATCTATACGCATTTTATTAGCTATTATTTAGCCGGCTTAACGCGAGGGCTTATTAAGGGACTTATAATAATTAGAGAGATAAATAAAGATACGGATTACGAGATTAATAAAGTAACTATAAGTATAAGATAACTACGCCGCGAGTTAGCGGAGAATAACACGGCCCTAGGCACGGAATAAGCGACGGAGCTTATTACTAAAATAAGGTTATAGGCTTATAAAGGAAGAATTAATTATAAATAAAAAACCGGGTAAAGCTACGCTTATACTACGATATCGAACTACGGAATATAATAAAAGCCTATAAAGCTATTTATTATAATAGTTTACGAATAAAGAAGAAGGAGTAACCGGGCGTTTTTAGATATAAAGGGTAAGCGCTTAGTATAACGCGGAATACCAGCGACTTAGGAGCGAATTCGCCACGAACGCCGCGCGACACGAATATATCCGATATAAAGGAGGATACACGCCTCCCTCGCGACGCGTTTAGGAAATAACAGGTTCGGCGCTTAGTTATCCCGGCCCCGGAGAAGGGGGGGGGGGGGGGGGGGGGGTAATATTACGGGTTAACCCCTTAAAAGTATAGTTCCGGTATAAGACCGGAACCGCTAATCAGCACGCAGAACCGATACTCGGACCTCGCGCTGCCCTTACCGCGGATTCGTATAAACCTAGTAAATCCTACGCTCTCTATAAACCTTTTTCCCTTTCCTTTCCTTAATTCTAGCTAATATAATTATTCGGCCTTACTTAGTGCGATTAACCTATAACCAGCCGCTTACAGATAGCGCGAGCAATAAACCTTTATATAGTTCCTACCGAAATTTAAGAAGTAGATTATTTAAGTACGCGGTAGCGAGTAAGTAGACTCGGCGAAGATTATATTTCTTAAAGGAGCCCTAAGCCAGAAGCTATATAACGCCCTAGTCACCGCGAAATTACCCTATAATTACCCTAGCTAGGTTACTAAGGTTTAGAGTATTACCTAGAAGCTAGAAGGCCTACGCCTAACCAGCCGGAATATTTATATACCGAATCGAACCCGGAACTAAAAGACTGACGCCGATAAAGACGTTATAATAGGCGGGATTAATTAGGTCCGGCCTAATACGATTATAGACCGACCTTATAATAACCGAGAATATTAGGAGTATAGAAAGAAGAGATATATTTATATAAACTATAAGTCCCGGGTTAAGGGCTTAAAGGCTAAGGGCGCCTGCGTAATAAAGGTTTAGGCTAAGGATAGCGATACCGCTATAAGCACGGATAGCTTAGATAATAAAAGGTCGGAAAAAGAGTAGCTTTAACACGAAAACGGGTATTAAAGCCGATAGCCGCCCTACAGTAGGAGTAAGAGGCGTTTAAATACCTAGCTAGCGGCGACTGAACCCTAATATTAATACGAGTAAATAAAAGATATATATATACTCTTATAAATACGGGTTATAACTATTATACTATTATAAATAAACGTTTCGCGTAAAGACTTTAGTTATTATTAGTCGATAAGAAGAAACGACTACTAAAAGAATTCTCGGATACGTCTAAGCCGGCTATTAGCGCCGGGATCGCCGCGTTTAACCTCAAGATTAACGGCTATATATAATAAGTACTCGCCTATATAGTAGAAGGACTAGACTAGGACGTATTCCTAGGGAAGCCGTGGCTAGAATATAATAACATTATATACTGCGCGAAGAATCGTAGGTTATACTATAAAGTCGCCGATATTAACCTACGACTAATAGTCGAGGAAGAACTAGCCGATATATAAGCTATCTGTAAGGCAAGGCTAGTCTCGGGATTCGTGTTTATAGCTACGATATAAAGAATAAGGAGAGGGTTAAAGGGGAAGGAGAGAGACGAATTCGATATCTTTATCTACGCCGTTAGTATATAGAATATTAATAAGGCCCTTTATAAGAAAGAGTTAGTAAATCCCCTAGACTATATCCCTACGAGTATACTATAAGAGTTCGGCGACCTCTTTATACCCGATAAGGCTAATAGCCTACCCCTTTATTAACCAGATATCGACTATAAAATCACCTTAAAGTAAGGACCCGATAGGCTTAAGCCGACTCTATTAGAAGGGCCCCTTTATCGTATATTAAGGGAGGAGTTACTAATACTCCGAAAAACACTTAACGACCTAATAGATAAGGGATTTATATAAGCTAGTAGCTTAGCGGCTACCGCGCCGGTCTTATTCCTGAAGAAGCTAGGGGGGGGGGGGGCTATGCTTCTGCTATAATTATAGAGCCTTAAACGCGATTACCTAGCGAGACCGCTACCCCCTCCCCTTAACCACTAAGACCCTATATAACTTAGCCAGTATAAAGTAGTTTATAAAGCTTAATATAGTTATATCCTTTTATAAGATACGTATAGCTCCCGGATATAAGACTAAGACGGCTTTTAGGACACGCTTCGGACTCTTTAAGTGGCCAATATACCCCTTTAAACTAAGCGGCGTACCCGTAACCTTTTAGTATTATATTAACTAGACGCTATAAGAGTTCCTTAACGACTTTATTATAGTATATATCGATAACGTCCTAATCTACTTAAGCAGATCTTATAAGGACTATAAAACAAAGATCCGGCTAGTACTATATAGACTCGCGGATACTAGCCTAAACCTAGACCTGGCTAAGTATAAGTTTAGTATAATAATAGTAAAGTATTTAGGATTTATCGTTACTATGGATAAGGGAGTATCCTATAACCCCGAGAAGTTAAAAGCTATCCGCGAATAGGAGGCGCCCACCTCTATAAAGCGGGTACGAAGTTTCTTAGGGTTCGCAAACTATTATCGAATATTTATTTACGACTTTATAGGTATCACGGCGCCCCTCTTAGCACTAATAAAAAAAGATCGGCTCTTTAGGTAAGGAGCCGAAGAAGATACCGCCTTTAAGGAGCTAAAACGACTCTTTTAGATATAACCCGTCCTATAATTATAGAACCTAGATTATAGGACTATATTAGAGACCGACCACTCCGGCTACGTGGTAGGTAGTATCCTATCCTAGGTAAATAAATAAGGATATCTATATATAGTTATATACTACTCGCGTAAGCTAACCCCGGCAGAGTATAACTACCCTATCTATAATAAGGAGATACTAGCTATTATAAGTTATATACTCGCCTAGAAGGCGGAGCTAACTAGCTATAAATGATTTATAATATTATCGGACTATAAGGCGCTAAGTATTTTATAACTAAATAGTCCCTTACTAAAAGATAAAGTTACTAGGCGGGCGAGCTAGCTTAGTTTAACTTTATATTAGAGTACTAGTAAAGTACTAAGAACCACGTAGCAGACACGCTATCACGTCGCGAATAGGACGCCCTAAAGGATAGTTCGGATAATTAGGAATAAGAACAGGTAATCTGACTAAACCCTAACTCCGCGATCCCTATAGCCGCCCTTAGACTGGCCGTATAAAGGATATCCGTTAAGTATGTATTCGAAATAAATAAAGATCTTTAACAGCTTTAGGATAAGACCTTAGCGAATAACCGCTAATACTAAGGGGTTCTCGCTATAATCATTATAAATGCTCGTGGCTTTAACCTATTCCTTGGGCTAAAGTTATAGATCACGGAGTATTCCCTGAACCTAGCAGGGTATATAACCTTCCGGGACAGCCTCTAGGTCCCGGGCTCTAAAGACGACTCGCCGCTAAGAGGACGCTTAGTATAAGCGATCTACGACTCTACTATTAATAGCTACCCGGGTAAGGAGAATATAATTACTATAATAACCCGATAATTCTTTTAGCTAGGTATAAATAAGGATATCCGGAAGTTTATCTATAACTACGATCCGTATAATATAAGTAACTAATAGCGGAACGCGAAGCGTGGTCTATTAAAACCACTACCTATACCAGAGCGGATCTATAGCCACCTCGCGATAGACTTTATAACGGATCTGCCACTACTAGTAAGGATAAGGCTTATTACCTATAGGTAATCACGGACCGGTTAACGAAATCCGTGACGCTAAAAGCGATAAAGATAATAGAAGCAGAAGCTTATACGGAACAGTTCCTAAACTATTAGTTCCGATTCTATAGTATACCCCTTTTAATTATTAGCCATAGGGGCTTAAACTAGACTAGCAGGTTCTAGCGATAATTCTATAAGCTCGTAGGGATTAAGCAGCGACTTAGTATAGTATACTACCCTTAAACCGATAAAGGACCTAAGAGACTAAATTAGGATATCTAAGCCTATCTTCGCGCCTTTATATACTACTCCTAGGACGATTAGGATCGCTTATTACCCGCTGCGTAGTTATCGCTTAATAGCAGGAAAAGCTTAACGACCTAAATAAGCCCCTTTTTCCTAGAACACGGGTTCTATATTGACCCGATCTAAATCCATAACCTATTACCTATATACCCTAAAAAAGCCACTGCCTACGATTTACTAAGGCGCTTATAAGGAGCTATAGAATTCGCGTAGGCCGCTATAGCCTCGAAGTAACTATAAGATAAAAAAACCGCGAATAAACAGCGACTCCCGTCGGAACGCTTTTAAGGTAAAAGACCTTACCTGGCTATCCATAGCTAATTACTCCACGCCTAGGCCCTTAAAGACACTAAGCTAGCTATATCAGAAATATAGAGTAATAAAAGTGATTTACCCCTATATTATCGAATTAGACGTCCCCTTTAGGATATATCCCCGCTTCTATATTGATATCCTAAAGTAAGCTAGCCGCGACCCCCTTCCCGGGTAAGTCGTGGCCGACCCTTAGCCTAAGCCGATTAGGGACGCCCTTTATAGCGATAAGGAATAAAAGGTAAATAGTATCCTATACGTATAGAATAAATAGCGAGGTCGCGGTATATAATAGGAGATACTAGTATAATAGACGGGATATACGGAACCTATATAGGAACCGCTAAACGCTATATAGAATGCTAAGGTATTAGACGATTTCGAAGTAAGATACGGCTTAGTAGATAAGAATAACGACCCTTTATATAAATATACTACGAGGAACGTATAAGGATAAAGGGAACTTATTACGAGGGCGGTATAACCTATAATCGTAAGTTAATTAAAGGGGGGGAATTTACTGGCCCCCTACCGGTTTCTAAGGAGATAAATAGTGCCTCTATAAAGGACTTTAATTAGTAGTATTACCGCCTAAGCCCTCCTTATTATTATTATTACTACTACTAGTAATAGGACCGCTACCTCCCTAGAAAGCGGCGAGGATACCCTCCAGGAGGGGTGTTATTATAGCGCCTTACTCGCGAACCGCTTAGCGGAGGGCCTTTACCTTATAGCGGAGACCCTTACCGTTATTAATAGGGATAGGGGCGGGGTTAGCGTTAGCGGGGGCGGTGGTGGTAGTGGGGGCGGGGGCTATAGCAGGAGTAGGGGCGGTGGCGGGAATTACCTTAGATAAAGAGGTATAGTAGTCGCTATAAGCTAACTTAAAGGCCTCGCGGAGCTAGACTAGAGTTAGCGGTAATCTAGAAAAAGACTTAGAAGTACTTATATTATTATTATTAGGATTATTATATATAGGACTCTCTAGGGAGACCTCACATTTCCATAGACAGACCTTACACGTGATATTTTTATGGGGCCATAACAAAGCCGTAAAGCCGCTTAAGTACCGCACCTCTTTTTATATACACGCCTAACTATACGTTATACTATTACACCACTACTCGATATTCCCTAAAGTCAGTGATTCTTTAAGGTATAAGCAGCCTAAAACTGGCCCTTAAGTTATCTAGTATAGGCAAGAAAAGGGGCATAGTACTTACTAGATAGTAGATTCGAAATCGTATCTAGCCACTAAAGTACTATAGCCGGGCACCGCGGGAATAATCTAAAATTATCCCTGTAAATGGAAATGTTAAGTATAGGTATCTACCTAAGCTGTATATATAAATTGTATAGGATCCTTAGGGAGCTTCACGGCTTTATTATGGCCCCATAAATTCCCACGAAGAAGTCACGTGTAAGATCTCTCTATGGAAATATAAGGTCTCCCTAGAGAGTCCCTTATATATAGTATAACCCGCGTTAGCTATAGGCTTAACGAATTTAACGGTAGTGGCGGGGAGCTAAGAAGGTTAGTCGCGATATCCTAGCTAAAGAATCGTAGGGAACTTATTAGGCGGTATATATAGGATCCGATAGCGTATTTATAGTATTTAGGCTTACTACGGGCCACGCCGGGCCCGGACTAGTTATAATATATCTAGTTAAATTTCTTCTTAACGCTAGCGATATAATCGGCGTATGGGTAGTAAAAAGCCTTATAAGAGCGGCCGGGGGGATAAACTGGACCGTGTTAGCGTTTATAAGGCGACACGGCCTACTGGAGAGTTAGTAAGATCCTCGTAGCGAAGTACTAGGCCTTATTACGAACCTCCTTTTTAGCCGGGCGCTTACCGGTATTTACTATATAGGCGAGGGCTTCCTTAGCTATATTCTTAACTAATTAGCTTTATTCCTTATTACTAGAGGCGGGAGGGGGGGCGCGATATTACTAGAGGCGGGGGCTTTAATAACACTGCCCTCGCGGGCGTTACGGGCACTATAGCGGGGGGCGGCTATCTATACGCACACCGTTAGCTATAACCCTTCCACCTTAACACAAGGGCTTATTAGGAGACTTATAATAGTTAATAGAATAAATAAAATAATACGAGTTATAAAATTAACTAAAAAAAACTATAAGGGCGAGACGACTACGCCGCGAGTTAGCGAGGAGCGATACGGTTCTTAGTATAAAACTAGCGACGGAGCTTATTACTAAAGTAACGTTATAGACTTATAGGAAGAAAAACTAACTACGACTAAAAAACCGGGCGAAACTACGCTTATACTACGATATCGAACTACGGAATACGATAAAAGCCTATAAAGCTATTTATTACAGTAGTTTATGAATAAAGAGGAAGGAGTAACCGGGCGTTATTTAATATAAAGAGCAGGCGCTTAGCGTGACACGGAGCGCTAGCGACTTATAAGAAAAGTCGCCGTAAATGCCGCGTAACCTAAACCTGCCCGATATAAGGGAGGATATACGCCTCCCTCGCGACGCGTTTAGGTAAAACAGATTCGGTGCTTAGTTATTACGGCCCCGGGGGGGGGGGGATATTATACGTTAACCCCTTAAAGGTATAGTTCCGGTATAAGGCCGGAACCGCTAATTAGCACGTAGATCCGACGCGAGGACCTCGCGCTGCCCTCACCGCGGATTTATATAAACCTAGTAAATCCTATACTTCCTTATAGACCTTTTCCTTCCTTTCCTTAATTCTAGCTAATATAATTATTCGGCCTTACTTAGTGCGATTAACCTATAACCAGCCGCTTATATTTATTAAGGGATACTCTAGGGTAATAACGCTATTAATTACACCACTAAAGAGTAGTTAAGCGGGTAAGAAGAAAGAACCTTTTAAGTTCCTAGATAACGCTAAGCGGGCGTTCGAATTACTAAAGGTCGCCTTTAGTACGGCGACTATTCTACGGTACTAGAATCCAGTACTAGATACGAGGTTTAATATAGACGCCTTGAATAAGGCTATATCTAGGATCCTGAGTTAGAAGTGTTGATATTATACTCATAATAAGTAAGAATCATAATAATTATAAGTATAATATCTAAGTTACAATAAATAGTATATGGTTATAGCTATATAACTAGACGTCTACTTTATAACTAGCTTAACCTATACTATAATACTATACGTATTATACGTGTATATATACTTAGCTTATAATATATGTTATATAAATATACTAGGTATCGTAAATACGATATCTTGGTTATTACTTAAGCTAATAACGTGGCGTGATAACCGTCGCGTAGGCTGTTGACGTAATAGTCGCCACCCAATCTTTCAGGGTCTTTTGCCAGCCCCGGATCCAGGAAGAAATCCCAGAAGTCAGTTCTTTACACATTCACGCAACAAGCAGTAATCCTACGGATCTACGAATTCAACAGCTATTTGCTTGACTTTCCTCTCTTCCGCGCGTACAGCTTACTACTCGTAGCCCAATTCATCAAACGGTTATAACCCCTATAACGTTCTTAACTACCTATATAAACCTGTTAAACCGGTATAGGCCTTCAACCCCTATAAACGTAATCGTTATATTAGGAATAGGTATAATAATAATAAAAGGCGCCGCGATAAGTATAGGTCTACCTGCTATAATATAGGATTCCCCGCGGGGGGAGGAGGCGGTAATATATACCGATAAGTAAGGCTTACTAGCTCCCGAGTCGATAGGCGTTAAGATAGACTTATCCTCCTACGAAATACTAGGAGCCTTTTTTAAGACCCCTAACGCCTTCTAGAAGGCCGAATAAGCCGCCGCGAGTGCCTTTATCACCTTAAGGCTATAGAAAGGGTCGTTATTAACTACCTGTACCGCCTCTAAGAGTGCTACTAATAGATTAGCTATCCTAGGCGGAGGAGGAAGGTATTTATAACCGCCCTTTAAGTAGTTATAGTATTTAGGGTCGGCTAACCTGGCTCTGGGTCCCGACTAATCACGGTAGCGCCGCCTATCCTAGCCGGAGCTAACTGCTTTTATATAAGTATAGCAGAAGTCCTCGCAGCTCCCTTTAGGAGGATGTTTTATCCTATAAGCGCCCTTTATACGGCTTTTAACCATTATAGAAGTATCGCCCGCGGAACGCTTACCCTTAGCCTTAGCGGCTAGAGCTAGCTAGGCGCGGCCGTCTATAGCTAAGGCAGGAGTAGTAATCTCTTTACTAGCCGGGGCGGGAGTAGGTACCTCCTTACCGGTATTATTTTTATTATTACTATTAGCCCCCTATATTATATATATAAGTTAGTAAACGTCGCGCGACGCTTATAGGAAGAATAAGAGGATATACCTTAGGGGCCGGAGATAATCTTAAAAACTCAAATTCCTTTTAGAAAGAGGGATAAGGTGTTAGAACGATTAAACGGTATATAGAGGGGTCGTGGCTGATAAAAAACGTATTACTAATAGTAATAGATATTATTAAAGAAGAGAAGAAAAACAGAATTATAGAAGTAACGGCGAAGTTAGTATTATTAGTATAAGTAAGTTATATAGTTAGGGAAGGTACGCTATAAGGGCTCCTTATTATAGAGGGGTGGATCGGAGACCTAGTGCTATATCGTTAGGACATTACGTAACGTTATAAGACGCGCGTATCTTTTTTATTTATCTTATATATTATATATACATAGCGACGCCACCCAGACACAGAGGATGTTTATTATCCTATATAATCATTATCCTTTTAACCCTAAGTTTTGCCACGTTTATTATATTCACTTCGTTTAAGCTATATTACCCTAATTAAAGCAGCGCGTACCTCCAGGAACCTTTTCTAAAGGTCTCCTTATTATATATATTATTTTAGTTATAACTACTTCGTGGTCTTAAGCACTCCTGTTATTAAAGACTTATCCGAGTTTATACTACCCGAGCCGTTCTATATAATAACGGCTTCGCCTTTCTTTAATTAGTGCTCGGAGGCGGATCTATTCGGTGCCTAGGAAGTCTTGATTATCTAATTAGGGTAACCGAAAGTACTTAAGGGGAGTTCCGGCCTACCTAAATAAACTATATATTAATTACGGAAATAGAAAAGGAAGTATATAGCTAAGGGGCTAAGAATAAAAATAAAGTATTAATATTTAAAATTAGCACGGAGATTATAATAATAGCCTAGGAAACCTGCCCCCCTATATAGCCTTAATAAAACCCAATAACCAGAAAACAGGGACGGATCCTCCTTACTAAAAATAAGATAAGAGCTATAGACGGAGAGATAGGCCCTTACCGCTAATAAGGTAAAGGTACACAGAAAAGCGAAAAACAGTTAAGAAAAAGGTATAACGAATAGAATAAAGAATAGATTAACTATAAGATAGATTCCGAATATAGCACAGATATATATATAGAGGGCGCGCTCCTTTACCGGAATAGGAAAAGCTATAGATATAGACTATTAGGGGCTATAGAGCCTAGATATAAAAAAATCTTTTACTACGACCCTCTAAGTAAGAAATAATAAAGGCGTAGGGTTAACCTTACTATAATCAGGGTAATAAAGGCCTATATAAACGGCGGTAAGTCCTTAGCCCCGAGAATTTTAAGAAAATCTAGTTATATAAGGCCCTAATAGTTAGAAGAACCTATTAAGAAGCCCTAAGATACCGCGCCCTTATAGACCCGGCGGTTAGATAAACCTGCTAGTAGATCCTGGATACGACTTAAACTAATCTCCTATAATAGCTAGCGATACCTTATCCTATTCCTTATAGGTATCTCTGTTAGTCTAACTATAGTAGGTTCTCTCCTAAGCCTTAGCGGAGAATACTTATATTATATCCTTTAGGGCCCCTAAGAAAAGGGCTCCTCTTACCCCCTATCGCTAAGTAGAATTATCCTTAGACTTATAGACTTAATACACGACTACTTCTTATTTCCTAACCCTTTCTTTCTTAAAGACCCTAATTCCCCTAATCTACCTAAACCTATTACTATAATGGATTAACCCCCCCCTTTTAATAATATAACGGCTTTATAGTAGACCGACTATCGCGACCCTCCCCCTAGGGTTATAGTCTATAGTGACTCTAAGCCTAACGATAATAGCACGCACACGGCTATCCTAACCCTAGTAATTATAGTTATACTTAATTAGGGTAACGCTACTCCTATAGCTAACCCTCCTCTCGTAACCGCCTCGCTTAGGTAAGGGGATATAGACCCCGGTATCGGCCTATTAACGACTATCTCTTATAGTTAGGGCGTCCCGGCGTCCGGCTATAGAGCCGTATCGGCTTCCCCTTTACCTAGTCAGGGTAACCCGACTCTTAGCGGCGGCCTAGCCCCCCCTATTCCCCCCGTTCCCCCTATTCCCCTTATTTCCCCCGGACCGAGCGCTCCCTAGTAGGCCCACGCACTTAGCACGGAGGTCGCGCCTCTTAATAATATCCTAAAGAAATTTAAGGCGGACCTTATTATAGAGACGCTCGCGGCTATCTACGAGTATATCAGCCTATATAACGATAAAAGAAATAAAGCTATTATTACGTCTCGTGTGCCCCTGAACCCCTTTGCCACGGGAGCCCCTCGCTTTAATAGAAGTGCCCTATCTAACTTCCTTAGGGACTATTAAGACCATGCTAAGCTTAACCGCCTTAGTAAGGCCGATAAGGTCTCCTACGTTAGCATATTTATAGAAGCTAGTATCCGCCCTATAGTTAATAAGATAATCCGATTAGTCGAAGTATCCGGCGGCGGATAGAAGAACTTAAAGTAGCGGCTTATTAACGAATACTCCTACCTAGACCCCGACTAGTAGCTCGACCTATCCGATAAAGTGCGCTAACTATAACTTACTTATAAGTATAAAAAGGTTAAGATAGTTTAATAAGTTAAATAGCTATTAATAAGCGTTATAGTATAGAAGTTAAGAGCTAATAAAGTTAGCGGCACCTTCGTTAAGGACTATAAGCTTTATAATATCTTCCTTGCTATTCTATACTAAGATATTAAGATATAGCTTATAAACTGGATAAAGTATAAGTTCGTTAACTTAAAGAACCGACTATGTAGGTACTATAACTTATCGGATATACTAAAAGAGTAGGCAGCAGACGTCTAGGTAGCCGATAAGCGGCCTATTAATAAGGTAGCGAGTATTATAGATATTCCTACTCCTATACTAACCGCTAAACCGATACTAGCTATTAGCCTAATTAGGCTAACCCGATAATATATACACTAATTGTTTTATAGAGGCCTATTATAGTACCTAAACCGGGCCATTAGATAAAGAGCGATATAGATAAGTTAACGGAGCTTTTAGAGAAGTATGCTATCTTTATAGTTTATAACGGTATAGGTGTTATTAGGAACACGGTTCCCTAAGTCGTGGCCCTCTCGCGTTAAGTAGGAGCCGATAAGGTTAACGCGATCCTCGCTACCGACCCTTACCTAAAGACCCTATTCTACGCCGCCCTAAAGTAGTCTACTTTAGAAAGACAGGACGCCGCTCCGGTAGCTTATTATATTACCCCTAATTAGACTAATATCGGTATATATAAGGACGATATATAGTATAGGTAAGGGCTACCACGGTATAGGAATAGGAATTCCTACCCCTATTCCGGCGGCCTATTATAATACTACCCTATTAATAACTAACCCCCCTATTACTTTTATTATAGATAGGAGCGTCACCGCCGCGAGTAATACGCGGTACTATAGCTAGATAAGACCTAGCACCTGGTTAGGTTCCGCTACCCCGACTACCTCGCCTTAGACTAGAATAACGAGTAGCAGCCCTGCCCCTAGGATATATACCTTAAGTAGTAAGACTAGCCGTACCGGCGGTCCGTCCTTTACTAGCTTAGTATACGCCTTTAAGGGAAGTATAAAGACCTAGCTAAAGCCTACTATATTAGCACTAACTTCTTAAAGCCTCCTTATTAAGATAGAAGACGTTATAAGAGTAACGTTAGAATATTATACCAGGCTAAAGGAGGAAGAAGCGAAGGCTAAGGCTCCCGTAACGAGTACTGGCATTAATTTCGTGTTTATTATATCCGATTATTAGTAGGCGGATATCTATATCGCGTTAAAGGATACTCGGAAAAAGTAGCCCCCCTTATAGCCTCTTTATCCGACTAGGAGCGGGAGAGTCGTTAAAGTCACTCCTAAAGCCGTCTATTTCCCTAATTAGGTTATTAAATAGCGCCTATAGAAGTTAAACCCTAGTTTAAGCTACCGGGTCCTGACTCTACTTATAGCCGAGACCGTTAACGAAAAAGTAGAGATAGATAAAGCGCCGATATAGTATAAATAATAGTAACCTAAGACTATTAGTAAACGTAAGCCTAGCTACTCTATAGATTAGCCTTATAACCTAGAGTAAGCTTAATTAGACCTAGATAGGTAAATCAGGGACCTCTGTATTAAGGTTCCTATCTAGTACTATTTTCTTACTAACCCGGATATAAGGCTAAGAAATAATAAGAGGATACGCGCCGCTAAGACTAGTTAGCCGTAGCGCGAGGTTGTTTATTTAACCGCTAATAAAGTCTTTTTCCTTAATAGATAAGGTCCCCTTAGTATACCTCCTCCCCTACCTTTATTAAAGGGATACACCGTCTTATTCTCCTAACCCGACGATATTAGCTTAAGTGCCCTTATTATCGTTAAGAGAGGGGTAGTCCCTAAAACCGATAACCCCTTAGTTATTACCCGGTATATAGTCTTAAAGTATAGGCTTACTTAAAAGGGTACCGTGACGTATAACCCTAACGTTTTTATAAAGGCTATTATTAATATAAGGGCCACCTTTAATACTATCTTTATAGATACCGTAAAACGCTTTAGTTTAGAATATCGTATTAGCTAGACTAAGATCCGAATTAAGGGCGTTAATAACTAAGAGGGTTAACCGTATACTAGATACCTCGAGGAGTATTTATGGGTTAGCGAGCAAAGTAGCGTTTTTAACTTCTAAGTCCTCCCTAGTCTAGGGCCCGATATACTGCTTAGTATATTATAGATCTAGGAGACTAAAGCGTCCTTTTCTTTCCGGGATAGTTAGATCGATACCGACTTTACGCTTAGTAACGCCTATATTCTTATACCTATCGCTTACCGCGAGTAGATTAAAGAGATACCGAGGAACTAAAGCTAGCCGAACTATAAGGCTAATAAAAGGCGTCGGATCGATAAAAATCGGTCTAATCAGGCTAATTAATATTAGCTCCAGGATAGCGACCCTACCTATTAGCCTAGGGCCGCTACGTTACTATCCGTTAAGGAAAAGGCTAACTATTACTTTTCGGATATTCTAAAGGAGGGCGATAAGATTTAATACACGATTAGGGACGCCGATATAGCGTCTCTAGTAGCCTTCGTATTCTCTAAGGAGATTAAGCCACTTTTGCTAAGGGTATATATGGCCTCGAGGATAATACCACGGAATTAGGGCTAAGGGTATAGGAAATATAATAAGGAAGCCTGATAATACCGTAAACACCGTTTTCTTCCTTTACTACTATATCTTTCTATAAATCCTTATTATAGTTACCCTAATTAGCCTAATTTATACTAAATTACTTATACTAACTTTAAGTCGGAAGCGTGGAAGTCTTATTAGTCGTTAGTATTATCGGCTCTAAGGGCCGAAGATACGTATATTACTAGCGCCGCTATAATAGCTATAAAAAAGCTATAAACCGCGAAGAGGAGAAAGCACTAAGACCTGATTAAGGAAGTATACCACTAGCCTAATTAGGCTATCTACACTATATATAAGCCGAAAGCCCTTAAGATTCACCCTATAAATAACGCGCCGTCTAATAGTTTCGTCCCCGAAGGCGACCCCCTCTAGAAGCAGAAGATCTTAGCGGAAATCCCCGAGGATATATAGGAGCAGGAAAACGACCGTTTTATTAGCCTAATTGTTACGGGTTGACCCCGTGGAGATGATCCGGTAGACCACCGGATCTTCTAACTAATCATAGCTTGTCCTTAGTGGGTCGCCACGATATTATATTGAGGTTATAAGCACCTATAGAGTTTTCCCCTTTTCCTTCTTTTCTCCTTAGCTTTAGATAATTTAATTATTCGGCCTTACTCTATAAATAACTTATGACTAGCCGCTTATATATCTAAAGCTTAGCGAAACCCATACGCTACGTTAATAGAGATAGACTATCACTTCGATCCACCTCCCGGCGCTCCGTTACGCTTAGCGGGCGAGTCGCCTAAAGCTATAGAGTGGAGGAGGGAGATTATTAACCCTTTATAGACTTAGGTCGCGACCTTAACTACCCAGATCTAAGAATAACAGAATACTATTAACTAGTTACTATAAGCGATATAAAATTAATAATATATAGCCACGCTTTATCTTGCTATACTATTAGAAATGACTATATAAGGCTCTTAGCTACCCGTCCTAACGCCTATACCTAATATAACGCCCGTTTCGAACCTTAGGACTAAGGCACTTCCACTATTATAGAAGTTCAACGGTAAACGCTTAGAGTATATAAGTTAGTTATCCGAGATTCGCGAAAAGCTCCTACTCGATTAATATCTCTTTTAGAGCCCTCGCGAGAAGTGGTATTTTATTAACGCCTATTTAGACAAAGCTCCCCGCTGCGTTATCGCCTCTTTCTAGGCTATAGGCGGAACCGATAATTAATATAACCCTAAAGACTTCCTTAATTACCTTAACCGTATATATAAAGATATTAACGAATAACCTCGCGTAGCTAACACCCTAAGAACGTTATGCTAGCATAAAGACTAAGCGTTCGGAAGCTTTATACCCGGTTTTAAATAATAGCTCGCTATCGCCGGTAAAGGTTAATAGGATAATACTACGAAAATCATATTCCTAAAAGGAGCTCTTAATAATCGCCTCTATACCGCCCTTATCACCGCGAAATTACCGAATAACTATTATCCTTAGGTAACTAAAGTATAAAGCATTACTTAGGGACTCGAAGCCCTCGCTATAAGGCTATAGTTTAGCTAAGCGCTATATAATAATAATAATAATAATAGTTATACTCGCGATCACGACGGCGATATAAAGATAGGAGGAGTTAATTAAGTATAGACTAAGAAGAAAGAGATAAGAGAGTGCTATAACTATAGAAAGAAGGGATACCTTATTAGGAGATATCGCTTAAAGAAAAGAAACGCCGAGGATTATAAAGAGAACCGTGTAGCGAAGGTCTTAGTGGCCTCGGATAATAAGACGATCTATATAGGAGTTATGGATGATAACAAAGACTCGGAAAAAGAATAGCTCTAGTATAAAAACGGGTACTAAAGCCTATTATAAAGGAATAAAGGGATTAAAAAGAGTTTATATTATAGTCGCGTAATAGTTATTTAGCTTTTATATAAGCGCGGATAAATAAAAACTTAATTACCGCTCTCGCTAATACTAAATATAACTATTACATAGCTATAAGTAAACGTCTTATAAAGTCCCTCCGCCTCCTATTAGTTAATAAGACCAGAAGACCCCTCTTAGGGTTCTCTAATACTATAGGGTCTACTAAGAGTTCCGGTATCGCTATATACGATCTTAAGATTAATAGATATATATAACGATTATTCGCCTATATAATACTAAGATTAGATTACGATATATTCCTAGGGAAGCCTTAGATAGAATATAACGATATTATTTATTATATAAAAAGACGTCGCCTTTACTATAGAGTGGCTCGGATAGATATCCGACTCTAAGGCGAAAAAGAACCCGATAATAGTAGAGCTATTCGCGGAGGTTAAGTAGTAACCGGGTTAGTATTCGCCGGTATTATACGTTAATTATAAAGGAAATAACGGTTCGGTAAAGAGGAACTCGCGCTTTATATAGTTAGTATTAAAGATATCGATAAGGCCCTCCGAGGTAAGTCTCTAGTCGACCCCCGGAAGTATATCCTAAAGGGGATACTATAATAATTTCCGGATTTATTCTCTAACTTATAAGCGAACCGCCTTCCTCCTTATCGACCTAGGGTTAACCACGAAGTAAACCTTATATAAGGGCCTAACGGTAAGGAACCAGAACTACCCTAGGGCTCTCTTTATAATATATCCAGAGAAGAACTATTAGTCCTACGAAAGACCCTTACGGACCTAATCGATAAGGGGTTTATATAAGCTAGTAGCTCCGCCGCTAAGGCTTTAGTTCTATTCGTGAAGAAGCTAGGAGGAGGACTATAATTCTATTATAATTACTATACCCTAAATACAATCACCTAAAGAGACCTCTATCCTCTTTTACTAATTACGGAGATACTCCGAAACCTAGAGTAAGCTAAGTAGTTTACGAAACTTAATATAGTTACTATATTCTATAAAATCCGAATAGCCGCTAGCTATAAAGCAAAGATAGCGTTTTAAACCCGATTCGGCTTATTTAAATAGCTAGTATACCCCTTCGGACTTAGTAGCGCCCCTATATCCTTTTAACGATATATTAATAAGACACTATAACGATACCTTAATAACTTTGTTACTATATATATCGACGATATCCTGATTTACTTAAGCGGATCCCTACGCGATTATAAGAAGAAGGTTAATATAGTACGATAGTTATTAAGCGGTGCAGGATTAACGCTTAACCCGGTAAAGTATAAGTTTAGCGTAAAGACTATAAAGTACTTAGGGTTTATAGTTACCGCCGGTTAGGGTGTTTTATATAACCCCGATAAGCTTAAGGCGATCCGAGAATAAGAAGCCCCGACCTTAGTAAAGGGAGTCCGAAGCTTCTTAGGCTTCACGAACTACTACCGTATATTCGTGGAGAACTTTACCTATATCACGGCCGCCCTAATAAGACTAACGAAGAAGGATTAAGTATTCTTATAGGGTCCTAACGAATAAGCGACCTTCGGAGAAGTTAAGAAAAGGTTCTAGGAGGAACTAATCCTACGGTAATAGGTCTTAAGTAATAAAACCTTTATAAAAACCGACTACTCGGGATTTATACTAGGAGGTGTATTAGTCTAAGAAAACGAATAGGGACGTTATTACGTGGTTACCTACTACTTAAGGCGACTCACGGGAGCCGAGTATAACTACCCTATCTATAATAAGGAGATATTAGCGATTATAAGCTACGTAACGTATTAAAGAGCAGAGCTCCTAAGTTATAGTCGCTTTATAATCCTATCCGATTATAAGGCCCTAGAATACTTTATAATAAAGAAGATACTTAATAAAAGGTAAAGCCGATAGGCCGGCGAGCTAGCCTAGTTCGACTTTATACTAAAATACCGTAAGGGTACCGATAACTATATAGCTAATACTCTCTCGCGAAGGGAATAAGACGAACTAAAAGACTTCTTTAATAAACGGGAATAGGTATAATATATATAGTTAATCTTAGATACCTTAATCCCCCTAAAGATCCGCCTCCTTCGTGAATACCTATAAGTATTCGAAGCCGATAACGAATTATAATAGTTATAGGACGCTATAATAAAAGAAGATAACTAGTATCGCTAAGCTATATAAGCCGTATCTAAAGGCGATCGATAGTTCCCCGCCTTATTAGGTCTCCGAGCCTAGATTACCGAATACAGGACTACCTTATAAGGACTACTAATATTCCGAGATCGCCTATAGGTGCCGGGAGCTTAAGAAGGAAGTATATTACGAATATAAGTGATTTAATCTATACACGACTCCACGATTAGAGGCTACCCAGGGCAAGATAATATAATTACCCTTATAGCGAGACGCTTCTTCTGGCCGGGAATAAACCAAGACGTATATAGGTTTATACGTAACTATAATATTTATAACTAGAGCTATATATAGAGGAATGCTCGATAAGGACTCTTAAAACCACTCTTAATTCCTAAACGAATAAGGAGCGACCTGTTAATAGACTTTATAACGGATCTGCCTCCCGCTAAGGAGAAGAAGTATAGATACTTATAGGTTATAACCGATTAACTTATAAAGGCTATTACCCTCGAAGCGATAGACTCTATAAAGGCAGAAGCTTACGCTAAACGGTTTTTATACTATTATTTTCGGTTCTATAGTATACCTTATTTAATCGTAAATAATAAAGGATCTAACTAGATAAGTCGCTTTTAGCGATACTTCTATAAATTAGCTAAAATCGAATAATAATTAAGTATAGCGTACCACCCCTAGACCGATAAAGCCACCGAATAAGCGAACTAAGAAGTATAGGCGTACCTCTAAGCCTTTATTTACTATGCCTAAGACGATTAGGATAGGTTACTACCCGCCGCGTAATTAGAATTAAATAACTAGGAGAGCTTTACTACTAAGATAAGTCCGTTCTTCCTTAAACATAGATACTATATTAACCCGATCCAGATCTATAAGAAACTAAGCAGTAACGCTTAGGAGTTTATAGCCTATAACCTGCTTCGCCGCCTTTAAGAAGCTATAGAGTTTGCCTAAGCCTTAATAATGGCTATATGACTATAATAAGAAGAGTTAGTAAATAAGCGTCGTATCCCCGCCGAACGCCTTTATAAAGGTAACCTTATATAGCTCTTGTTTATAAACTACTCTACCCTAAAACCGTCGCGTAAGTTAAGCTAGCTATACTAGAAGTATAGGGTTACTAAGGTTATTAACCCGCACGTTATAGAACTAAATATGCCTTTAAATATATACCCGAGGTTGTATATAGACCTCCTACGGCGTGTAAGCGAAGACCCGCTTCCTAGTTAAATCCTATACGACCCCTAACCCGGACTAATTCGTGATAGTCTTAAAGAAGACGAATAGATAATAAAGGAAATCTTATACGCTAGGAATAGGAAGGTAAGCAGAGGCGTAAGGAGGGAGGTATTAATAAAGTAGGAAGGATACGCCTAGATATCTTAGGAACCGACGGAGTCTCTATAAGAATTAACCGCCCTAGACCGCTACGAAGAGAAGTATAGCCCGATTAAAGTTAATAATAGACCGCGTACACGTTATAAAAAGAAAAAGAGTTATAAGAAAGGCGGTAAGGATTAAATAAAGGTTAGAATAATAGTAAAGCCGTCTATATTAATTAAGTCGGGGCGGATAAGCCCCGCCCCTAGCTACCGGGTTTAGGTATTAAGATTAACGTTATTATAAGTATCCTTATAACCGTTAACGCTTTTAGCGATAATAGGAGATAATATAGACGCCGCGACCTTAGCCTGCCTATCCGTTTTCTTTCCCTTAAAGAACTTAACGTCCTTAACCTTAACGCGAATAACCTCTATAACGTTCTTAACTACCTATAAGAACCGGTTAAGCCGGCGTAGGTTTTCTACCCCTATAAAGGTAATCGTTATACTAGGAACGGGCGTAACGATAATAGGAGGCGCCGCGATAGGTATTAGTCTACCTACTACGATATAAGAGTCCCTATAGAGGGGGGAGGCGGTGGCTTATACTAATAAGCGAGGCTTATTAGTACCCGAGTCGATAAGCGTTAAGATAGGCTTATCCTCCTATAAAGTACTAGAGGTCTTTTTCGAAACCCCGGACGCCTTTTAAAAGGCCGAATAAGCCGCTATAAGCGCCTTTATCGCCTTAGGGCTATAGAAAGGGTCGTTATTAACTACCTTCGCTACCTCTAAGAGTGCTATCGACGGACTAGTTATCCTAGGCGGAGGAGGAACGTACCTATAACCGCCCTTTAAGTAATTATAGCACTTAGGATCGGGTATCCTCGCTCCGGGTCCTGACTAGTCGCGGTAGCGCTACCTATCTTGGCTATTAATAATTACCTTTATATAAGCCTAGTAAAAAACTAAATAGGTCCTTTTAGGAGGATATTTTATTCCACGAGCGCGCTACGCGGGGCTCTTAACTACTATAAAAGCTTTACCCGCAGAACGCTTACCCTTAGCCTTAGCGGCTCGGGCTAGCTAGGCGCGGCGGTCTATAGCCGAGGCAGAAGTAATAGTCTCCTTATTAGCCGGGGCGGGAGCAGGTACCTCCTCGCCGGTATTATTATTATTATTATTATTAGCCCCCTATATTATATATATAAGTTAGTAAATATCGCGCGAGGCTTATAGGAAGAACGGGAAACGTACCTTAGGGGCCGGAGATAATCCTAAAAACTTAAATATCTGCTAGAGAGAGAGATAAGGGGTTAGAACGATAAAACGGCATACGAAAGGGTGGTGGGCGATAGAAAATATACTGCTAATAGTAAAGGATATTATTAAAGAAAAAAAGAAAAAACAGAATAACAGAGGTAACGGTAAAGTTAGTATTATTAATAAGCGAGTTACACGGTTAGGGAAAGTACGTATATCGGTTCCTTATATAGAAGGAACGATCCTACGACCCGTCTATAAATAATAATAATACCCGTATATATCACGTTAATTAACCTTATAACTATAAAGAAAGCCCGCCTCGAGAGCCCTTTAACGAATAAAAGGGCTGTTTAGAGTAAAGGAGCTGCTAGAGGTCTTATTTAATTAATAAAGAGGCGTTATTTAATCGAATAATAACGCTCCACGAACCTATACCGAACGGTAACGGCTTACCGAGGGGGGAGGGGGGTAATATTACGGGTTAACCCCGTAGAGATAATCCGGTAAACCACCGGATCTTCTAACTAATCATAGCTTATCCCTAGTGGGTCGCCACGATATTATATTTAGGTCGTAAGCACCTATAGAGTTTTCCCCTTTTCCTCCTTTTCTCCTTAGCTTTAGATAATTCAATTATTCGGCCTCACTCTATGAACAACTCGTGACCAGCCGCTCACACTAATCACCCTAAAGTTCTCTAAGATTACCCCTCGCTTAAGAGTTATAGAAGAGCGACTTAAAGATATCCTAGACTCTGCCGACTATCTGCTACCTATAGAAAAGAAGCTCTTAACAAAGACCCTCCTAAACTACGAAGCTGCCCTTATATAGGATTAATAAGAATACGGGAGGCTTAACCCTATAGTCGCCCCGTCGTAGAAGATTAAGGTGGTTCCGTATAAGGTATAGTAGGCGAAAGGAATCCCTATCCCGAGAGCCCTAGAGTCTATTATTATTAAGATAATTAAGGATAAGAAGGATAAGGGGGTTATTAAGGAAAGCTACGCGGCCTACTAACACCTCTGGTTCCTCGTAAAGAAGAAAGACGGTAATATACGCCTTATTAACTCTGCTACTAAGATTAATACTATTACCCTACGCGATGCCTTTATCCTGCCTAAGGCTAACGAGTTTTCCGAGGATTTTAGTATATATAAGATAGTTTCCTTTCTGGATTTCTTCTCCGGCCATAACCAGGTTACCCTTAATAAGGAATTAAGGGACTTAATAACCTTCGCTACGGTTTTAGGACTCTTTAGGATATACACCCTTTTATAAGGGGCGACTAACTTAGTGGCCTAGTTTATATATTCTATAACCCGTATACTTTATAAACTTATTCCCTAGTGCTATCGACCCTTTATTAATAATATCACGGTTAAAGGGCTAACTATTACCTACGATTATACCCTAATTAGACCTAGAATTCGCCGCTATATAGCTAAGTATATTAGTAATATCGATAAAGTCCTTTTTAATATAAAGCTCGCTAAAGGCATTATAGCTAGCGCTAAAAGCTAATAGTATTAAAAAGCGGCTATTATTATAGGCTATATGTACGGAACCGATAGCCGTTCCCCTAAGCAGGCTAAGGAAGCTAAGTTAACTAAGTAGTAGAAATACCGGACTATTTCCGAAGTCCGTTCTTTTTTTAGTCTCGCTACCTTTTACCGTATCTAGATCTACCGCTTCGCTATTATCGCGGGGCCGCTAATAGACCTACTAAAGAAGAGTTTCACCTTCCTATAGAGCGAACCTTAGTAGTACGCTATAGACACTCTTAAGGTTACCCTGACCTCTATACCGGTCCTGATTATTATCGAGTATAGTAAAGGGGCTAGTATTATTTATATTATCGTTAACGTATATATTAAGGGCTAGGGCGGAATCTTAGGCTAGTATATTAATAGGAAAAGAGCTATTACCCGGTATAAAAGCGGTAGATAAAACCCGGTAAAGAAGGTCTATAATACCGGTAAGCTAGAGCTAAGGGGAGTGTTAAAGGTGCTTCGCTGACTTTATAACTATCTTTACGGAGTCCGCTTTATACTAGAAACAGATACGTAAGCCTTAGTATCCTAGCTTAGTGGTTTTATTATGGACCTACCCGGCGTACTTATTACTTAGTGGATTACCTGGATCCGACTCTTTAACTTTAAGGTTAAGTATATTAAGGGGACTAAGAATACTACGGCTAACGGACTTTTAAGGATACCTGCTACTCTATCTAATTAGGCTAATAAAGCTATGGAGGGAGATATTAACGACTTTATTAACGGTCGAATCTTCCTTATAGACGCGGATAAGAGGTTTAATAACCCTACCCTAGCCGAAGACGTTTTAGACCCGGACGTTACCTAGAGCCAGTTCTCTCGATAAGTGGCCTTATACTTAACGAGTCTACGGATACCCTTTAGAATAAACCCTTATAACGCCCGCCGTGTTAGAGATCGTTCGACCTGTGTTTTTATAAAGGACGGTCTATTATAGATAAGATTTACTAAGAAAGATTTAACTCCTAAGAGGTGGATTAACGATAAAGAGACTTAGGTTACCCTAATTAGGAAAGCCTATAATGAGTCAGGCTATCGTGTAAGGGACCGGATATACTAGAAGCTTAGCCCCCTATATACCTAGGACGGGATCTATAAGCAGACTAAGGAGGTTATCGAAGTATATACCGAGTATTAAAGCTATTAAGGTAAAGCACGCGAGGACCCCCTAATCGCTACTTAACTGCCTTAATAAGCCCTCCCCTTTACGTGGGTAAGTCTTAATATCTAGTATCTTAGTGGCTACTACTAAATAGAAGCTTAATATATATTTATAGGATAGGTCGAAGCCTATCTACTATAAAAGAACACCTCGCGAGCCGTCGCGATATTCTTATAGGAGGACGTTATTTACCGGTATAGGCTATACTAGTATATTATCGTGGACGGAGGTCCTAAGAATAAGGGTAGCGTGATTAAGCTAAATCGGGTATACCTAATAAAGCGGAAGGTTATCTCTGCCTACTACCCCCGCGCTAATAGTCTAAATAAGGTAGGATATAAGCTTATCGTCTATACGCTTATTATTTAGTAGAAGATTTACCGCGGTATATTATATAAGATCCTGCCTATAATCCTTTTCGTAGACCATATAACTATCCGAGTATCTACCGGAAGGACCCCCTTTTATATCCTCTATAGATATAAAGCTATCACGCCTATTAAGACGACCTGCCTTACTTAGCGAGTACTCGACTAGGGGCGTGTTAAGACCCCTAAGGAAAAGATATTACTACGCCTAAAGGCCTTCGCCTAGTTAGAAGCCGACCGGAGGACTACCGCTAATATAGTTAATAAGTAACGGTAGCAGAACATAAGCTCTATTAACTATTTAAGAGTTAGGACCCTACGTAAATAAAGAGTCCGAGTAGGAGATCTTATCCTTATACACGACACTAAGCTAGCTATCGATATAAGCCGCGATAAAAAGCTAGACTACCGCTAGAATAGCTTATTTCGTATTATATTATCTAATTCGGATAATAAGACCTTTAGGCTATCGACTTTATTAGGGGAAGAGCTCTAGGGCGTTACTTTTGCCGCTAACCGCCTTAAGAAATTATCAGGGGGTTATCGCGCGCGGAGTAAAACAAGAGTATCACAGGGCAAAGGGACACAGAAATCACCCCTATAGGGGGGTGTTAATAAGGTGAAAATTGAACTCTGGCCTCCTCCTAAAAAGGGGTTCGGAGGCTACGTATTTATAATACAAATCCGATCACGTAATCGTACGTACGTAATCGTACCCGTGACATGGCGCTCCCTCTCGTGTGCTCCTGCCCTCAGGAGCAAAAGAAGCAAAAGAGCTGTCTTTAAAATAGCGGTCAAAATCAATCCAAAATAACCGAATAAATCGATCCAAAATCAATCCACAAATCGTTAATTAAATCCATTCATCCGGTCCTTTAAAAAGGTCCATCCAATCGCTTAAAATAACCGCCTAGGTCCTTCGTAAAGGTCTGCCTGGTAGCTCGGTTTACTTGGTTTAATCGGTTTAATCAGTTTAATCGGTTTAATCGATTCAATCGGTTTAATCGGTTTAATTGGTTTAATCGGTTTAATCGGTTTAATCGGTTTAATCGGTTTAATCGGTTTAATCAGTTTAATCGGTTTAATCGGTTTAATCGGTTTAATCGGTTTAATCAGTTTAATCGGTTTAATCGGTTTAATTAGTTTAATCGATTTAATCAATTTAATCGCTTTGATCGCCCGGGTCCTTTAATAAGGTCCGCGGCCGCGCGGTTTAATTAGTTTAATCTGTTTAATCGCCCGGGTCCTTCGTAAAGGTCTGCCCGGTTCCGCGATTCGAATAGCTCGAAATAACCGCCCGGGTCCTTCGTAAAGGACCACGGTTACACGGTTTAAATAGCTTAATCAGTTCGATTAGTTTAATCGCCCGGGTCCTTCGTAAAGGACTATGGGTCCGCGATTCGAATAGCTTAAAATAACTGCCCGGGTCCTTTGTAAAGGACCACGGTTATATGGTTTAAATAGCTTAAAATAACCGCCCGGGTCCTTTATAAAGGTGTACCCGGTCACACGGTTTAATAAGCTTAAACGGTTCGATTAATTTAATCGCCCGGGTCCTTTATAAAGGTCTACCCGGTTCCGCGATTCGAATTAATTAGTTCTATTAGTTATATTAATTTAATTAAGCAGTTCTATTAGTTCTATCCAGCTAATTAGTGAATTCCTAGGCAGCCCCGCCCTCTAGCCAGTCAGTCCGTAACAGCCCATAGCACGAATACTCTATATTAGCGTAGCGTCCCTCCAGGACGTGCCTACTAGTAACGAGTTAATCGCCCGCGCGTATATAAGACCTGACCGACCTAAACGATCTAAATAACTAAATAAACGAATCAAACTACTTAAACTAATCGAACTGCTTAAACTGAAGACGTAACCGAAGACGTAACCGAAGACGTAACCGAAGACGTAACTAAAGACGTAACTGAAGACGTAACTAAAGACGTAACTGAAGACATAACTAAAGACGTAATTAAAGACGTAACTAAAGATGTAACGATCGTGACTGCCCTAAGCGACGATATAAGCCTAACGTAGAAGACGTGATAGAACTGACCTGGCTGCCCTACGATACTTCCTAACGGTCGGCGCGCCCTTTAAAAGGTAGAGAGTTTAATATGTCAGGGGGTTATCGCGCGCGGAGTAAAAGAAGAGTATTACAGGGCAAAGGGACACAGAAATCACCCCTGTGGGGGAGTGTTAATAAGGTAAAAATTGAACTCTGGCCTCCTCCTAAAGAGGGGTTCGGAGGCCACGTATTTATAATATAAATCCGATCACGTAATCGTATATACGTAATCGTACCCGTGACAGAAATTTTTCCAGGATAAAGACGGATACTAGGAGCTGGAGGACTAGACGATACCAGAAAGGGACTATGCTAGAGAACTAATAATTACGTATCCTACCCGCGGCGTCCCTATTAATAAAAAGCTGGTTAAAGCACCCCTCCTTCTAGGTAAATCCACTTATAAAAATGCTAGGGCCGAGGATAATAAGTGTTAAGATAACGCAGGTTCCCCTAATTAGACCGTTAACGCACTCCTATAACGGTTAGTAAGACTTCGGGATATACTAGGCGAGTATTATAAGAGATTAGAAGCGGAGCTCTGGAAAGCGATATAATCAGGAAGAGTCGAAGTCTATATCCCTAGAGATCCTAACTTTAACCTAAGTAAGTATAAGGACTATACTAGGACCTTATACTTTATCCCCTACTATTACTGCCTACCTAGTTAACCTAATCGTAGTAATACTATACTTAATAGGAGTCTTATATAAAGTATTAGGGCCGAGGATATATAAGGCACCGTTATCTACTTATTATCGAAAACTAACTATTCCCCCTAAAATAAAAACACTACTTTTAGGACTCTTTAACTCGCTCTTTTTCTTATTTCTTTCCTGTTTACCCTTTATTACCCTAATCACCCTATTCCACGCCCTTCCACGTATTATTTTATTTATTAGTTCCTTTTATTTATATTTTGTTATCACTATTTTCTGTTTACACGTACTAACTAAGTAGATACTATAAAGATATATCCATTAAATATATTTATTATTTATCTACCTTTCCTTTACCCGTTTACGCCGCGTACTAAAATAAAATATCCTAATTATACTAAGGTTACCCTAATTATAGTAATCACTACCCGAATCACCTATCTATATCTTAGTCCGGCTCGCTCTTATAGTCACCGTTACTAGGGCTATACACTTCCGACTTATACCGCTAAACCTAAGCCCTAGAGATAAAAGGAATATAATACTACTCTACTATCTTTTCTTAATCCCTTTTTACCGGGTTATTCTGGATAGTATAATAGAACTTTTCGAGATTATCCTTATATTTATATGCTAATACAGGGACCTATACTATTATATAATCCCACGGTTTAAGACCCCTTCCTTTATAAACCTCGCGTATCTATTAAGCACTTTCACGGTATAAAGTAATAGTACTTAGTATAAAGATACCGTATTAAGGCGAAATCCGTGGACGTACCTTATCGTTATATACGGACTATAGTAGCACTAGTAAGTCTTTAGTATACGGATTAGCGTAACTAATATCTATACAGTTACTATCTAGCTATAAGACCTCCTGATTAGACTAATAGAACTGCTTCTAGAGCCCGTTATTACGATACGTGTAGCCTATCTTATAGAACTAGTAGTTAGCGTAGTCTGGAAATCGATTATTACGTTAAAGCGATATATACTCGAAGAAGGTTTTGATGAATTGGGCTACGAGTAGTAGGCTGTACGCGCGGAAGAGAGGAAAATCAAACAAATAGCTGTTGAATTCGTAGATCCGTAGGATTACTGCTTGTTTCACTTATGTGTAGTTTTTTATGTAAAGAACTGACTTCTGGGATTTCTTCCTGGATCCGGGGCTGGCAAAAGACCCTGAAAGATTGGGTGGCGACTGTTACGTCAACAGCCTACGCGACGGTTATCACGCCACGTTATTAGCTTAAGTAATAACCAAGATATCGTATTTACGATACCTAGTGTATTTATATAAGATATATCATAAGCCAAGTATATATACACGTATAATACGTATAGTACTATAGTATAGGTTAAGCTGGTTATAGAGTAGACGTCTAGTTATATAGCTATAACCATATACTGTTTATTTTGACTTAGATATTATACTTATTATTATTATGATTATTACTTATTATAAGTATAATATCAACACCCCCCCGTAAGCTGACTCTTATATAATAAGTGCAGCTTAGTCAGGTTATAGTTATGGTTATGGTTATATTATAGCGCAGTAATCCTAGTCTATCTAAGACTAGAATACATAGAGGAAAAATTTAAAAAAACCTCTTCTTTTTAATTTAAGGGAAAATTCAAAAACCCTTATTATTATTATAGTATATTATCTAAAGGAAAGTTCAGAAAAACCTTTGATATCTAGGAAAACCCGAAGGTAAAAAACCTAGTTATTCCCCTTATAAAGAACTAAGAATACTAAGTATTAAAACCTAGTATTTTAAGTCTTTAATATTATTATAAGGCGGTAAATCATACTCAGGCAACGTATCGTCCTTATAACCTAGGTTTATATAACCGTAAAGACTATTATGAGTCTCTTTTGCTAAACCTTTAGTTATTATATCAGCTATATTAAATTTCGTATTTATATATACGATTTTTATTTTATTATTTTATAGCTGTTGCCTATAGTAGTGATACTGCCTGTCGATATGCTTTACCCGTTTATAAAATTCACGGTTTTCGGCGAGCTTCTTTACACTCTCACTATCAATTAAGATAGTAGGAATCTCAAGAGTATTATTATTATTATTATTATTATTATTATTATTATTATTATTATTATTATTATTATTATTATTATTATTATTATTATTATTATTATTATTATTATTATTATTATTATTATTATTGCCTCTTATATCAGAATCTAGACCTAGATTCTGAAGTATATTATTATATAGATTATAAAGATAGATGCCTTCTTTAGAAGCTTCTATAAGAGCTATATTGTAACGAGATAATCGCAGACCTATCGGTATATAGTCGGACCGATAGCCGCGCACGGACCACCGATCCGAACCTATCTCTGTGTGTACGTTAAGGGATCAGTTTAATCCCTTAAGTTAAAGTCTTAGTTTAAAGTTAGCGCTTAGTTAACGAATATACTACGACTACTCTACGGTATTAAGCTATCGAGCCTTTTCTATAATATTTTTTCCTTAACTAAAGTCTACGGACTTTCCTTTTATTATAATTCTTTAACTTCTATACCTTTAAGGTAATTAGGCCGAAGATACCACCGAGAAGGACTCAAGGAACGAGCGTCCCCCCGGGGGGAGCTAGCGAAGCGGACGCCGGGTAGCCGCCCACCGTACTAAGGTTAATAACGATAATAGCCGAATAGGAACCGTTAGATAAAAACAAGGGGTTAACGGATACGCCGGTTACGCTTAGTCCCGAAGATAATAGTTCGTAGGCCGATTAGCGATCTATCGCCGGCCCCTTAACGTCGACGTAAAAGGCGTTAATTACGATATTTTCGTAATATCTCTAGTAATAAAGCGAGATTAATCGAGTAATTATAGAGAAGCTCGCCGAATAACCGGCGCCCCGGCGCGATTACGAAAAACCGCTAGTATATAATTATAAGCTAATTAGAGAGTTATCCACGGTTATAGAAATCGACGATTAGTTAGTAGCGATTAAGGCTAGGAACCAGTTTAGACCTAGTGCCCTAGTGCTATAGTAAATCGAATAGGCTTTAACGAAGCTCGAATATACCTTCTAGACGTCCTAAAGGCACTATACCCGGAAGATCACTAACCCGAATTAGAATAACTTTACGGCGTTTATTCGGTAAAAGCACCTATCCCGGGATATATAATAGTATTATTATTATAAGGAACTTCGTAAGCTATAAATAACCGGTAATATAACGCTAATAAAGCTATTCGAATAGTAGGATAACCTGTATAGGCTATTAGGCTAGGAGATAAGCGGAAGTAAAGAGTATACCTACGATTATTTTAGTTAGCTACCCCTGCGTATTAAGGATAAGATACGGGAGCGGAAAACCGGATTAGATAAGGCGGTAATACTAGCTTAAAAGGCGTAGCTATTCTAGGATATAAGCCTTATTAAGAAGGCGAGCAGTAAGCGATCGGATACCGGTTATAAAAGGACCCTATCGAACTTCTAGTATTTAGACGGTCGCTTAAGTCAGGTAAGCACCCCGGCGACTAGTCGGTATACGCCCGCTAAGCCAGGTAAAACGGACTTAAAGGGGGCGCCCTTAACGGGTTAAAAGGTATCGGGCTCGGGTCTAGAGCCTTTATAAGCGTAGCCTAGTACGCGTGCCTTTATAGGCGAGTACTATAACTACGGTAAAAAGGGTTACCGTTCTAAGGACTATTATAGTAATAAGGAATAATAGATAACTAATAACAGGGCGGCGAAGGCTCGCGCCTATATTAGTAACGTGTATACTATATATAATAACCTCGATAACGATATTCGGGTTAGAGAACTCTATTTATCGGGAAACGAGTCGGTATAGGTAATAAGGGGGCCGGACCTATACCCGATAACTAGCCGGTGATTATAGTTAACGAGGTAGCGAGATCTATAACGATAGTAATCCGTTACGGAAAGGAGATTGAGTTTAGCGTGGATTTAGATACCTATACGCAGGTAGATATTATTAGCCCGGCGTTAGTGGAACGCCTAAGGTTAAAACCGCTCTTAGAGGTTAAGACTCCGGAGATCGAAGGCTTTAATAGTAGCCCGGTAAGGGTTCGTGGAGCGTACGGCTTAGCTTTCTATTTACTAAACATAGAAGGGCGGCCACGCCTATTAAAAAGAGTCTTCCTATATACGGATCGACCTAAGGGTACCGGATAATTGCTGCTCTTAAACGATAGTATAGGTTAGGAAGGTATTATAATTAATACGGCCCGCCGAATATTCGTTTACGGGCCGATCTTAATTATAGACCCCGAGCTATAGGCTTACGAGGTTATCGAAAAGCGAGCGAAGGCGTACGTTATATATATCACTACCGCTATTACTATCGCACCAGGGACGCCGGATATAACTATTCCGTTTATAGATAACGATAAGGTGATATACGGACTAGTCGTCGAACTACCGCCGGAAATCGCTAACTATTAGGATATGTTTTCGGAGTAGGCTACGAAAGAGCTACCCTTACTAAAGGACGCCGAATACACGATTAACTTATAAGACGGGAAGGAACCGCTATTTAGGCCGTTATATCCCTTATCTTAAGCCTAGCTAGAGGAGCTAAAGAAGTATATCGCCGAAGGGATAGTAAGCGGTCGTATCTAATAGTCGATGAGCCTTATAGGCTTATTAGTGCTATTTATACCTAAGAAGGACGGTAGTTTATAACTTTATATCGATTATCGAGGGTTAAACGCTATAACGATTAAGAATAGGTACCCCCTACCCCTAGTCGGCAAGCTATTAGATAGGCTTACCGGGGTAAAGTACTTTTCTAAGGTGGATATCCGAGATACTTATTATAGGATCCGGATTAAGAAAAAGGACCGCTAGAAGACGGTGTTTAGAATACGGTATAGCTATTATAAGTACGCGGTTATGCTATTCGGGCTAACGAATACTCCGGCTACCTTCTAGGCGTATATTTACTAAGCGCTTACCGGTTTACTAGATATATATTATATCGCTTACCTAGATAATATCCTTATATATTCTATGTTAAGGGAATAGCATATAAAGAACCTAAAAAAGGTTTTAGATCGGCTTTATAGGGCCTAGCTATACGCGAAACTATTAAAGTACGAATTTTATTATAACTAAGTAGATTTCCTAGGGTTTATAGTAACCCGCGAGGGTATTATGATAAACCCGGAATATGTATATACGGTCGCTAAGTAGCCGGCGCCCGGGTTATTTCATGATATCTAAGTTTTCCTTAGTTTTACTAATTTCTATAAGAGGTTTATTAAGGGATACTCTAGAGTCACCGCGCCGTTAACTACGCTACTAAAAGGCAGTTAGGCGGGTAAAAAGAAGGGACCTTTTAAGTTCCCGGATAGCGCTAAGCGGGTATTCGAATTACTAAAAGTCGCTTTTAGGTCGGCGACTATTCTACGGTACTAGAACCTAGTGCTAGATATAAGGGTTAAGACGGACGCCTCGAATAAGGCTATTTCCGGGATCCTAAGTTAGAAGTACGAGACTAGATAGCGACCGGTCGCCTACTTCTCGCGGAAGCTTTCCGAAACGGAGTAATAATAGGGTATAGGATAATAGGAGCTATTAGCTATAGTGGAGAGCCTTAAGTATTAGCGCTACTATCTTAAAGGTATAGGATAGGCGTTTATAGTGCTAACGGACTATTAGGCGCTTAAGGGCGTGCTAAACGCGCCGGCGCGGGACCTTCATGGAAGGCTTACTAAATAAGTATACCGATTATCGTTATTTGACTTTAAGGTTTAATACTGCCCGGGTAAGATAAACCCGGTAGATAGCCTGTTAAGATAGCCGGATTATATAGTGGATGAGACGCCGTATAATAACGTGCTTCCCACCTTATTATAAAGATTACGATTAGTTAGCGACCTCCTGATAAGCGTTTATTAACGGATCGCGAGTATCTATTTTACCCTAATAAGTAACACGGTAAAGATCGTATACGTTTAAGCCGCTTAGGTAACGCTACCTAAATATAGGCCTAGTAAACGTAAACGGGTATAGACTCTATAGGAGGGGGCCCTGCCTAGCTTAAAAGAATATAAGAATAGAAAAGGGCTATAACCCCTATATCCTATTAACGGTATACGGCGTGTTATTATTACTGTTATTACCCGCTCCCGAATATAAGACGTGGGGTATAAGGCGATTACCTAGTAAAGGGTTGCTAATAAGATATCGCCGACGCCTAAGGCTAATAAGGCTAGGGTTATTATAATACCGGATTAGTATATCCTATGTTCTATAGCCTAAGAGCTAGCTAGGAATAAAATAGTAGGTCGGCGTATTATTAGTAAGGAACTAAAAGATCTAGTTAAAGGGCTATAGACTATTAACCCGGGTTATATATCCTTAATTAAGAATATTCGCTAAGGGACCGGAAAAAGAGCGGGGTACTCTCTTAGAGATAAGGATATACTACTATTTAAGGGACGGTTAGTATTACCTATATAGGGCGCCCTAAGGGTAGAGGTCCTACGATAGCACTATAATAATCCTAGAGCCGGGTATATAGGAGCGAATAAGACGCTTGAGCTGATTTTAAGAAAGTTCTACTAGGTGGACTTAGCGGCGGACGTTCGCGATTACGTCGCCGTATATTCGGCGTGTTAAGGGGTATAGGTGCCGCGATATAAGCCGTACGGTTAGCTGTAGACGCTGCCGTTACCCACGTATCCGTTCTAAGAGATTAGCATGGATTTTATCACGGGTCTACCGTTTATAAAAGGGGTAGACGGGCAAACGTATAACGCTATCCTAGTAATCGTTAACTAGTATATAAAGTATGCTCTATTTATTCCTATACGGAAGGACTTAATAGCACCCTAGCTAGCGGCGCTATTATATAAGGAAATTAAATACCGATTCGGTAGCCTAAAGGGTATAGTAATAGACCGGGATAAGCTATTTACTAATTAGTTTTAGATAGAGTTCTGTTATAAGCGGGCGAATGCTTAGCGATTATTTACCGTATACTACCCGTAGACGGATAGTTAGACGGAACGAATATATTAGTTCCTGATTAAGTATTTATAAATAATCGCCGGTAACACGACGATATAATAGCCTGTTTAGTTATTAGAAGCTAGGTTCGCTTATAATAATAGCGAGCACTCCTTATTTAGTATCTCGCCGTATAAAGCGTTATACGGGTACTATCCACGTATAATGGAATATATTTAACCTAGGGACGATACCCGGGTATAGGGCGTCCGAGAATATATTAAGAAGCTAGCGGAAGTTCGGCGAAAGGTCCGCGAATACTAGGCGTGTGCCACGGAGCACTAGGCTTAGTATTATAATAAGCGCTACTAACCGTAATAGTATAAGGTAGGCGATATCGTTAGACTATCCACGAAGAACTTCTGATTCCGGTAAGGGTTAAAGCTAGTACCGTGATATATTCGGGTATAGGTAACCGAGAGGATCGGCGAGTAGGCGTATAGGGTTCGCCTTCCTGCGTAGTATATAAGGATACACGATATATTCCTGGTATCTTTATTAGAGCCGTGGAAAGACTAAGTAGCCGTAGAGTTATCGGCGAAGGATCTCCCGCTCCTAGAGGAGGAGTAAGATAAATAGGAGGTAGAAGATATCGTTAGTTATAAAAAAGAATAAGGGAAAACGTTCTATCTTATAAAGTGGGTAGGCTGGCTAGTAGAATATAATACCTAGGAACTAGAGGACTACCTAAAAAACGCTTTAGGGATCCGGAAGAGGTACTAGAAGTATAAAAAGCATATATATAAAAAGTAGGACGACTACGAGATAGTATAAGGCGCCGAAGGGTCGTTAGATATAAAAATAAGAACTTAATTATAGGTTATAATAACCTTTTTCCTTAACGATAACTAGATAAAATAGGGTTAAGCCCTAACTAATCCTAAAATTATAAAACTATCCGTATAAAGTTTAACGTTATTTTAGGCGATTATTACCGGCGGTGGCTTAGCGAATAAAAAAAAAAAATTTAGTTACTAAAACCAAAAAAGTCGGTCTTGTTACCGATAACGGCGGCTATGATATCGTTATTATTAGCGGGGGCCAGCTAGGCGGCGGGGGTATAACGGCGGGGCGTACGAATACGCCGATAAGGGATATCGTCCTTATCCGATAAGGTAAACGCTAGCGGCGTATACGCGGTATTACTAAGGGGAGCCGGGGCGTTAGTGGCCGATAAGGCGGCGGAAGCCCGATAATAAGCAGGATAGCGGGGGCGAGCCGTAGCGGGATAAGGAATAGGTTCGATAGCCTTATTAGAATTATCGCTAAAAGGATTATTATTATTATTAATAAAGGCATAACTATAGCGAGTGGCCGCTAAGCGACTAGTAAAACGATAAGCTAGAGCAGGGCGTTAGGGATTATTAATAGCCGCTAAGAGGTCGGTAAGCCTATCTAAAAACGGAAACGCCTTAAGGCCTTAAAGGCGATCCTTATAATCGAATAGGCGGTAACCGTTTATCGCTAAGTCCTTAATAAAAGAAATAAGCGACTTAACGTCGCGGAGGTCACCCTCGCGAGGTGGGCGGGTTTAATCTAATAACGCCGACGCTTCGGTGTTATTAATACGACTAAGACGGTGTATAAAGTTAACCGTTATTATAAAGCGTAAGGATAAGATTTTATCTAGAACTAGTATTTAAGACTACTAATTATTAGGAATAGGTAGCCGAGCGGTCGGCGATTAAACTTATATCCTTAGCGGTAAGCTTTTTCTTACCGCGGTCTATAACTACGCGGAACTATTTATAGGCCTTAGAGATACGCTTATAAAAGCGACGCCGGGCTATCGGTATTAAATTATTATCTATTATATAAATACGCTTACTATTATTCTATAGTAACTAAGCAGTACCTAGTATAAAATCGGGGATCTAATAACTAATTAGTATAGAAAAACGCCGAAGAGTCGGCGAACCTATAGCGACGTATTACTAATAACCCCGGGTATAGGCGACGCAGCGACTAGCCCCTGTATCGTCGCCGGCCTTATCGAAATAGTTAATACTAATATATAAATCTAGCTAAGAAATATAAAATAAATAGGGAGCCTTGTCCCTAATAACCGATTCCTACCCGTTATCGGTATTATATTATAGCTCGCGAAAAGCCATAGTAACTTATAAATTAACCGATAATATAATAGCGATTAGTTAGCGTGATAATATTAATATTATTAATAGTAATGGAATTAAGATAGGTAAACTAATAATCGGCGAATAGTCGGCGATTATAATAATAGAAGATAGTTATAGGAAGAAAAGTAGGAGCTATAAGGGAAATTATATAAGGAACTATATACTCGCCGCTAAACGGTTACCTAAGGCTAGGCATATTATCCGCGAAAGGTTAGATAACTATAGGCAATAATAATAAGTATCGCGGAGTTTCTATAGTAATATTCGGATAAATCATAAGGTATATAGTCGGCGATAGAATACTAAAAAGGTAAATAAAAGGAGTGGCCACTTTTTTTCCCTACGGGGTTTTAACGAGGGCTCGCGTAGAACCAGATAAAGATAATTAATCGCGATGAACGCGTAATTAGAGGTATCACGATAATATAAGTCTACGGGACTAGACTTATTAGGTGGGGGGGGCAGTGTAACGAGATAATCGTAGACCCATCGGTATGTAGTCGGACCGATGGCCGCGCACGGACCACCGATCCGAACCTATCTCTGTGCGTACGTTAAGGGATCAGTTTAATCCCTTAAGTTAAAGTCTTAGTTTAAAGTTAGCGCTTGGTTAACGAATATACTGCGACTACTCTACGGTATTAAGCTATCGAGCCTTTTCTGTGATATCTTTTCCTTGACTAAAGTCTACGGACTTTCCTTTTGTTATATATATATTCGGCCTCTGTTATTAATAAAGTAACGACTTTTTATTTAGTTAAGGTCTAACTAACGGGGTTATTTACTCCCACGCAGTATATATATCCTAAAGTCGAGGTTCTATCCTCGATTATATCTAAAAAGCTAGTATCAGAATAACCGTAAATACTAAGGTCTTCTTTATTATAGTTATATAAAAGACCGATATTAGGATATGTATTTATATAAGCCTAGATTCGATTTAACGCAGTAAAGTGGTCTTGCGAGGGATTACTTATATAGCGAGAATACTGGTTAACTGCGTAAGTTATATCTGGTCTTAAATATAAGGCTAGATATAATAAAGCCCCGATTTCCTGTTAGTATTTATTTATATTATTAGTTAACGCTTATTCAGGATTTAGTACTAGGACCTTCTTATGTATACAAGGGGTGTTAACCCTTTTTAGACTTCGTTTATTATACCTTTTAAGTATCTTATTAGTATAAGGCAACTGGCTTATAGAAAGAGCCTTATTATCTTTATTTATATTTATTATATAGCCTAGAAAGGTATTTATTTTACCTAAGTCTTTAAGTGTAATATCTTTAGACATCTCCTTAAATAAATAGTCTAAAGTGTTCTCAGAAGGGCTCAGAGCCACTATATCATCAACGTGGCACAGAAGAATAGCTCGTTCTTCTATTCCAGTATTATTATTTTTATTATATTTATATTTATAAAAAGTAAAAAGTCCGTTATTATATTCAGAGACCCGGCAACCTAGCTTAGATAATATCTTAACCAGGTAATTATACCAGAGTCTAGGCCTTTATTTTAACCCGTACAAAGCTTTATTAAGCTTACAGAGTATTATATTATTTTTATTATTATTTTCTAAGCTATCTTCTTTCTCGAAGCCTATAGGTTATATAGCGTATATCAGGGTATCTATATCAGCATAAACGAACGCCTTTTTAACATCGAACTGCCTGAATTTCCAGCCGCGGGATACGCCTAGTATTAAAGCTAGTTTATAGCTTTCTGGCCGGCAGGTAGTTAAAAAGGTTTCTAGATAATCAAGACCTAGAACCTGATTAAACCCCTGAATAACCCACCGAGCCTTATATTAAATAGCTTCGCCAGAGCTATTATATTTAATTCTAAAGACCTAACGACCTCCTAGTACGTGGTAGTCTTCTTTTATTTTATTATAATTATTAGGCGTATTTTTTATACTTATTAAGTCCTAGGTATTCCTCTTTTCGAGTTCTGATATTTCTGCTACCATCGCGTCTATCCATTTATCTTTATCTAGGCAGTTTATAGCCTGTTTATAGGTAGCTAGTTCGTTAATCGAATTTATAGTTATAAGAAATAGGGAATTTTCTTAAAACTATAGGTTTCTAAGTATAGTATCTTTTATAAGGTATAGTGCACTATTATCAGTGGATATTAAATCCTTATAGTCCGGTTTTAAAGGTTTTGAAGGTATTTGGACTTCTAGCCTGGTACTCTGGCTACTATTATTATTAGCCGGGCTATAGTTAATATTATTATTATTATTATTATTATTATTATTATTATTAATAGCTGGAACTTTATAGCCCGCTGCCCGTAGACTCTTTCGTTTATTATTATTCTCTTCTTTAGGTTGAATAGACTTAATAGAACGTTTCGAAACGCGCGAAGGAATATTTTATAAAAATTAACCGGTATTTTTACTAAAAGTGATTCCTTTATTATACTTAACGGGTTAATAAGGCCCGCGGTTAGAAACCTGATTATTATATTCCTGAGTATTAATATAAGGAGGGAGGTTATTATTATATTCGTTAAGCGTATAATTATTATTAGGACTCTCTAGGGAGACCTTATATTCCCATAGAGAGACCTCACACATGACATTTTTATGGGGCCATGACAAAGCCGCCGAGCTGCTTAAGTACTGTGCTTATTTTGATGTACACGCTTGACTGTTCGTTGTACTGGTCTTACACCACTACTCGATTTCCCTGAAGTCTGTGACAGTTCAAGGCAAAAGCCACCTAAAAAGGGCCCTTAAGACATCTAGTACAGGGAAGGAAGGGGGCATAGGAATAATGGTACTATAGTACCTCTGGCCTACGGGCGGGCATGGCGGGAATAACCTAAAAGATAGTAAGAATGTCAGGTACAGGTATCTACTTAAGCTGTATATATAAATTGTATGTATACCTTGGGGAGCTTGGCGGCTTTGTTATTGCTCCACAAAAAGTCACGTGTAAGGTCTCTCTATGGAAATGTGAGGTCTCCCTAGAGAGTCCCTTATTATTATAGTTATTTAAAGAAAAAAGTGAAGAAACTGATTCTCTAAGATATAAACGTCTCGAAACCAACCAGTCTTTCTAGTTACTGGGTTATAAACCTTATAGTTATAGTTATTAAAACCTATTAAAGCACCTTAAAGTGCTCTTGTATCTAGTTTCTTTATATTCGGGTCGTTGTTTTTATAATAAATAATAGAACCCTAAACCCGTATATTATTAATATTAGGTTTCTGACCTTATAAAAGCTTAAAGGGACTCTTATATTTAAGAGCTGAATTAGGTGATCTGTTATATATATAAACAGCTAAAAGAATAGCTACACCCTAAAGGTATCGAGGCAGCCCTGAGTAGAAAAGAAGAGCTCGAACCTTTTCTATTATAGTTCTTATAACTCGTTCAACAGAGCCTTAAGCTTTATAAGTGTACGGTGGCTTTATATTATGTTTTACACCTACAAAGAGGCGTTAAAAGAGGCGTTATTAAATTCTTTTCCACCGTCGGTATCTACTTCTTTAATAAAGAAGTGATATTTATTATTATTATTATTTTCCACCTAAGCTTTCTACTCTTTTATAGCTATAACTACCGTCGTTTCAGACTTATCTAAGATCAGTTATGCCCATAGGAACCGGGTGGAACGGTCTAGTATAAACAAAATCCAACACTTTTTATTATAAAAAAGAGGTTCGATCGGTCCGCAAAGATCCATATAAACCTTTTCTAAATAGGAAAAGTCTTTGTATTTATTAACTGAATCTTTATTCGTAAGTATAATAGACTTACTCTTCTTACAGGCATCACAGCTCTGTATTTCAGTTAACTCTTTATTGGTTATATTATAATCTTTTTCTAGAGTATTAGTATAAAGACTTTTTAAGGCAACAGGGTTAATATAACCTATCCTGTTATGCCATAGCGTTATATTTTTTTATATTCTTAGTTATAGAGGTAGTCCTTCGACGGTTATTACGGTCTCTTTATTTATAAAGCTCTTCTCAAGGTTAAAGAGGTTAAGGTTTCTTTATTATATTATTTCTTTATTAAGGTTTAACTAACCCCTTTCTTATATTTCTTTGTTTATTTAGTTTCTTTGAAACTTATTCTTTGAACCTCTGAAACCTCTTTATTCTAGTTAAGTCTTCTGGCTGTTTCTTTAGTATTTTCCTTATATTTATTATATTTATTTTCAGAGACTCAGCTCCCCTATACGATAGTGCCCGTGCTATAGCCCAGTATAGCCCGTTATAAAGCAGAGCCGTTGTATAAAGAAAGGGGGCTTTGTATTATTAAATAATAAGAGCTTTTTGTTTCTAGTAAGACCGCGAGCTTTACTATTAAGATAAGAGAGACTAATGATATTCGTGCCTATTTCCGGCATATAAAGGCACTCTTTCAAAAGCAGAAGCTTTCCAGTATCCCTGAATTTTATAACGCAGTCTCCTTCACCTTCTATCTTTATTTCCTTTACCTAACCCTAACGAACAGTTCTCTTTTTAGAATTATAAGTAGAAAAGAGTCTTTTATTTATAATAATATACGCCGTAGCCCCGCTATCTACACAGAAATTTAGATCTAATTTAATACTATTTTCTGCTTATATTTTATGAATCTTTTCTACTAACTAATCTATATTAAGGTTAGTATTATTTATATCTTTATTCTTAGAAGAGATAATAAATACCTAATCCATATCTATTAAATCCCGTGTAAAAGGATTAGGACGGTCTGGAAAAGGAAACGGAGGAGGGAGGACGTCTTCAAAAATAACGCCGGCCTCTTCGTTTTTATCATCGTCTTCCTGTTCTTTTTCCTTTTCCTACGGTTAATCCTGCTACTGATTCTGTTAATCTAAAATCATATTAACCGTAGTAGACTCGTCGTTCTCCTCTTCTTCTAAAGACGTATCTAGGGCATACTGCTCCTTTGCCTTTAGTATAAGGTTTATTATACGCTTCTCTCGTCGAGAGAGACGCGTATTTCCACCTCCTTTTTTTTCCTTATCCTTTTAAGAGGACTGGGATTTATTTACCCTATTCTGCGTATTTTTCCTTAATCCTAAATTATCCTTTATTACCCAGTTCTTAGGTGCTTTTTTGGGATAGAGAAAGTAGCAGTTAGTCGGCGTGTAGCCAGGCTTCTTATAGTTCTTATAGAATAAACCCTTAGTTTTCTTCTAGGGCTTCTTATTCTTCTATAACTTCGAACCTTATATAAGGAGAGTATTCGACGGCTAATCGACCTTTCTTAAAGTATCTATTAATTCCGCTATTAATTTATCTAGTATATAACTAGTGATATCGTGACGGAGAGCTTAAGTTATTTGCCCTATTATAGATTCGTACCTTTTATCGAGACTATTAAGAATCTAGGCAAAGATCACCTTATTAGAAAAGGATATACCTCTTTGATTTAAGGTAAGCAGTCTCTCTTATATTTTATATAAATACGCTTCGAGATTAGGGAATTCCGAAGGCGAGAGGTTAAAAAAAGAAGTCAGGACGATATAGTCGGCCTGGAATCCCTTTGCTTTATATAAATCCTTTAGTTTTTCCTATACTTTTAAAGCTTTGTTTATTCCTTAAACCTGGGTTAAGGGACCGTCTAAAAGAGTAGAGAGTATATCTCTAGCTGCCTTTAGAGACTCCTTCTTCTATTTTATAGAAGGATTTACTAGAAGGGGCTTTATAACGCCTTTAATATATTTTCCTTTACGGGCAAAGTGAGTATATATTCCTATAGTCCAGTTTTAATAGTCTATGCTGCCCTAGAGCTTCCGGACCGAAATTTCTTTGCTAGTCTCTTATTAAGCCATTTTTAAGTAGCAGAACGATATTTTTTATTATTTATTTAGGTTAAAATTAACTAAGTTATTTAAGGATTTATTTTTATTATTTTTATTCGTTTTCCTTTATTCCTTTTTCTTTATACGTTATCGATAAAGGATAGAAATAAAGAATACTAGGCTAAAGGTGTAATTCTGATTAGCCTAGCTTCGAAAAGTGGGTCTAAAAGTGGGTCTAAACGGTGAAGCTATTTATAGATCTCGCGGCGCGAAGAAAAGCGATGCTTATATAAAGCGAATAACAGGATTTCCACGGGCGGACTTTTTACTAAAAGCTTATATACCACGTTACGATATCCTGTTATTATAGGCAGCGCGGTAGGTTAAGTGGCTTAATTAATATAGCTATTATTCGTGGAGCTATAATAACTATAAAAGCAGCTGCGTTAAATCCACGTATTCGTTATCCTTCTTTTTTAAAAAGTCCCTTTATAAATAAAGGAATAGTATATCCGGTTATAACAAAGAGTCTTATTCCGATCGTGTAGTTCTTCCGGAACAGGAATAAAGAGCTGGCCTCTTGGCACGACTCTTAGCGACCGTATTAGGAAGAATAAAGAGCTTTGAACCGTGGTATCGGAATAAACGGTTCGATTCGATTAGCTGTCTTCGGGAGATAAAGGGATTTCGTACGGTCGGAGATAAGGATCTGCGACCGGGGGAGGATAAAGGGATAGCCTAAAAAGGCAGGTGGCCTAAAAAGGCAGGGAGTCTTTTTGGTATTTCGAGTAGAATAATAGGGTAGAAAAGAGTAGATTTCCTTCTTTGCTAACCCGGGCTTATAACCTTTTAATAAATTAGGCTATGAGTAGTAGGCTGTACGCGCGGAAGAGAGGAATATTAAGTAAAAGCTGTTAAATTCGTAGATCCGTAGGATTACTGCTTATTACGTAAACACGTAGGTTATATATAAAGAACTGACTTCTTGGATTTCTTCCTGGATCCGGGGCTGGCAAAAGACCCTGAAAGATTGGGTAGCGACTATTACGTTAATAGCCTACGCGACGGTTATTACGCCACGTTATTTGCTTAAGTAATAACCAAGATATCGTATTTACGATACCTAGTATATTTATATTATTATTACTTATTATAAGTATAATATCAACAGATATAACTATTATATAGCTATAAATAAACGTTTTATAAAGTCCCTCCGCCTCCTATTAGTTAATAAGACCAGAAGACCTCTCTCGGGGTTCTCCGACACTATAGGGTCTATTAAGAGTTCCGGTATCGCCGTATACGATCTTAAGATCGGTGGATATATATAATAATTATTCGCCTATATAATACCAGGATTAGATCACGATATATTCCTAGGGAAACTATAAATAGAATATAACGATATTACCTATTATATAAAAAGATATCGCCTTTACTACGGAGTGGCTCGGATAAATATCCGACTCTAAGGCGAAGAAGAACCCGATAATATTAAAGCTATCCGCGGAGCTTAAGTAATAACCGGATCGGTATTTGCCGGTATTATACGCCGATTATAAAGGAAATAACGGTTCGGTAAAAAGGAACTCGCGCTTTACGTAGTTAGTGTTAAAGATATCGATAAGGCCCTCTAAGGTAAGTCTTTAGTCGACCCCCGGAAGTATATCCTAGAGGAGATATTATAACGATTTCCGGATTTATTCTCTGACTTATAAATAAACCGCCTTCCCCCTTATCGACTTAGGGTTAACTCTAAAGTGAACCTTATATAAGAGCCCGTGGGTAAGGAGCCAGAACTGCCCTAGGGCCCTCTTTATAATATATCTAAACAAGAACTATTAGTCCTATAGAAGACCCTTACCGACCTAATCGATAAGGGGTTTATATAAGCTAGCAGCTCTGCTATTAAAGCTTTAGTTCTATTTATAAAGAAGCTAGGAGGAGGGCTATAATTCTATTATAATTACTATACCCTAAATACGATTACCCAAAAAGACCGCTATCCTCTTCCACTAATTATAAAGATACTCCGAAACCTAAAACGAGCTAAGTAGTTTACGAAACTCGATATAGTTACTATATTCTATAAGATCCGAATAGCCGCTAGTTATAAAGTAAAGATAGCGTTTTGAACCTGATTCGGCTTATTTAAATAGTTAGTATACCCCTTCGGACTTAATAGCGCCCCCGTATCCTTTTAACGATATATTAATAAAACGCTATAGCGTTACCTTAACGACTTTATTACTATATATATCGATAATATCCTAATTTACTTAAGTAGATCCCTACGCGACTATAAGAAAAAGGTTAACCTAGTACTATAATCGCTAAGCGATATAGGATTAACGCTTAACCTAGTAAAGTATAAGTTTAGCGTAAAGACCGTAAAGTACTTAGGGTGTATAGTTACCGCTAATTAGGGTGTTTCGTGTAACCCCGATAAACTAAAGGCGATCTAAGAGTAGGAAGCCCCGACCTTAGTAAAGGGAGTCTAAAGCTTCCTAGGCTTTATAAACTATTACCGTATATTCGTGGAGAACTTCGCCTATATTATAGCTATATTAATAAGATAAATAAAAAAGGACCGAGCGTTCTCCTAGGGTCCCGACGAATAGGCGGCCTTGGAGGAGGTTAAAAAGAGGTTCTAAGAAGAACCGATCCTACGGTAATAGGTCTCTAGTAATAAGACCTTTATAGAAACCGACTACTCGGGATTTATACTAGGAGGCGTATTAGTTTAAGAAGACGAATAGGGACGTCGTTATATAGTCGCCTATTATTCGCGGCGACTTCCTAAAGCTAAGTATAACTACCCTATTTATAATAGAGAGATATTAGCGATTATAAGTTACGTAACGCACTAAAAAGCTAAGCTCCTAAGTTATAGTCGCTTTATAATCCTATCCGACTATAAGGCCCTAGAGTACTTTATAATAAAGAAAATACTTAATAAAAGATAAAGCTAATAGGCCGGCGAGCTAGCTTAGTTCGACTTCGTACTAGAATACCGTAAGGGTACCGATAACTATATTACCGATACTCTCTCGCGAAGGGAATAAGATAAACCAAAGGACTTCTCCGATAAATAGGAGTAAGCGCGATATATATAATTAATGCTAGAGACCTTAATTCCCCCGAAGATCCGCCTCCGTCGCGAGAACCCACGGGTATTTAAAGCCGATAACAAGTTATAATAGTTATAGAACACCACGGTAAAGGAGGATAACCAGTATCGCTAAGCTATATAAGCCGTATCTAAAAGTAAATAATAATTCCCTCCCTTATTAGGTCTCCGAGCCTAGATCGCCGAATACGGAACTACCTTATAAGGACTATTTATATTCTAAGATCGCTTATAGGTACTAGGAGCTTAAGAAAGGAGTATATTATAAACGCGAGTAATTTAATCTATACACGACTCCACGATTAGAGGCTATCCGGGGTAAGATAATATGATTACCTTTATAGCGAGACGCTTCCTCTAGCCGGGAATAAACTAAGATAAGCGTAGGTTTATATATAACTACGATATCTATAACTAAAGCTATACGTAGAGAAACGCTTAATAAGGACTCTTAAAACCGCTCCTGATTCCTAAATAAATAAAGAGTAATCTATTAATAGACTTTATAACGGATCTGCCTCCCGCTAAAGAGAAGAAGTATGGGTACCTATAGGTTATAACGGATCGATTTATAAAGGCTATTACCCTTAAAGCGATAGACTCTATAAAAGCGGAAGCGTGCGCTAAACGGTTCCTATACTATTATTTCCGGTTCCACGGCATACCTTATTTAATTATCAGCGATAAAGGTTCTAACTAGATAAGTCGCTCTTAGCGATACTTCTATAAATTAGCTAGAATCGAATAACGGTTAAGTATAGCTTATTACCCCTAGACCGATAAAGCCACCGAATAAGCGAATTAAAAAGTATAGGTGTATCTCCGAGCCTTTATTTACTACGCCTAAAACGATTAGGATAAGTTACTACCCGCCGCCTAACTAGTATTAAATAACCGGGAAAGCTTTACTACTAAGATAAGCCTGTTCTTCCTTAAACACGGATACTATATCGACCCGATCCAGATCTATAAAAAACTAAGTAGCGACGCTTAGGAGTTTATAGCCTATAACCTACTCCGCCGTCTTTAAGAAGCTATAGAGTTCGCCTAAGGCTCGATAGCAGCTATATAGCTATAATAGGAAAAGTTAGTAAATAAGCGCCGTATCCCCGCTAAACGGCGTCGTAAAGGCGACCTCGTATAGCTTTTGCTTACGAACTACTTAACCCTATAACTATCGCGTAAATTAAGCTAGCTATACTAGAAGTATAGGGTTACTAAGGTTATTAACCCGTATATTATAGAACTAGATATACCTTTGAATATATACCCGAGGTTTTATATAAACCTCCTACGATATACGAGTAAGACCCGCTTCCTAGTTAAATCCTATATAACCCCTAACCCTAACCGATTCGTGACGGTCTAGAGGAAGACGAATAGATAGTAGAGGAAATCCTATACGCTAGGAATAGGAAGGTCGATAGAGGCGTGGTAAGAGAGGCGTTAGTAAAATAGGAAGGATACGCCTAGATATCTTAGGAACCGACGGAGTCCCTATAAGAATTAACCGCCCTAGACCGGTACGAAAAGAAGTATAGCCCGATTAAAGTTAATAACGGACTACGCGAATATAATAAAAAGAAGAAGGGTTATAGGAAAGGCGGTAAGGATTAAATAAAGCTTAGAATAATAGTAAAGCCGTCCACGTTAATTAAGTCGGGGCGGATAAGCCCCGCCCTTCGCTGCCGGGTTCAGGTATTAAGATTAACGTTATTACGAATATCCTCGCGACTATTAACGCTTTCCGCGATAATAGGAGATAATATAAACGCTATAGCCTCGGCCTGTCTATCCGTTTTCTTTCCCTTAAAGGACTTAATATCCTCTAGCTCGACGCGTATAACCCCTACGATATTCTCGACTACTTATAGGAACCGGTTAAGCCGGTATAGGCCTTCTACCCTTATAAAGGTAATCGTTATACTAGGGACAGGCATAATAACAGTAAGACGCGCCGTAATAGGTATAGGTCTACTTACTATAATATAGGAGTCCCCGCGGGGGGGGGGGGGGGGGGGGGGGAGGCGGTAATATATACTAATAAGCAAGGCTTACTGGCTCCCGAGTCGATAGGCGTTAAGATAGGCTCGTCCTCCTATAAAATACTAGAAGCCTCTTTTAAGACCCCGGATACCTTCTAAAAGGCCGAATAAGCCGCTATAAGCGCCTTTATCGCCTTAGGGCTATAAAAGGGGTCGTCGTTAACCACCTTTACCGCCTCTAGGAGTACTACTAATAGACTAGTTATCCTAGGCGGAGGAGGAATACACCTATAACCGTCTTTTAAGCAGTTGTAGTATTTAGGATCAGGTATCCTCGCTCCGGGTCCTAACTAACCACGGTAACGCCGCTTATCTTAGCCGTTAGTAATTACCTTTGTATAAGCGAAATAAAAGACTAAACGGATCCCTTTAGGAGGATATTTTATTCTATAAGCGCGCTTCGCGGGGCTTTTAACCACTATACAATCTTCGCCTATAGAACGCTTACCCTTAGCCTTAGCGGCTTAGGCTAGCTAAGCGCGGCGGTCTATAGATAAGGCAGGAGTAGTAATCTCCTTACTAGCCAGGGCGGGAGTAAGTGCCTCCTCGCTGGCATTATTATTATTATTATTATTAGCCCCTTATACTATATATATAAGTTAGTAAACGTTACGCGAGGTTCCTAGGAAGAATAAGAAGACGTACCTTAGGGGCCGGAGATAATCCTAAAAACTTAAATATCTTCTAAAAGAAGGAGATAAGAGGTTAGCGCGATAGTATAAGGTGTAAAGGAGCTATAGTTAAGGGAAAACGTACTATAGATAGTAATAGATATTATTAAAGAAAAGAGAAAAAATAGATCTATAGAGGCGGCGGCGAAGTTAGTATTATTAATATAAGTAGGTTACTTAGTTAAGGAAGGCACGCTATCGGGGCTCCTTATATAGCAGGAACGACCCTATAACCCGACTACGAATAATAACTATATCCCTACACGGAACGTTAATTAATCGCACGACTATAGAGGCTTACCTTAAGCGCTCTTTAATAAACAGAGAGGTTATTTATAGTAGAGGTCGTTGTTTAATTAATAAAGAGGCGTTATTTAACTAATAAAGAGGCGTGGTGTAATTAAATAATAACGCTTCACGAACCTATACCGAAGGTTAATAGCTTACTAAGGGGGGAGGGGGGTAATATTACAGGTTAACCCCGTAGAGATAATCCGGTAAAGCACCGGATCTTCCGACTACTCATAGCGTGTTCCTAGCGGGTCGCCGCCATATTATATTTAGGTCGTAAGCACCTATAGAGTTTTCCCCTTTCCTTCTTTTCTCCTTAGCTTTAGATAATTCAATTATTCAGCCTCACTCCATAAATAACTTATAACCAGCCGCTCATATATAGCAGGCACCAGGATAGTGATCGTACTCGCCTTCCTTTATAGCCGCCCGGTTATAGGAGCTTTTTTAATAGAAAATGTTTTCCTAATCGTTTTCCTTTTTCCTTCCCCCCTCTTCTTCTTTAAGCTATCCTATTAATATAAGTTCGGCGTTATCCTCGCGGGTCGCCTACGTTATCTATATACCCGGTTCTAGTCTAGCTAACGCCTATTAATCTAGATATCCTCTATTATTAACTATGTTACTAATAATAGCGCTAATAGCGTTAACGATACTCCCGCTCCGGCTAGCTCTGCCGGTAAGAAGAATATATATTCTTTAAATATTATCTATACGTGTATCGCGTATCTAACTTAGGTAGGAACCGACTCCTACTATTATCTAAGTATCGCCTTATACTCGTTATATTTCTATTATTGCCGTCGATCCGCTTATTAATAAATACCGTAACGTTACCAGTATAAGGACCTATTATTACCGCTATACTAAAGGGAAAAGGGGAGGATATAAATTAGTGCCAGTAACCTATCGCATAGCCCTAACTCGTCTAATATAAACCGTCTATTATATCCGAAATAACGATACCGCTATTATAAGTATTAACCGCGGGGTCGCTATATAGGCTATCGCTAATTATCTTAGACTCGTTATACTTATAAGACCACCGGTAAGTATTAGCTATAGGCTTTATATACTAGCCGTAGCTCCTAGCGCCGGGCTAGCGCCGCCGCTAAAGCTATAGCTATAAATAATCGTCCTATAATATAGGCTTAATTCGCTAAAGTCGAGTAGTTAGTTAAGAATATTAGCCGTTAGATAATAGGTTCGCTTTATTCCCGCTATATTCCGGCTAATAACCTACCTAGAACCTCGAAATCCCCGCCGCCGCCGACTCTATTACCTCCGGTAAGGAGGAGAATAAAGCTAATAACGATAAAAGTAAGGATAATAATACTAGAAGTAGTTAATATACCGGTAGTAAGGCTGCCTAGAGGATAGCCAAGATGACGGGGGGTTAGCTATACGTGGGCGCGGCGCCCCCTAAGAGACTAATTAATACCCGCACGGGTTATACCCTTTACTATATTCCCGCGGTTCCGTTCGTAGGTTATTATCGTCCTCCTAGGGTCTAGGGCCCTTACTAAGCGGAAATCCTAGAGCCTGCCTACTTATAGGAACTATTTCGTTACCGCTCCTACCCGTTTATTATCCTTAAGGGTATAGAGCTAGTCGGCCTTACTCCTTAGCTCCGCTCCTGCTATACCCTATAATATTTCCTATATCTAGTCGTCTATATCTATGCACTATAGTATAATATATTCGGCTATTTCTGCCCTCCTATCTGCGTAGGGGCAGCGCGGTATAGCTATACCGGGAATACCGTATTAGAAAAGAAATTTACGGAGGCTAAGCTTTTTTATCCGTATCTATATAAGGATTAAACTTCAAGGTTTAGTAAGTCCCTTATATTTCCTAAGTGCTGTTTTCGAGAAGCGGGGCGTCTACGCCGCGGCTATGCTATAAGGTTATCGTAGGCTCGTGTTTTCTTATCTATACCTCTACTCGTCGCGTAGTCTGCGTCTAAGGTCTCGCCCTAAGTGCTATATCTATACTTAGTCTTTTAGGTGTTCCTATCTGTTAATATCTGCTATTAATAACTACTTTATAGTTATAGGCAGCGGAATTAGAAGTAAAAAGATATACATCTTTATACTAATCTACCTATCTTAATACCTGATTATTAATATAGGAGGTTAGTAATACAGAGATACAACATATAAGCAGAGACAAAAGTCTAGTATATAATAATAAGTCTACTACGTAATATATTATATAATAAAGAGTCTACTACCTAATAACCTAGTCTACTACATAATAAGTAAAGCTTATTATTACTGCTTTAAGACTAGTCTCTTTATATACTACTTATCTATATATATCTGCTTCCTCTCCTCCTTCTTTTACTCCTTTTCTTACTCTTCTTTTAATTATTACTGTATTGTATTATTAGTACTATAGAATATTACTCTATTAAATTCACTTAGCCTTCTATTACTTAAGCCCCTTTCACCATCTCCTTCTTTATTCTACCGCTTCTAGTTAAGCTTATAGACTTTATCTAAACTCTTATAGGTTATAAGCCCGGTAAGCTTAAATACATATAGGCGCTAGGTTTTATAAAGGGTACGGTTAGTCCGACTAGGGCACTTGGTTATTCCGACTAGGGCAGTACTGATAACACCTGACGCCAGCCGCCACGACTTCTTTTTGTACCTAGATACTTATAGATACGTATTGAGTGTATCGTTATTACGATGAATTGAGCGTTACTACGATTAATTAAGTGTATCGTCGGGACCGTCGCTATAATTAATGAAGTGTATTATCGGGAGCGTCGCTACGACCGATTAAGCGTATCGTCGTTATGATTAATTAAGTGTATCGTCGGGACCGTCGCTACGATTAGTTAAGTGTATAGTCGGGACCGTTACTACGATTAATTAAGTGTATTATCGGGACCGTCGCTACGATTAATTAAGTGTATTATCGGGACCGTCGATACGATCGATTAAGCGTATCGTCGTTACGATTAATTAAGTATATCGTCGGGACCGTCGCTATAATCGATTAAGCGTATCGTCGTTACGATTAATTAAGTGTATCGTCGGGACCGTCGCTACGATTAATTAAGTGTATCGTCGGTATCACCTCTACGATTAATTAAGTGTATCGTCGATACGATTACTTAAGCGGATATCCCATAGTATATGAAAGTATCTGGGTATAAGCGGAATACGCGGGCGGGTGTCACCGGCTATTAACATAGGACCCTCGTCGGAATAACCAAGTGCCTTAGTCGGACTAACCGTACCCTTTATAAATCCCTTTATTCACTACTTAAAGCTCGAGATCTATCTTAAAAATAATAAAAAAAAAGTTCCTTTCCTACTAATTGTTAAAGGGCTTAACTGGAACGACCGTAAGTTCTACTATCCCGACCGTAATAAGTGGGTCTATATAGGACGATAACGTGACACTAAATGTCCCTAAGTACCATAGCCAATTTGTATATAGAAGTTAAGTAGGTATATATAACTATTATATCTATGTATCTATCTTATTTATAAAAAAAAGGAAAAGTCGGATAATAACAAAAAGAGTAATAAAAAGAGTAATAAAAAGAATAATAAAAAGAATAATAAAATAGCTAAGCAGCTAGTATCTTCTCGAGCTTATAAAATTCCTTTTGCTTATCTAGGATATCCTTCTTAGCCTGCCTTAATAACGCATCCATTATATCCTTAAACTTAGCGGAAATATACTCTAATTCGTGTTCCTATAAGGACACCTTATTAATCGATGCTAATTAATCGGAGATTCGAGCAGACTTCCTAGGGGCCTGCGTCCCGGGCTTATATTATTATAGGTTTTATGTAAGGAGTAAAGAGAGTCGTTAAGACTATAACAAGAATAGGTCACGAAGCTAACCTTAGGGGGGGAATAATTATATAATTATTCGTTAAGCTTTTTTAACTTAGGACTTAACGGGAAACACCCTACTTAAGGACTAGTGACTATCCTCCCTAGGATCGGTATATAATAACCTGAGTCTCTAAGACTATAGGTCTTAGGCCAGCTTAATAATTCTAAAATATAACTCGGTCCTAAATATCCCTAGGGTTAACCTTAAGGCCGGTTCTGGCTTCTTAATATATTCCTTAACGCCTCTAAGTCCTATCCGATTCTCTCGAATAGAATATCCCTAATATCACGCCCCTCCTTATAAGGCTCCTATCCACGGGAGCCGGTAACCGTCGCTAGTCCGGTCCGTCTGTTAATCTATCCCGACTTAGAGACGGATAGGCCGGCCTAAACTCTACTTATCGGGGCTACTAACTCCCTCTTATCCTCCCGAGCTAAACTAGTCGTCTCTATTAACCTGCCCTAACCTTCCTCTAACTAATCCCGTCTATCCTGTATAGTATAACCGCAGTCTTTATAAACCGAGGGGCCTAGTTATCTTTAGATAAAGCATAACTCGCCTAGGTCTCCTTTATTTATCTTCCTTACTACTACTATGGTATAATAAAGCCCTAAGCGCTCTGGCTAGGGCCCTATCGAATAAAGGGCTTTAGTTAGAATAAACTATAACCCTAAAAGCAGGTATTAGATTAGTAGTGGTGACACTTATAAGTATTGAATCGTAGCCCTTATTGCTTTTATAGTCCTCTAAGGCTCCTTTCCTCCACTCCTCTTATACTGCCACTATTATTAAGGCGAACCAAAAAGCCTATATAAAGAACACTTTTAGAATAAGGCCCGTTACGCTATAGTCCTAAATAATAAAAGAACTTGCCCTATTTCCTTCGTCGCCCTCTCGCGGCTTATCCAGCTTAAGGCCGGGTAATAAGGCGTGATATCTATTATAGCATTAATAATAATAAGCCTATCCGTAGACGCGTGCACTATAATAGCACCCTAGGCGCGTCCTTTATTAACTAAATAACTGTATCGTAGAATCCCGTAATAGGTAGTCGTATCTAGGTAAAAGGGGAAGGAATAATATAAGTAGGGCCTATATTAGGTTATACGACTATCCTAACATAGGACTTTTCTATCTCCCTAACTTATCTTATTGTTTTCTTCCTCCTTACCCTTTCTTATTTACCTATTTATAATAATAATAATAGTATCGCTATTAACGGTAAGTTATCTGCCCCGTCTATATTAAGGGTATTAACTTGTCCTATTAACTCCTTATTAGGGTATATATTATCTCTACGCGGTGCCGTGTATTTATTTTAGTCGCGTATAGGAGCGCGGCTAGCTTGGGATTTGGCTAATATCGTGGCAGATTATTATTATTATTAGCACTATCACTATTACTACTATATAAGTATTATATCCCCTTCGCGTAGACCTTAGGCTAACTTATGGTATTAGAGTAGACCACTATTATATAATAGCGCCCCTAGCTTTAGCTAATAAGCATAAGAAGTCCGGCGCGGCCGGTAAATCCTTTAAGAAGTCCGGTAAGGCTGGTATAAAGTCCGACACGGTCGGCACTAAGTCCACTAAGGTAGCACCTAAGGTTATCGATAAGGGAATAACTAAGACTACTAGGAAGAAGGCACGGCGGGCCGCTAAGAAGGCTTAGGCTAAGACTAAGGCCGCGGCTATAGCGGCTACTCTTAAGTAGTAGTAGTAGTAATAGTAGTAGTAGTAGTAGTAGTAATAGTAGTAGTAGTAGTCTGACTCTTTATTAGACTTATTATCGGATTCGTCCTCGGATTTATCGTCTTTTTCCCCCTCGGAGGATAAAGCTATTAAGCAGCTAGATACAGCGGCTGCTCTAGCTAAATAAGCTATACTGGTTAGGACCGTTAAGAAGCCGGCTACTATGGCTATTCCGGTCACTAAGTTAACTAGCCCTCTCCTTTTAGGGCGTGATAACTAGCCGTAGAGTGCTCTTAAGCCCCTTAGTGACCTAGAGGGCGTCCTTAACTATACTAGTTAGGATATTATTATAAGCGGTGGTGCCAATAAAGCCACCCTTTTTAACGATAAGGAAGCTAACTCTAATAGGTTATTATTATCGGAGTTTACTTTATCTACTAGGTCTAGCGATAGACCCTTAGACTTTAGCGACGGCGGCGGCGTCGAAATACCGGTACGTCCTGTTATTTTAGTTAGGGCGGGCCTAGAGCTTCGTGCTCCTTATAGGCGGTGCGCCCGTATACTAGGTTCTCTAGTATTACGTGGCGATAACGCTACCGGTCCTATCACTATACGGCCCTGCTATAGTAGTAAGGTCTCCGATAAGTGCTATTACTGCTATAATAGTAATAGCCGCGACTATAAGTTAGTATATTTATATAGCTATAGTCCCCTCTATTTTAACCGCTCCTAAAGTTACTAACTAGATATTTAGATTTTGTTATAGGCGGAGCGGGTAGCTAAGAAGCTATAGAAGATATTAATGGCGGCCGCACGGGGCGGTAATAGTCTAGACGACTAGACGTCTATAAGTTAGCCTAATATCCTTATAAAGAGTACCGCTAATATATATAAGCGCCGGGCCTTCCGGGTCTAAACTAAGTTACGTTAGGCCCTCGGGGCGATAAAGAAATACGCCCGGGATAATAAGGGGTTTGACCCCGTAGCGCGTTATTACTAGGAGGAGGAGGAGGAGGCGGAGAAGAAACGGCGTGATACTCCCCTTAATACGGAGCGCTACCTGGCCACTATCGCCCGCCGCCTAGCCTAGTTAGTTAAATAAAATTCGAAGTTAGCCGGTCTTTATAAAAAAACCGGCTATAAAAAATAAATAAGGATTACTTATAATAGTTATTAGGATCGGGCTAGGGGGAGTTTAGGGGGGTAAGGCGTTAGCGTTTAGTTTTTTTATTTATTTTTCTTTATCTATTTTTTTTTTATTTACTTCCCTAGACCTAAATAAGAAAAGTCTTTACGGGGCACCGATAACGCTATTAACTAACTTTATTCTTTTAACTATAATACTCCTCGATAAGCGTATCGGGGAGGTGTTCTTATAGTTGCTAAGTATTATATTTATGCTTATACCCGGCCTACTTAATAAGGTATTCGCTCCTATTTCCGTTATAGCGATAAGCCAAGACTTCCTCCACCTCGTATTCGTCCGACTCCTATAGTTTAACCTTAATATCCGCGGATATAGGCGACCTAGCGTCCCGAGACTTCTATAGTTCGAGGAGCGAGATCGGAAAAACGTTATAAATCTTTATTAACTCTAGGAGCTAAAGCTTATAGGCGAGCCTTTACTAACCTATTACGGAGGTGATCTTATAGGGGCCGAGGAACTTATCTAATAGTTTTGTATAAGGGTGATATTACTTAATATTCTTCGAGGATAATAGTATATAGTTACTAATCTTAAAGCGCTAGGCCGCCTAGCCAGCGTTATAGTACCGTTTATAGGTAGTTTAGGCTTTCCTAATAAGGACCTTTATAGCCCTACGATTCGATATAACGTGCTTTATCCTTTACTCGGCTATAGCGGTATAAACCTCGCCCGACTTCTATATCTATATATTATATAGTCCGTATAGGTAAAAACCTATTAGCGTAATAAAAGGGGTTTACCGGATAACTAAATACTATATAGTAGTATAAGTAAACTAGGCTAGGGGTGGCTAGTTAACCGACTCGTCCTGTTATAGGGCACCGAATACCCGTAGGAAGTGCTTTAAGTTCTGGTTCTATTATTCCGTTTAGCTATCCGTCTAGGGGTAGAACGCGGTTAATAACCGCCGCTCGACACTTAGGAGGCTATATAAGGTAGTCTAGAACTTACTAGTAAATAAGGACCCTTAGTCCGAAACGATACTATTAGGTAGGCCGTAGATACTAAAAATATACACCTATAGGATACTAGTAAGGCCTTTAGCTATTAAAGAGCTGCTATAGGGGATATATATCGCGTACTTAGTATATCGATACACCATAACTAGGATAGAATCCCTTTTCTTTCCTTATAAGGTTATAAGGGGGGGGCCTGTTACGAAGTCTATTAAGATCTCTTAGAACGGCTATTCGGGTATAGACAAAGGTGTTAGGTACCTAAAGGGCTTATACTAACACGGCTTAGTCCTCTAATAGATACTATATATAGGCACGAACTTCTTAGCGTCTTATAAGAGGTATTCCTAGTAGTAGGACTCGGAAATCCTCTTAATAGTCCGGCCTAACCTATAATAGCCTATAATAGGTGCGTTATAAAATGCCTAGAGGACCTTATTGTGTAAACCTAACTGGTTCAGTATAAAGAGACGGTCCCTAAAATAGATAGCACCCGGGCTATTATAGGACTATAGGTCCGCTAAGTTATCCTTTGATGCTAAGGAGATATAAAAGGGATCGTCCTTTTAGGCAAAGATAATCTCGTCCTTTAGGCTAGATAGACCTAAGGGCTTAGGTACACCTTAGGCTCTTATAAGGCTAATAACGAACTTCTTAGTAAATCCCTTAATAGGCTTTTACCGCCCCGCTTTAAGATCCGCTTAATCTATAGCGAGCTACGGCTTCCGTGAAAGCCTATCTACGGGGTTCTAAACGCCCGGACGGTAACGAATCTTAAAATCAAAGCTTAATAGCTTCTCTAGCTAATAGGCGTATTAAGGTTTAATTCGAGGCTTATTTAGTAGATACCGGTGGTTTAAATAGTTAGTTAGCACCTTTATTAGGGTCTAACTATACGCTAAATAATAGCGCTATTACCGGAATGCTTCGATAATCGCTATTAACTCGGTATCTAGTATCAGATAGTTTAGTTCGGGTCCCCTTAGCTTCTTAAATAGGAACGCCACGGGTTGCTAGGTTTAGTCCTTATACTAGCTAATTATAGCGCCTAGTATAAAGTTAAACGCGTTGGGTTCTATATAAATAGGCAGGGCTAGGTTAAAATACTATAGCACGGGTACTAACTAAAATAACGATTATAACTTCTTAAAAACGGCCCTCTTTATATCCCCTAACTAAAATATACCTAGTCTACCCCCTAACCTTAATAGATCCGTAAAAGTAGTAGCGACGTTAGAGTAGCCTTTAATAAAATATCGGTAAAAACCGGTAAAACCTAGGAAGACCTGAATCTTCTTAACGGAAGTGGGTTCCTCCTAATCCTTAATAGCCTTAACCCTCTTAGGGTTTATAAAGACACTATTAAGGCTATATATAAAGCCTAAGAACTTACCCTCTTATATCTCGAACACGCACTTCTAAGGGTTTACGAATAGGGACTATTCCCTTAGGCGTGTAAGGATCTCCTTAATATACACGCGATAAGTACTAACGTCCTTACTAAAGATTAGAATATCGTCTAGGTATATAACGTAGATAGTATCGATAAGACCCTTTAAGGCTTTATTAATATAACGCTAAAAACTAATAGGAGTATTATATAGACTAAAGGGTATTACTAAGTACTTAAAGTATCCGTACTTAGTTCTAAAAGCCGTCTTCTACTTGTCCCCTTCTCGAATTCTTAAGCGATAATAGGCGTCCTTAAAATCTAACTTAGTATAAACCGTGGAGGACACGAGGCGGTTAAGGATTTTATATATTAGGGGGAGTAGGGTATAGTTCTTACGGGTAACCTTATTAAGACCTCGATAATCTATATATAAACGTAGTTATCTACCCTTCTTTAGTATAAATAGGATCGGGGCGCCTATAGAGCTTATCGATAAGCGAATCCACTCTTTAACTATAGCCTCCTTAATATAGTCTTAAAGGATAGCTAGTTTTTACTAGGCTAGGGGGTAAATAAGGCCGAATAAGGGTAACTTACCTTCCTTTATCTTAATTACGTGATCCTAACGCTAGTAGGCAGGTAGACGGCTAGCCTCTATGATATTAAAAACGTCTAAAAACTCTTAGTAGTGCTCGGGGATAATATTCCCTAACTTATCCTTATTTAGTAACTCTTAATACGGGCTAGGATTAAGATATTCTAGGATCCCTTTATCTAGTTAGGTCGGGTTAGGGGGTATTAAAGGTATAGGTTATAATAGGTCCGATTAGATAATAGGGATTAAAGGACTATTAGATAACGTATCCTTTTCTTCCTTAATAGCGTTTCACTTTATACTAATAACTTAGCCGATACGGGGGGCACCGGACTTTATAAGGCGGATAATAAGCTACGCGTGCTCCTTCGCTTTCTTTAACTCTCTTTAACCCGGGACGCCTTAAAGGTCCTCTCGCTAAAGTCGATATATCTATTCGCTGGACCGGAAAGAGGTAATAGGGTTATATTCTACTAACGAGGGTATACCGAGGATAATTTAGGACCTATCAGAGTCTATATCTAGTACCTCGAACTTAATCGGATATATTCGGGTCCGGCCCTAACTATCCGTGACTTTAATATATATCTTAAAGGACCCGATAAACTATACGTCGACCCTAGGGATAACCTATCTAAGTCGCTTCGGTGGTCCTAGGGGACTATAGTTAGGCGATAGGGCCTTTTAGTTAATTAGGTTAACCTCGGCACCTCTATTAAGCTTAGCGCTCTGGCGGCCCTATCCGCCGCTTAACCGTAACTCTAACTTTGCTTTAATCGCGCCCTTACTAGCAAAGAACGGCTAAGACGGCGGCACTTCCTAGGCCTAAGCCGATTTAACGACGGGGTGCCTTATATTAACCGGCAGGTTATTCGGGTTCTAACTAGCGGAGTATCCTAATAACTAACCTAACTTAGAGGGTTTTTTCGGGTATTTATTCCGGTAATACCCCTTTTTATTATAGCTAAAATATATAACGCCGGGGTAATAGCGCCTTTTAGGAGGCCCGGGGGCTTCTATATCGTCCACTTTGATTAATTCCACGAAACCTTAGGGAGGTATAGAAGGTCGAATAGTTATAGTACGGGCCCTATTAGGGGCCCTATTTCGCCTACGCTTCTCGCCGCGGGGCTACCTTAGGCGATTATTCCGGGGCGTCTTTTCTTTATTCTTATATAAAAGAGTAATCTCTGCCTATTAGGCTACGACACCTAACGCCTTATTATCGGTAAGGATACTAGCGGCCACGATTTAGTTATATAGCGGCTTATTAAGCTTCGTTAAGATTAACTATATACGCTACTTATTAAGGAAGGGTAGGGATAACCTATTAAATAATAAGTCTAGCCTATTAATAAACTTAGTATAGGTTTAATTAGGTTTTTATATAGTCTAGTCTAAAAATAGCTTCTTAGTTATAAATATCTTACGGGTTTTATTATTAACTAACTGCTTAGTTAGGAAGGTCTTAAGGTCCTCCTAGGTAGCACCTTTAATCTTCTTATAGACGCGCTTATAATAGGTATATTATCGGGATTTTATAATCTTTAGTAGTAGGGTAAAGGTAAAATAGATTTTCTTTACTTTGGACGGCTTAACCTTATTAAGTATAAAGCGCTCCTTAATTTCTTTAATAAACGTCTAGAACTAGTTATAGGACTGCCTATCCTATTCGGGGAGCTTCTACGGGACCTTATACTAGCTTTTACAGGAGTCCCCTAAGGGGATATACTCAGAGGTATCGGGGTCCTTCCCTTATTAAAGGGTAAGGAGACGCTTCTCCTTCTTTTCGCGTGCTCGGCGGTTCTTATAGTGCTTAATTAGGAAGTCGAGTCCCGCCGACGATAAAGTGCTAAGGGGGCGGCTCTTAAGTTCTTTAATATCGAATTAGGGTCCTATACGGATAACTTAGGGGATCCCTTAGTCGAGTAATAGTCCTACTATAGGATTATAAGCGTCCGGGTTAGTTATAATAAGGACTTTAAGGTTAACCGAGTATATATTAAGGAGGTTTTTATCACGGACATAATTCATCGAAGCCAGGGACAGCCTGGATAGGAGGAAATAATATGTCTTGATGGTTACGAAGGGGATTAGATAGGGTGTGGTGTTCGGAGATAGGTGGTCGAGTCGGCTCCGGGACTAGTATTATCCGGACCGGTCTGGTATAGTGTGATAGGGAGGACCACCGGCGGATAGATCGAGGTTCTAGGAATAGCTTCGAGGGGATTCTATAAGGTTCTAGGGGAGAGGCTCTAGTTATCTATAAAAGGGATAGGCAAAGCTAAACTCCTGACTTAGAGGTTTAGCGAATAATTTAACTCTTAATTCGACCTATTAGTTTTATATTACCTTTTTAATTATCTTATAACGTCTTTTTACTCTTTACACGAAAATCCCTAATATATTATTCGCTTAACCGTTTTAACGGGTATAACGACCATTAAGAGTTATAAGTATAATTTACCTCTGCTAGTCAGCTAATAAATAACTATACCTCCTTATACACGCTTTAGTACTGCTCCTCCCGAGGACGGAGATTATAAGTCGGTTTATAAGTATACGCTATCTCCTGGTCCTAGAAACGACACCACCGCGCCTCTGCCTAGTAAATAGGAGACTATCCCGTAGGGCCCTCTGGAGCTATAGCCAGAACCGTCTCTAGCACCTTAGCGTAAGCCTCCTATAGCCCCTTAGTATAAAACACCCATGGCTCCCCCGGCTAATACCACGGAGCCACCGTCTTACCCTTAATCGGATATACGTTTTAATATTAAGGAACTAAAGAACTATCCTCCGGATTAACTGCTTCCCGAGGAGCTGGATTTCCTCTTAAACCACTATAAGGAATATAAATAGCGAGAGCGTAAGTTAGAGCGCCTAGAAGCTATTCGTTATAGCGAGGACCTAGATACTACCCTACCCCCTTATTCGACGAACCACTATTATCCCCGAGGTGGTCGCGGCGATTTATTTAAGGTAAACCTTCTTACCCCGAAATAGGACGGTAAGTTATATAACTAGTTTAGAACCTTTATAGAAGAGGTTAAGGAACGCTTTTACCTCGATCTAGTTAGTTTTATAATAAAGGCGAAGAAGGTTTATTTCGCCGCTAGTTACCTTAAAAGGAATATAAAGTCCTATTAGCGAGCCTACTAGAGGAGGACCTATGGTTCTTTAATAAAAGCGATATAGGCCGAGCTAAAGGCCTTCCTGACCGAGTAATTAGTTAATAGCGAGACCCGTGAGTTATTAGTTACGGAATAGATCTTTTCGGAATAGACCTTTTAGTAACCCGGTTAGACCTATAATTAATTTCTTAATAAGTTAGATTCCTTATTTAATAAGGTGTTTATCCCCCTTCCCGATAAATAGCGTATATAGTTTATTATATCTAAACTAAATAGACCTCTACGCGATTAAATTATTACTAGGATTCTACCTAAGACCTTTTAGGAGCTAAACGTCGCGGCTTACTAGGCTAAAGTTATATTATCTTATAAGGGTAAACCGTCCGATTAGGACTATAGCTATTATATACCCCGTGATTAGGGTTAAAAAAGGAAGCGCAGAACTAATAGTAAACTCTTAGTGTCCTAAGCTAGCGGTTCTTATAAAGACTCGCCTACGCCTCCTATTACTATAACCGCGGCTATCGCTACTGCCCCTGCCTAATAGCGGGATAACCCTAGCGGAACCTTAGAATTCTTAGGCCCTCGGGAATATTACGAATACGGAGATAAGGGCTATATTCGACCTTGTTACCCTTACCTACGGAATAGGCGGGCCGGCTAAAGTTTTACCTCGGCTATTAACCCTAATTAGGATACCGTGGGCCCTAGTCGACCCACTCTAGGTTAGGTATAGGCCCTACCCTAAGCCCTATAGGGTTAGGCCTCGGATAACGCGCTATCCGAGTTAAACCCTCCCCCTAGTCTAGTAAGGGTAAAGCTAGATATATAATTAAATAATAGATAGGACCGTCGAGTTATAATTCTGGATAGCGCTACCGACTTTAATATTATTAATAAACGCGTAGTGCCCCCCGGTAAAATAATTACCGGACCTCCTAAGGAAGTTAGGTGGTTAAATAAGGAATATATAACCTAGATACTCGGATCGATCTTATCTATAGTTTGGATTATAGATAGTTAGAATCGTATACGGATATAGTATATAGAGTTATATATTATAGATTTAGGTAAAGATAGGTTAAAGGTTATCCTCGGGATCCCCTAGTTAACTAAGTATAACCTAATAGTTAACTAGGCAGAGAAGAGTTAGACGTTTTGGATTTAGAAGGAGGAGTTAAAGTTTATAGGTTCATAAAAGGAGTTAAAGAGGGCTACGAATAGGGCGAAGGTGATTATTAGACTCGTTAGGTCTTAGGTAGCGCGGGTTAGCCGTGTTTAAGCTTATATCTTAGAGGATACGACCACGCCTACTCCCCCACCTAAACCATTACCCGAACCCCCGGAGGACCCCTTGCCTGCGGGTTAAGAAGAGTTATTAGTAGCCGTGCCGGAGTAGTATTATAAGTTCTTAGATATATTTAATATAGTAGGGGCCGGTAAGCTGCCTAGTTATTATTAATAGGACTACGGGATTAAGTTAAAGGAAAGGAAGACGCCCCTGTTTAGGCCGATTTATCCGTTAGTGGAGGAGGAGTTAGCGGCGTTACGGGAGTACCTTTAGGGCGCCCTCGCTAAAGGTTAGATCCGTTACTTTACTAGCCCTACGGGTACTCCTATTCTTTTTATACCGAAGAAGGGTGGGAAGTTAAGACTATATATAGATTATCGGGGGTTAAATAAGGTTACTTATAAAGACCGTACGCCGCTCCCCTTAATATATAAGATTATAAACCGGCTTTTATTATTAAAGGTCTTTACTAAGCTAGACCTTAAGGATACCTATTATCGACTTTATATACGACCCGGCGACGAGTAAAAGATAGCTTTTAGGACTCGCTATAATTATTTTAAGTACCTGGTTATACCTTTTAGACTTACTAATACCCTAGCTAGCTTTTAATAGTATATTAACTAGGTATTAAGTAGGTTAGTCGATACGATTTATATAGTCTATCTAGACGATATCTTGATTTATAGTAAGGACCTTAAGGTTTATCGAGTATACGTTAAGGAGGTTTTAGGGAGGTTAAGGGAGTGGTTATTATACACGAATCTAGAGAAGTATATATTCGAGACTTAAGAGGTAGAGTTCCTAGGGTTTATTATCGGAGTGGATAGGGTTCGTATAGATTAGTCTAGGGTTAAGGCTAGCCGCGATTAGTAAGAGCTAAACTCGGTAAAGACTATTTAAATCTTCCTAGGTTTTACTAGGTTTTACCGGCGTTTTATTAAGAACTACTTAAAGATTATAGCGCCGCTCTTAGACTTAATAAAAAAGAGTGGAGTAAAGGGTGTGTTCGTGTTATCTATAAGGGAGAAGGAGGCTTTTAACGAGTTACGCTAAAGGTTTTAGGAGGCTCCGGTTCTATAGTATTTCGATCCTAAGTTACCTATTTAATTAAAGCCGGATATATCGGGGTTTATTTTAGGGGCGGTGATTAGTTAGTATATAGATCGGGTATAGTATTCTATCGCGTTCTTTTCGAGGAAGCTTAAGGGTACGGAGTTAAACTACTTAACTCCGGATACGGAGTTAATAGCTATTATCGAGGTATTCCGGTATTAAAGGCACTACTTAGCCTATAGCCAGACCCTAGTAGAAGTTTTAACGGACTACCTTAATTATCGGTACCTAGTAGATAAGCTAAAGATTAAGCCGTAATATACGTGATAGCTAGAGGAGCTATCGGTATTTGACTTTAAGATTAAGTACTAACCGGGAGCTTAGAATCCGGCTAATAGTTTATCGCGGAAGCTATAGTATGTTTCCGATTAGGCGGACCTGGACGTAGAGCGTTAGAAGCCTATTAAGAGGTTTACCTATAAGTTTATATTAAGAGTGGTAGAGAAGGCGGGTAGAGTACCTAGTGCTTTTAAGGACTTATTGCTAAGTTTAAAGGAAGAGGTAGCCGATACTTAAAGGGATAATCCCTTTTATGTTTCTTTATCTAGGAAGGACCGGTTATCCGACCCGTGGTTAAGGGATAAAGAGGGCCTAATCCTTTTTAGAGGTCGCCTCTTTATCCTAGATATATAGGGGTTAAGGAAGAAGATCCTATAGGCCTTCCACGATAAACCCACCGCTAGATATTATGGTTCCGGTAGAACGATTAAGAGGATTTCGGACTTATTCTATTAGGAGTATATATCCCGGGATATAAAGAAGTTTATGCCTACGTATAGGGTTTATTAGAGGACTAAGGGGAGATAGTATAAGCCTTATAGCCTACTAGCTAGCCTTCTAGTTCCGTCTTATCCGTTCTAGGAGATCTTAATTAACTTTATCACGGGTCTCCTTTTTATTAATTAGGGCGGAAAAAAAAAGGATACGATCCTTATAGTGGTTTACTATTATACGAAGTATTCCCTTTATATCCCTTATAATAATATACTAACCGCTAAAGGTTTAGCCGATATTATATAGTTAAGAGTCTTTAGTGTTTACGGGTTACCGGATAATATTATTTCGGATCGGGGTTCTTTATTTATAAGTAAGTTTTAGAGGACCCTATACGGTCTTTTAGGCATCCACCGCAGGATATCCACTATATTCCACCCCTAGACCGATAAGCAGACTAAGCGTTAGAATCAGAGTATCGAGTATTACCTTCGTAGCTATTACTCGCGGGAGCAGACTAACTAGGTGGATAAGCTATCCCTCGTGTAGTTTACTTATAACACCGCGTAGCACTTAGTAATTAAGCAGACACCCTTTATGGCGTTAATAGGCTATAACCCTTATAGCCCTAATAATATCCAGTTACCTAAGTCGTTAGATATTAGGGCGGTATCCGCCGAATAGCGGGTAAAGTATCTAATCGCTAATCGTTAAGTAATAGAAACTTTTATTCGGAAGGCCTAAGAGTCTTATAAGAGGTTCTATAATACCGGGCGGACTTAATAGCGGTTTAAGGTAGGGGACTATATCTTAGTCTCCTTAAAAAATATTAAGCAGAAACGGCCTAGTAAGAAACTCTTAGATAAGTACCTCGGGCCGTACCGTATTACCTTAGTTATTAGTTATTATAGTCTCGCCTATAAGCTGGATCTTCCGTAGTCGATAAAGATTTATAATATCTTCCTGATCTTTTTATTAGAGCCTTAGCGGTCTCGCGATAGTTAGGCTCCCGAGCCTATAGAGGTGGATATAGAGCCGTAGGAGTCGGAGGAGTATAAGGTAGAGGAGATCTTAGCTTATCGGTTTAATAGGAAGAGGAGGCAGTATTTAGTTAAGTGGGCGGATTATAGGTATAAGGATAATACCTAGGAGCCGAGGCGTTATATCCCGGAGGAACTTCTTTAGGAATATTATAATCGGTAAGAGGAGAGGGCTCGGAAAGTATAGAAACTGTTATAACCCTATAGGGCCTTTTATTAGTATTATTAATTTATCTTAGTATAACCCCGGAGGGTCTTATTATTATCTTTATTAATTTATTATATTATATCCTAAACGCTAAATAAAAAAGAAGAATAGGAGGTGGTCGTATTATATATATATAGTGCCCTTCTAAATTAGATTAATAGATCCGCTTACGTTTATAAGCCTATAAACCAGTAAAATATTACTTATTATCGTTATCGCTACTAACTTTAATACCGCTAGCTACCCGTAGCAGATTATGGATCTAATAGAGGGCTTTTATCTGTTTTTAGGCCTCTCTGGCCCGGACCTTATAAGAGGCTATCCGAGCCTCTATAATTATATCGTCGCGGCGACGACTATACCGAGTATTATTAAAATCGCGGGAGTTATGATGCTGGTTATTAGCGTAGGCGCGACGTAGCTCTCCCTGGAGCTTATAGGTAGCGTATTATTAGAGAAGAGTTAGTATAGGGACACGAAAGAAACTAAGGAGGGATAACTTATAAGTTTCTTATTAGTGAAACCACCGTATCTTACCGCGTCTACGAGGGCCTTTTATATAGCGATAGCAGTATAAGTGGCCTAGAGATTTATCTACGACTAAGTTAGTATACCGGGGCGGTCTATATCGGACAGGGAGTATAACTATACCTCCTTATACTTTTTACTATTCTGCTTATACTAATAGTAGTGGCACTTAAAAGACTATTAATTAGAGTTATGGTATAAACGAAAGATAATAGGGCCTTGACTATCTAAGATAATATTAAGGAACCCTGAGTAGCACCGCTAATAGGGAGGGTCACGGAGGTCGCCCCCTATAACCACTTCCTGGACCGGGTAAAGGCCTAAGGGATCGCTGTTATTAGAAGGCGTAGTATCGCTATTGCCTCTATAGGCCCCCGGACCTTTATCGGTAACGTTATTATCACTAAAGATATTATTACCTAGGAAGCTCTTACCTTTACTAGGGTCGAAGTTATCGTCTTTACTCTTATCGCTATTAATATAAAGGATACTATCGGCGTTACCCGATATAGTTATATCCCCTTCGTAGTCGACGATACTATCGTTAATATTATCGTCGTCGTTATTACCCTTATAGTCCGTTAGCGCCGGAGACGGAGTCCTCTGGTTGCCGGTGGACTAGCCACTAGGCGAATTATCGTCTAACCTAATTACCGGAAAGAAGCGGGCGAGGACCTTACTAACCTGGTGGTCGGGGACCGCGAAGGTCTTTTTATTAGGGAGGGCTAGGCCCCTCGCTTTAGTAGGAGTTATAAATAACTCCGTACTAGGTACGGCTAACCTCTTTATTTTAACGGGTGTCTTAGACACCACGCTAGGTATAGCGGACCCTTTATTACTTAGGCGCGCTTTAGTAGGAGTTATAAGTGACTTTATACTAGGCGCGGCCGGCCCCTTTACTTTAGCGGGCGTCTTAGACGCCGCGCTAGGTATAGTTAACCCGCTATTAGTGCCACCTTTCTTAGTGGTCTTTTTAATAGCGCTATCCTTAATAGCGGAGGTCTTATTAGTAGCGGTGTTAAGGCTACCGCCGGCCTTCTTACCGTTCTTTATAGGAGTAACGGGTTTCTTAGGGGGGGCGGACTTCTTAGCTAGGGAGTTAGCCGGCTTAAGTAGATAAGCTAACTTATTAGCTGCACGTAATTAGGGCTTCTAAGGAGCTATACTAGAGCACGGGGGTTAGTTAAGCTTAGGGAACACGCCTAATAATTACTTATATTATTATTCTATACGGAATAAAGGTATATTATTATCGGGGGTTATTATTATTTATATAAGGGATAATTATAATAAGCTACTCTAGATATTAGAACTACCAGAACCAGGGAACCGCCGGGAGCCTCGCGTAACGCGATAGAAAGACCCTTAAAGAACTCGAGACGAACCACTAAGATAAGATCCTTATAGAGTTACTACGATACGATAATAAGGATTAACTTATAGATAGAATTTTAGAATAAAGTTATTATAATAGTTACTTAAATAGGTAAAGAAAGGAAAAGGAAAATAATAATAAGCTAGGAGAACTAGCTAGGATATATTCTATAATAGTCACCAGACCTTAAGTGGAGCCTACGTGGTTACTCCTGCCTACTCTACGATCTAGGTATACCTGCTATATTAGGAGCGTACCTATGGTTTATTATTTAGATAATAATAAAGCGTCGTGTGCACCCCTTTAAGTCTATAGGCTTTATATTTAGCCAGGCGATACGATTATTTATAGATTATTCACGAGGCCTTTAATAACAGTTTAAAGGCGGAGTATTAAAGGATCTACGAAGCTTTATTTAGGCTTTATCACGATATTTAGGAGTTTAGGGGAATTAATCTTTATATTTATATTTAGCTCTGGCTTTAATAAGTTATTATAAAAGGCCCTATAGTAGGATAGCTATAACCCGGATACGGATAAAGGCTCGCGAGCCAGAAGCCTGGTATAGGTTGACTTAAGTTATTCGTGATCGGGTGCCGTCCCGGGCCGAGTCGTCTTTTTCGGAGCCGTGTCCGGAGAATATAGGTTAGACGGGAGAGGGTCCTTATAAGGGCACCCGGTTAACTATATTACTCCTGGGGATATAAGCACTAGAGGAGGGGGCGTGATATTATAGATATAATTTATCGAAGCTAGGGATAGCCTGGATAGGAGGAAATAATATATCTTAATAGTTACGAAGGGGATTAGATAGGGTATGGTGTTCGGAGATAGGTAGTTAAGTCGGCTCCGGGACTAGTACTATCCGGACCGGTCTGGTATAGTGTGATAGGGAGGACCACCGGCGGATAGATCGAGGTTCTAGGAATAGCTTCGAGGGGATTCTATAAGGTTCTGGGGGAGAGGCTCTGTTTATCTATAAAAGGGATAGGTAAAGCTAAACTCCTGACTTAGAGGTTTAGCGAATAATTTAACTCTTAATTCGACCTATTAGTTTTATATTACCTTTTTAATTATCTTATAACGTCTCTTCACTCTTTACACGAAAACCCCTGACAGTTTTAGAGAGGTTAAGGGAGTACTTATTATACGCGAATCTCGAGAAGTGTATATTCGAGACTTAAGGGGTAGAATTCCTCGGGTTTATTATTAAAGTAGATAGGGTTTATATAGATTAGTCTAGGGTCGAGGCTATCCGCGATTAGTAACAGCCGAACTCGGTAAAGATTATATAAGTCTTCCTGGGTTTTTACTGGTTCTTATCGGCGTTTTATTAAGAATTATTCGAAGATTACGGCGCCGCGCTTAGACTTAACAAAGAGGTATAGAGTAAAGGGGTCTTCGTGTTATCTATAAGGGAGAAGGAGGCCTTCGATAAGCTGCGTTAGAAGTTTTAAGAGGCTCTGGTTATATAGTATTTCGATGCTAAGTTACTTATTCGACTAAAGCCGGACGCCTTAGGGTTTATTTTAGAGGCGGTGATTACTTAGTATATAGATCGGGTATAGTACCCTATTATATTCTTTTCGAGGAAGCTTAAAGGCATGGAGTTACACTATTTAACTGTAAACACGGAGTTAATAGCTATTATTAAGGTATTCCGCTATTAAAGACACTACCTACCTTATAGCTAGACCCTTATAGAAGTTCTAATAGACTACTTTAATTATGAGTACCTAATAGATAAGCTAAAAATTAAGCTGTAGTATACGCGATAGCTAGAGGAGCTATCGGTATTCGATTTCGAGATTAAGTATTGGCTAGGAGCTTAGAATCTGGCTAATAGCCTGTCGCGGAAACTGTAGTATACTTTTAGTTAGGCGGACCTAGATGTAAAGCGTTAGAGACCTATTAAGAGGTTTGTACCCGTAGGTTTATTTTAAGAGTGGTAAAGAAACCGGGCGGAGCACCTAGGGTTTCTAAGGACTTATTACTAAGTTTAAAGGAAAAGGTAACAGATACCTAGAAGGATAATCCCTTTTATATTTCTTTATCTAAGGAGGACCGGTTATCCGACTCGTAGTTAAGGGATAAAAACGGCCTAATCCTTTTTAGAGGTCGCCTCTTTATCTTGAATTATAGGGGTTAAGGAAGAAGGCCCTATAGGCCTTTTATAATAAACCCACCGCTAGATATTATAGTTCCGACAGAACGATTAAAAGGATTTTTAACTCGTTTTATTAGGAGTATATATCCTAGTATATAAAGAAGTTTATACCTATTTATAGGCTTTACTAGAGGACTAAGGGGAGGTAGTATAAGCCTTATAGCCTATTAGCTCGTCTTTTAGTTCTATCTTATCCGTTCTAAGAGATCTTAATTAATTTTATTATAGGTCTTCCTTTTATTAATTAGGGCGGAAAGAAAAAGGATACGATTTTTATAATAGTTTACTATTATATAGAGTATTCCCTTTATATCCTTTATAATGGTGTACTAACCCCTAAAGGTTTAGCTAATATTCTAAAAATAAGAGGTTTTAGTGTTTAGGTATTACCGGATAGTATTATTTCGGATCGGGGTTCTTTATTCACGAGTAAGTTTTAAAGGACCCTATATAATCTTTTAAGTATTCACTATAGGATATCTATTACGTTCTATCCCGAGACCGACGGGTAGACTAAGCGTTAGAATTAGAGTATTAAGCATTAGCTTTATAGTTATTACTTACGCGAGTAGACCGACTAGGTAGATAAGCTATCTTTTACGTAGTTTACTTATAATACCGCGTGGTACTCGGTAATTAAGTAAACGCCCTCCGTGGTGTTAATAGGCTATAACCCTTATAGCCCCGATAATATCCGGTTACCTAAGTCGTTAGACGTTAGGGCGGTATCCGCTAAATAACGGGTAAAGCACCTAATCGCTAACTATTAAGTAATAGAAACTTTTATTCGAAAGGCTTAGGAGTCTTATAAGAGGTTTTATAATACCGGGCGGACTTAATAGCGGTTTAAGGTAAGGGACTAGCCTCCTTAAAAAATATTAAGTAAAAACGGCCTAATAAGAAGCTCTCGGATAAGTACCTCGTGCTATACCGTATTACCTTAGTTATTAGTTATTATAGTCCCGCCTATAGGCTAGACCTCCTGTAGTTAATAGAGATTTATAATATTTTCCTAATCTCTTTATTAGAACCTTAGCGGTCTTATAATAATCAATCCCCTAAGCCTATAGAGGTGGATATAGAAGTATAGGAGTCGGAGGAGTACGAGGTAAAAGAGATTTTGGCTTATCGGTTTAATAGGAATAGGAGGTATTATTTAGTTAAGTAGGCGGATTATAGGTAGAAGGATAACACCTAGGAACTAAGACATTATATCCCAGAGGGACTCCTTTAAGAATATTATAATCGGTAAGAGGGGAGGGCTCGAAAAGTACGGAAACTATTATAACCCTATAAGGTCCTTCATAGTTATTATTAATTTATTATACTATAACCCTAGAGGGTCCCGTTACTATCTTTATTGATTTATTATATTATATTAATATTATACTTATAATAAGCAATAATCATAATAATCATAAGTATAATGTCTAAGTCAAAATAAACAGTATATAGTTATAGCTATATGACTAGACGTCTACTTTATAACCAGCTTAACCTATACTATAATACTATACGTATTATACGTGTATATATACTTGGCTTATGATATATATTATATAAATACACTAGGTATCGTAAATACGATATCTTGGTTATTACTTAAGCTAATAACGTGGCGTGATAACCGTCGCGTAGGAGGTTAACGTAACAGTCGCCACCCAATCTTTCAGAGTCTTTTGCCAGCCCCGGATCCAGGAAGAAATCCCAGAAGTTAGTTCTTTACACATTCGTGAAACAAGCAGTAATCCTACGGATCTACGAATTCAACAGTTATTTACTTGATTTTCCTCTCTTCCGCGCGTACAGCCTACTACTCGTAGCCCAATTCATTAACATATTATATCCTGAACGCTAGAAGAAAAAAGAATAGTAGTGATTATACTATATATATATATAGTGCCCGCCCGTATTAGATTATTAGATCCACTTCTTACTATATATTTATAGACTAACGAAATACTCCTCATTATTACCGTTATTACCCTTACCCTTTATACTATCTCCGACCTTTAATAGATTACGAATTTAATAAAGGACTTTCGTTTATTTATAAGCCCCCAGGGCTTAAATATCATATAAGGTAAGTTAAGCCTCCGTAACCGTGTTAGCGCGATAACGTTTATACGGAGCTATATTAAAGTCGCGGGAATTATAGTGCTCGTTATTAGTAATAGTATAACATAGCTTACCCTAAAGCTTATAGACGACACGCTAATGGAAAAAAGTTAGTATAAAGACGCTAAGGAAACGGGGGGATAACTTATAAGTTTCTTATCGGTGAAACCACTATACTTCACCCTATTAACGAGCGCTTTTTATATATCGATAATAGTATAGGTAGCGCGAAATTTTATCTACGATTTAGTTAGTATACCGGGCCGGTCTATATAGGACAGGGAGTATAACTATACCTCTTTGCACTTCTTACTATTTTAGTCCTCCTAATAATAATCATATTTAAATGAGTATTTACCTAAGTTGCAGTATAAACGAAAGATAATAGGACCTTAGCTGTCAAAGATAATATTAAGAAATCCAGAGTAGCACCGCTAATAAGGAGGATTATAGAGGTTATCCTCTATAAGTATTTCTTATACCGCGTAAAGGCCCAAGGGATCGTTACTATTATTACTATTATAATCTATTAGCGCTAGGCCTAGAGTCCTCTAGCTACCGGTGGACTAGCTACCAGTTAGACTATCGTCTAACCTAAACACCGGGAATATCCTGGCGAGAACCTTATTAACCTTATAGTCGGGAACCACGATAGTCTTTCCTTTAAGGAGGGCTAGGCCCCTCGCCTTAGTAGGAGTCGTAAGCGACTCTATACTAGGTACGGCTAACCCCTTTATTTTAACGACTATCTAGGATACTATACCGGGCATAGCGGACCCTTTATTATTAGGTACGGTTAGTCCGACTAGGGCATATGGTTATTCCGACTAGGGTCCTATGTTGACAGCCGGTGATACCCGCCCGCGTGTTCCGCTTATACCCAGATACTTTTATATACTACAGGATATCCGCTTAATTAATCACAACAACGATGCGCTTAATTAATCGCGACGATACGCTTAATTAATCGCAACGACGATACGCTTAATCGATCGTAGCCGTACCGACGATACCGATAGTACCGATAGTACCGACGATACCGATGATATACTTAATTAATCGTTGGGACGATACCGATGATACCGACGATATACTTAATCGATCGTAGCGACGATACTAACGATACGCTTAATTAATCGTTGGGACGATACCGACGATAAACTTAATCGATCGTAGCGACGATATACTAGGTTAATAGTAGCAACGATACCGATGATACAATTAATCGTAGTAACGATATAGTTGGTTAATCGTCGTGATAATATAGACAAATAATCGTAACGACGATACGCTTAATATGTATTTGTAAGTATCTAGGTACAAAAAGAGGTCGTGCCGGCTGGCGTCAAGTGTTGTCAGTACTGCCCTAGTCGGAATAACTAAGTGCCCTAGTCGGACTAACCGTACCCTTATTATTTAGGCGCGCCTTAGTAGGAGTCGTAAGTGACTCCGTATTAGGCGCGGCCGGCCTCTTTACTTTAGCGGGCGTCTTAGATACTATACCGGGTATAGTTAACCTGTTATTTATGCCACCTTTCTTAGTGGTCTTTTTAATAGGGCTATCCTTAATAACAGGGGACTTATTAATAGCGGTATTAAGGCCACCACCGGCCTTCTTACCATTCTTTATAGGAGTAACGGTCTTTTTAGCGGGAGAATTATTAGTAGACTTAAGCTAGTAAGCTAACTTATTAGCCGTATATAATTAACGTTTCTAAGGGGCTATAATACTAGAATATAGAGGTTAGTCGAGTATAGGAAAGTATACACGACGATTACTTATATTATTATTCTAGATAGAACTAAGGTATATTATTAATAGAAGTTATCGTTATTTATATAAGAAACGATTATAATAAGCTACTTTAGATATTGGATCGATGGAATTAATAACCTGCTAAGGACTATATATAATATACCGGAAAGGCCTGTAGAGGACTCGAGACGAACCACTAAGATAATACCCCGCGAGTTATTATAATACGACAATAAGGAATAACTTATAGATAAGAGTATTAGAATAAGGTTATTATAATACTTATTCGAATAGGTAAAAAAAAGAATAGGAAAAGTAATAATAAGCTAGGAAGGCCAGTTAGGATATATTCTATAGTAGTCACCGGACCTTAAGTAGAGCCTATATAGTTACTCCTGCCTACTCTATAATCTAGGTATGCCTACTCTATTAGGAGCGTACCTATAGTTTATTATTTAGATAATTCTAAAGTGTTATATACACTCCTTTAAGGCTATAGGCCTTATATTGAGTTAAGCGGTACGACTATTCACGGATTATTTATAAGGCCTTTGACGATAATTTAAAGACAGAGCGTTCAAGGATCTATAAAGCTTTATTTATACTATATCACGATAGCTTAGGGGTTTAGGAAGGGTAATCTTCATATTTATATTTAGCTCCGGCTTTAATAAGTTATTTATAAAAGGCCTTATAGTAGGATAGCGGTATAGCCTAGGTGCGAATAGTGGCTTATATACTAAAAGCCTAGTATAAGCTAACTTAAGCTATTCGTGGCCGGGTACCGTCCATAGCCGAGTCACATCTTCTAAGGGCCGTGTCCGGAGAATAGGGGTTAGACGGGAGAGGGTCCTTATAAGGGTACCCGGTTAACTATATCGCTCCTAGGGGTATAAGCACTATAAGAGGAGGCGTGATATTATAGGTATAATTTATTAAAGTTAGGGATAGCCTGAATAAAAGAAGATAATATATATTAATAGTCACGAAGAAGATTAGACGGGGTTATAGTATTCTGAAATAGATAGGCGAGTTAGCCTCGAGGCTAGTACTTTCCGGGCCGACCTAGTATAGTATAATAAAGAGAAACACCGGCGGATAGATTATAGTCCTAGGACTATCTTTAAGGAGTTTCTCCGAGGTTCCCGGGAGAGAGGCTTAGGTTATCTATAAAAGGGTTAGGTAAAGCTAAACTCCTGACTTAGACGTTCGGCGAATAATTTAACTCTTAATTTAACCTATTAGTTTTATACTGCCTTTATAATTATCTTATAACGTCTCTTTGCTCTTTATATAAAAGCCTCTAATATTATATTATCCTACGCAAGCCGTTCTATATAGTAGATAGTAAATACCGATTAGGGGGGTATATAAATACCAGTAGCCCCTATAGCGTACTAGTAGTGCCCTGGTATATAACTACGAGGCGGTTAGGTCGGTTCGAATCCGGCTAGGGGCACGCGTAAATCTTTTACGTTACCCGACCCTATTCGCGGATAGCCCTTATCTATCTTAGTAAGCACGATAAGGGTTAAATAAGGGGGGCCTAATAGCCCTACTGCCCGGCTTATAGCTAGTCGATAATAGGCGCTAGCAGCTCTATCGCTAAGGCCGACACGCCCGTGTCGTTAACTAGGGCAGGTAGGCCCTACCGTAAATAGGGCCATAGCGGATTAGTTGCCCGTTACGTATATAGAGACGGTACCGCGCTCCGGAGCGCGTAAAAATATCCCGGCGGGACCTACACGAAACATAGGAGCTACGAACCGTATGTTATACTATATACAAGGCCGTCTATAGATAACGTAAAAAGCTTAAACGTGGGTCCAGGATATATTAAATCCTATAGATAGGGTTACTAGCTTAGGATAGAATTAATTATTAAGGGTCTATCTTAGTAATAAATAAGAGGATAATAGGGACTAGGATAAAGGAGTGTAGAGCTTATATTAGTGGCTTTGTAATATAAACAGTGTTAATATAGCGGCCGCATAGTGTCTTCGCGGCGGCCGCGTATATAGAACGAATTTTATTATTGTAAGGAGGAAGGAGTTTTTGTTCAAAGAGGTTTTCACCCCTTTTAAATCTAAGAGAGACTATTACCTGGGAAGGCTAGCCTAGTATTAGCTAAGCGATAACAGAGTAAGAATAAATAAATAATAAAAATAAATAAATACCGGTACTCGTTTATATAAGTCCCCTATAAGGGCAGCGCGCGGTCTAAGCGTAGGACCTACGCTTTAATTAGTAGTTCCGGTCTTATACTGAAACTATATTTAAGAGAGTTAACCTGTAATAAAGATTAATTACTAAGACTTATAGTCTATATTCTATAATATAAGATTATAGGTACTTTACTATCGTTATATTATATTTAAATACTTTATAATATAGTTAAAAGTATAGAAAGAAATATATAAAAAAGATAAAATAAGAAAGTAAAAGGCTTTTTATAGTAAAATACAATATTATATAGATAAGGTCTTATTATAGTATATATAATAGGTTTAATTATATTAGGCCTATATAAATCTTTAATCTAGATCCTATAATTCTGCCCTGAATCCTACGAATAGCGTATATCTAATTTCGGCCCGGAACAACCTGTTTCGCTCCTGTTTCGGGTCAGCCTATGCAACGTTTGATTAAGAGAAGGCCGCGGCCGACGCTAGTGTTGTTGCAAATAGCGTATAACTTAATTGCGTAGAATAAGCGATCGATCTGTTGATTTAATTGACTCTGTGTAAATCTCTGATCGTAGTGCTAAATTCCTGCCCTTATTCCTGCGGCAGATCCACTCCTATTTTCGGGCCCGGAATAACCCGCTCCGAACCTGCTTTAGGCCAGCCTATACGACACACCCCCCTAACTAAATAACTATATAACAGTTACTTAGTTAACGTTATTCATAGGCGTCTTCTATCGATATATCCCCTTCTATAACGTCTATGTAGCTCCTATCGAATTTCTTTTCTAGCTCTTCCAGATATTCCGGTGATATCTCCTCTAGCTTATTTGTATAAAGGCATCCCTGTATATCTATCACTCCTACCTGTTTTCTAAAGCTTATAAACTTTTCCCTAGACAGGGCCTTCGTTAATCTATCGGCTATTATATCGGCGCTTATAATATAGCTAACTTCGATTCTTCTATACTACTACGCCTCTCGTAACTAGTAGTTATGTATATCCACGTGCCGTAATCGCGTGTTTAATTAAGCGATCTCCGCCGTTAGTAGGCGTATCGTTTAGCTATTATCGTATTGTATCTTTAATCGTGGATCGTCGAATATCACACCCATCGCTTCTAATAGCCTTTTTATAAATATCCCTTCCTTCGCACCTTATACCAGTAAGAGCAGCTCTGCCTCTATTATTAACGTTATTACCGTTGCTTGCTTATTAGCTCGCTAGGCTATTATGCCTCTAAATAGGCGTATTATAAATACCTAACTGCTTTTATGATTAGGTAAGTTATCTATAAAAGACGCGTCGGTGAATACCGTGATAGAGTCGCTACCACCTAGTTCTAGGGCGTAGGTTTATATGGCTAGTAGATATCGGATTAAATAGTCGGCTGCTTCGTGATACTAACGGCTCGGATTTATATTAAATCTATAGAGTCGTGATACTATAAAGGCGATATCGGGGCGTGTAATCACTATAGTATATAGAACTAATCCTATCTTTCGTTAATAGCTCTTAATGGTAGTGGATTTCCTAGCATACGGCAGCAGCTTTGCCGGCTTTATAGGACTTATAGGTTTATGGTTAGATACCGTTAATAACAGATATCCTACCTTTATGATATAATCGCGTTATAATAACGATATCTTCCTTAAGGGACGGTCCTGAATAACCTTAATCCTAAGGAACCACTATAGTGGCTGCCCGCCTTATAGGGCGTAGTGCTCTTGTAAGCTTACAATAGCCTGTTCTATCTCTTCCCTAAAGTCTTCCTTAAAGCCGATCACGATATTATCTATATAGAAGAACAGGATTAACCCACGGCGTATAAAGCAGCAGGGCTCTTACGGCACTATCTTAAACTCGTCTCTTTTTAGCACTTCTATGATATGCTTTTACTATAGTAATAGAGACTCCCGTAGCCCGTATAACGCCTTCTTTAGTAGCAGTAATTAACCCGGTACCGCGGTCCCGGGCGGGAACCGTATATATATATTATGGGGCAGAGGGGCGTGCACGAAGGCGTTAACGACGTTATACTATATTAAGGATAGGTCGAAGCGAGCGGTGATCGCTATTAACGATCTGAAGGAGCGACCGGCGAGAGTGGCTGTATATATATCTTCTAACGAGTCCTGATACTATTAATCTCCACGGACCACTGATCTAGCCTTATACTTCTATAGAAAGCCGTGCTTATTAAACTTATAGGTTATCACCTATATATAGCCTAGCACTTAATGCCCCTTCGCCCTATCTTTTAGCACTATCATCCACGAGCCTATCTCTTTATAACTCTTTAGGTGATCCCTTTAGGCCTATCGGAACAGGATTTTGTATAGGTGGTTTTTAAGGTCTTATTAATTTCTCGGAGGGGCCGGTAGTTACTTATGGTGTATCTTACGGGGTCTTTTAAGTGCCTTTTTAATTTTTAACTTTATTAGCGGCTTACTATTTAAATTACGGACTAATAGGGTATATCTTCCTGCGTTACAAGCAGAGATCTAGACTTAGTTACTGCTATAGCTTCGAAATTTAGCTTCCCCCTGCTTTATAGGCATATAGCCCGTAAAAGCAGCCGCCGTAAGCCCTACCTAAGGAGGGGTTTCTAGTGGAGTTAGAAGGTGACTGTCCGGGCGTTAGTGATTAATCGTAGCCGTGGAAAAGTCTTTTTCTAGCTCCGGCCTCGTAGGCTCTATAAGCTCCTCCCACTGTTCCAGCCTCTCGGGCGCTATAAGCGGTCGTTCTACCCCCCGAGCCTTAAGGCCGGCAGGCGCAGCCCTTAGGAGAGGTTCGTTAACCTCGCTACCCGACTAAAGAATAGGCTCGAAGTGTGCTATTATAAACGTATTAGCTGCCTTATCGGCTGCTTACGGTTCGCCTTATTTAATTATATACGACTCTGGCAGGCGGATCTAATTAATAATATCCGCTAGCTGCTCTTCCGTTAATTAACGTAAATCGTCCTTTAGGGCTTCGAGTCTACCGTTAAAATACTCTTATTCGTTAAAGATAACGTTACGTGTATGGATAATCCCGTTCCTTCGAAGACTAGGAACCCAGATACGGTAAATATTAGTTAAATCGTAGCCTATAAGGTAACCGATATAGGCCCGCGGCGCCAGCCGGTTTTAAAGCTTTCTAGACTTCGTTAAAGCTGCTCTGGTTATTAGAAAAGCTTTATAACCAAAGGCCCGAAGGTGCCCTAGCTACGGCTTACGTTAATAGATAACTTCGAACAGGGTCTTCTAGCCAAGGTATTATTTAGGCGTTCTATTTTATACGTAAGCGGTAGTAGGAACGACTTTAACCTATAGGAAATCAGGTAATCAGGAGTATATTCGTATAGCTCGTGCCTTCTCCACGATAACAGCCCCAGATCTTTCGGCACCACCATTCTATACGGGGGTCTCTGCTAAAGAGGACTCTAATTAGATACTAAAACCCTTAACTACGCCCTATATTTCGAGCGATTATATTACTTCGTTATCATACTTAAAGACCCGTACCTACCGGTTAAATTAACTCTAAACCTATCGGATATATTAGTTTATAACTATATAGATATCGGAAGCCCTCTTTAATGTTATAACATAGTAGGCCACGAACCCGCTATATCGATCCGTGAAGAATATAATCCGCACGTATCTATCGGCGGTTAGTAGGAAATCCGTGAAGTCGATCGCCTACCTCTCGCCGGCGTAGCTTAGAGCTATACGGGTCCTCCGGCTAATCTAACAACCTATCTTCGATTAAGCGTAGGCGTCGTACTCCACCGTTCCTAGCCCCTGTAGTTTAACGCCCTATAACTGCTCTTCTAGTTATTTTATTATATTAGGGCTAGCGTGCCCTAACCGTAGATACTATAGATTACTATCGGCTTAGCTAGCTACTCTCTTAATCGGTTTTCGGATTAATAGACTCGGGGCTAGAAGAGTAGTAGCAACGGGGGCGTTAGTGACTAGAAATAGCTCTATAACGGTTTAATCGTAGTGGATACTTAGCTTATAAAGGATTAATCGGTCACGGCGGCGTATATAATCGTTTAGTGGCTCTTAATCCTACTAGTAACCGTTTTACCGTATCTTTTTATTAGAAACTAGGTTATAGATAAAATCTTCGTAGTAGGCTACGTCTTTTAACCAGAACTTTATCGGGCTAGCCGTTCCTTTTATTATAATAATAACGTCTCTATATCCTTAAATCGGCACCGTTATAGTGCCGGCGATTATAACGTTATCGGGACGGGCCGGTCTATAATCCGTAAATCTGCTTTTATTATAGAAAATATAGGGTATAGTACCTGAGTCTAATATAGCGGACTAACGTAATGGATATATAGCTACCGAGAGGGCGGCCGGCGGAGCTTTTAGCCGGCGTGGCTCGTAACGGACGGTGTTTAGCGCCTTGCCTTACGCAGCTCCTATAAGCTTTTCTAGCTTCGCGGTCCTCTTAAAGAAGACTTTGTTATTATTACCGGCGGCTTTTATAGCCGTATATAGTCACGCCTCCTCGAAGACTTCGTTATTATTATCGCCGTTACCGCCGCCGCCACCGACTTTATTATTATTATCGGTTACTTTATATTCAGTGGCGGCGGTAGTCCTCTTCTTTTTATTCCGGGACCTAATCTTCTCTATAGCGCTCTACAGGTCCCGGTCTATCCTAAGGGACTTCTCTATAAGCCTCTTAATTAGGTCGTTAGCTTAAAAACCCTCCGGCGCTAACTCCGGGAATAGTATCTAGCAGCCCTATAGATCGTGGCCGCGCTGGTAGCACGCGGGGCACTTATCCTTATAGAAGAGTGATTACCGGCGCTTAGAGCTTATACGGTTAGTTAGCTTACCTTTAGGGTAGGCACTATAGCCCCGCTAGGCTCTGGTCTAGTTAGCCCTCCCGGCCTATTATAGTCCGTTATTATTATCGCCTAGATTTAAAGCCGGGAAGGCTATAGTTCTATGGCTTCGAGTAGGCGGTACGTTAAGTTATTCCGCCGCCTTCTTCCCTTCCGCGATAAGGGCTATCACCGACACTGTTTTAAGGTCTAGCGTTACTTCCTTTATATCCACCTAGTTACCTAGGGCAGGTCGTATAGCGTTAAAGAAGTTATTAATCTAAATCTCCCGGGGCTTGTTATATATCCCGATATTATAATAGTCCTAAAGCCGGTCCTACTAATCGTCTAGCTAGGCACCCACCTTCCGGGGGTTAGTAGGCGGCTTACTCTTATATAGATCGTAGTTCTTTTAGGAGTCCTTTATACGGGTCGCGATATAGGGTACGGCGTCGGCTTATACTACTACATAGATTTCTTCCGGAGTGGTGCCCTTTATTAGGGCCTTCCGTCTTTTTATAGCGATAGACTCTTTTACCTATTTAAGTATACCGTTAATACCCTTCTAATAGGTCTCGTAGTCTTTACGATCTTCTTTATATCGACGGTAGTCTTTAGTATAGGCGGCCTTGCCTATAGCCGTTAGCTCGGATATATTAAAGGGTTAACCGTTAGCGTTAGCGATAGAGGCGTAGGAACTAAATTCGGGACGGGTAGCTCGTAGCGGCCTAGGCGCTGGATTATTAAGGCATAGGAAGTCCTAGACTCCGTTGCTACGGGCCCTAACTTTATAGAGGCGCTTCTATAGCTCCTAGTCTTCGTGGCTTATATAAATAGTCGTATTAGAGGTTATAGTTATAGCTATAGGCAGCTCGGCGTAAATAGCTTTAAAAGGTTATCGAGTAAAATAAGACTCTTAATTATTATAAATAGCGTATAACTTAATTACGTAGAATAAGCGATCGATCTATTAATTTAATTAACTCTATATAAATCTCTGATCGTAGTGCTAAATTCCTGCCCTTATTCCTGCGGCAGATCCACTCCCACTTTCGGGCCCGGAACAACCCGCTCCGAACCTGCTTTGGGCCAGCCTGTGCGACAAGTGTACGATGACCTCAAGTCAGAGGCATAACAAGAGGCTCCGAGTGCTGACTACAATCTTCCCGTCGAACTTATTACCCTCATTGCACAGAATTTAGAGATAATTCGTTCGAATTATCCGCTTTTCAATGTCCGACTTCGGTCGTATCATGAAGAAGGGGTGGCACCCTGAGAAGCCCGGCACAACTCTCAAGGGCCAGATGGTTTGCTCCCACCCCATCCTCGGCTGCTGGCGCGAATAGTCGTTTGATCTGATCACATTATTATAGGTTGGCCTCGTTAAGAGAAAGTCGGACACGGATGAAGAGAAAATGAACCATGTCGCTAGGCCTCTTTCCTCTCTGAGAGATCCTGCTTCTTTCGCGCCTCCACCTCGACGTCGCTCCGGCCAGCCAGTTCCAGCCCGTGCCATTTTACGCACTACTTCAACATTGTCTTCGGCACCTAGTCCTTTGACGTCTTCTAGATACAACACACCGTCCGGTGTAGCATCACCATCTCACGGTGTCTCATCTCACCATCCCGTTGCCTTGGATCACCAAGGTGCGGACATTGTCGACGCACCTAGGCCGCCTCCGCCCTTCCGGGTCGACACTACCGGCCTGTCGACTGCGCACTTGCCACCTCCACAAGGAACAAAGGATGGGGATGATGGAAGGGCTTCCCAGACTGCTGTAGCTCGGACTGGCCCGAGTCTGCCGCCACGACTGCCGCCACGGACATCATCATGCTCTCTCCAAACTCCAACCTCCGCTGACGACTTAGACAAGGTGGCCATCAGGAGCTCTCTCAACCAAACCCCAGGGAATGGCCCTGGGACGGCGTCTATCTCGGTGCCTGGTCCGAGCATGGCCACTGCGAACCCGACCACAAAAACACAAACTCAAGCCGGTCGTCATTCGACTTCAGTCCCAACAGGCACTCCCGCTTCGCGAGGGAATGAATTGCAGAGCCGCTTTTCAAAGTTGGGCAACTTTATCGGGAGAGATTCTGCGTCGCCCCATTCCTTCAGCCAACAATCGAATCAGCCACCAGCTGAAGGCACAACATGGCGGCAAAAGCAAGCCACCCTTCGAATGGCCTCCGTTGTGCACAAGGACCCATCCTCTGTGCACATGTCAGACGCGGTGTCTGCAGCATCCACAGCCGATAACTTTGGACGACGGCATGGGGATAAGATGACCTCTTGTGTCAAAAATGCAAACAAACTCAACAAGGTGTACGGTATAACAGAACATGTAGAAGCGTCACCATTACCTGCCGTCGAGCTTAAAAACGGACACATACAGAGGCGAGTAGCCTGTCAAACCAATCGCTCCCCGGCTTTTATCGCTGGCCCTGCGTCACCGCCCGCCACAGGGATCTTGGGGAAGAAGAAGCCACCCCCGCCACCTCCTAAGCCGACGAATGTGGCTGGGTTTGTTCCCAGGCGGTTGGGAAATTTGTCCAGGGATGATGACAACAACAATGACCAGCCACCGCCGGTTCCTATGGCCACTAAACCTCGATGGTGAATACGTGCTGCGATCGGGGATGCGATATCGCTCCCAGTGTCGTGTCTGCGAACTTCTGCATTCTTTGCGGTTTTAAAATTACTACTTGACCAGTCATCACCAAGGAGAAAGCAACTTATAGGCTGCAAACTCTTTCAGAGTGGGAACTATTGTATTCTCATGGTCTTGCTCCCATTTCCCCATTTTATTTTTCTTCTGGGCCTGCTACGACACGACGTTATGTGGGCCAGGTACCATTGGCGTCACACTCGACTACGCCTTTAGCTTGTCCAGGTATGCCAAGACATAACCCCGTCCTGGGTGTTGGCCAAGGCTTACTTCTCCAGTGCGTGTTCTTTCTACACCTTCATTTGCTTGAGCCCATGCTGCCAGACGATGACATATGGAGTGACACCATCCTCACGGTAGTTCAACAGAACGATCCTGCGAATTCGGTTAGCAAAGCACGTGGAGCGAGAACGCGATTAGGACCTGGTGTCTCACATTCCGTCAGGATTCATCGACTCTCCCGTGTAGAACTCAAAATCCTTGAAGTTAGGAAGGATAACATCCTTCGTGTACTTTTGAGCGCCGACTTCGAACTTCTTGATCTCTTCCTCTGACGCGCCGGTCTCCTGAAGATGAGCCTTGACGGCCTTCATGTAGCCTGCGGGGTTGTGGTGAGAACTCAGTGGCGAGACGGATACAAGAGCCTCGGAAGACGAACCCTTAAGATATGTGAGGTAGCTCTTCTTGTCAAAATTGGTGCTCTGTAGACGGAAGGAGCTGACAATGTTATTGACCTTGACAACAGTGTCATCCAGGGCTTCCTCGGCCTCTTCGGCAGACGCATTGGCACCGATGTCTGCGATACAACGATGGGCAGTCAGTAATCAAGTGGCAAGTAACGCTAGACTCGCAGCAGGCCTAAATATGCTGGTAAAGTGGGATGCCGAACGATGGGGAGTACGGACCGACATTGACGGCGCCCTCCTCAATCATAGCGCAGTCGGCTTCAAACACGATGCCATCGATATCCTTAAGGTCGTAGGAGTCCGAGATCATCTCGTCTCCGGTGATAAAGTCCTGTGAGGTGCGGGGTTCAGCCTGGGTCCATGTTCGACATTATGTAGACTGGTTTCGACTTGGGCTATAGTGCATACCTTGTAAATAATCATCTTGTCTGGTTGCTCAGCGGAAAAATTTGGGTGAAAACGAGAATCGAGAAGAGAAGGGGAGTCCGTTGCGGTTCTTTGTTGTGTGGAAGTTAATAAGGCGGGGTGAAGAAGGTAGACAATGAACCTCTCGCAAAAATGGAAAGTGGGAGGTGGGGTTTTCAGCACTATCCTAGTCCAATTCCGACCTAGCGGATAATACCCCCAAAGGCTAACGACCCGGCCGCTATTGCAAACAGTGTATAAATTAAAGTGCAAAAGTCGGCGTTAGATATAGTAGTCTTATTTAGTTAGTGGAAATTTCTAATCTATAGAGTTAAAAAATCTTATTAGAATATTATATATTAGTTATATTTACTTATAAGCTTAGAATAACTATTTCTATACTTATTAAAAGTGAGTTTATATAGTATATATATATATATATATATATATATATATTCGACTAAGTATTTATTAATTACTTAAATCAATATATCTCTAGGATATTATATATAACTATATATTAGCTTCTATATTTATATCCATATAGATTTTATATATATTATAATAAGACTTACATTACTTATACTAGAATATTATTACGTCTAGATATATATTATTAAGTCGGTAATCGCGAAGACTAAAGAGATAATCAGGATAAGGGCATTTAGTAAGTAAGGTATTATTAATATTATACTTATAAGAAGTAATAATCATAATAATAATAAGTATAATATCTAAGTTAATATAAACAGTATATAGTTATAGCTATATAACTAAACGTCTACTTTATAACTAGCTTAACCTATACTATGATACTATACGTATTATACGTGTATATATACTTAGCTTATAATATATATTATCTAAATATACTAGGTATCGTAAATTTAATATTTTAGTTATTACTTAAGCAAATAACGTGGCGCGATAACCGTCGCGTAGGCTATTAACATAGTAGTCGCCACTTAATCTTTTAGGGTCTTTTGCCAGCCCCGGATCTATAAAGAAATCCCAGAAGTCAGTTCTTTACACATAACTACACGTTCGCGTAACAAGCAGTAATCCTACGGATCTACGAATTAAACAGCTTTTACTTGATTTTCCTCTCTTCCGCGCGTACAGCCTACTACTCGTAGCCTAATTCATTAAAAGGTTATAAGCCCGGGTTAGCAAAGAAGGAAATCTACTCTTTTCTACCCTTTTATTCTACTCGAAATACCAAAAAGACTCCCGCCTTTTCAGGCCACGTAAAAATACTAAAAAGACTCTTACCTGCCTTTTTAGGCTATCCCTTTATCCTCCCCCGGTCGCAGATCCTTATCTCCGAGCGTACGAAATCCCTTTATCTCCCGAAGATAGCTAATCGAATCAAACCGTTCGTTCCGATACTATAGTTCAAAGCTCTTTATTCTTCCTAATACGGTTACTAAGAGCTATGCCAAGCTCTTTATTCCTGTTCCGGAAGAACTACACGATCGGAATAAGACTCTTTATTACGATCGGATATACTATTCCTTTATTTTACGAAGGGGTTTTTAAAAAAGAAGAAAAATAACGAATACGTGAATTAAATATAAAGGCTCTTATAACTACTCCGCGAATAATAGCTATAATAATTAAGCCACTTAACCTACCGCGCTGCCTATAATAATAGGATATCGTAACATAGCATATAAGCTTTTAGTAAAAAGTCCGCCTATGGAAATCCTGTTATTCGCTTTATACGAGCATCGCTTTTCTTCGCGCCGCGAGATCTATGAATAGCGAGTACCGGTATCCCGGAGAACCCTGTCTAGTATCTGGCATAGGCCTTACCCGTTTTGGATAGGTTGCCAAGGCATATTTTCGGACACGAAATTGGACTCTGGGCGTAAGGTCCTGGTACATCGTAGAGTCATAATATAGTGTGGATATTTTCAAGTATCTCTTAGGTATCCTCCTAGCTAAATACAGTGGTCGGCTACCTAGTATATACAACGTACCTCCAGGGACGCAGCAGGCGCCGGGTAGTAAGTACCTATCGTATTAACAGCGTACACAAAATTAGCAGGAGATCTGTTGATTCAATTAACTCTGTTGATTTGATTGACTCTGTTGATTTGATTGACTCTGTAGAAGAAGGATCTGATCTGCTAGAAGTTAGGGAAAAACTCTGCTCTTGACCGTAGGTATCTAATCTCGGTACGGAATAACCCCTTCCGTCCCTGTTTCGCGACTCTACGATGTACCGGGACCTTACGCCCAGAGTCCAATTTCGTGTCCGAAAATATGCCTTGGCAACCTATCCTAAAAGGGTAAGGCCTATGCCAGATACCAGACAGGGTTCTCCGGGATACCGGTACTCATGAATAGCTTCACCGTTTAGACCCACTTTTAGACCCACTTTTCGAAGCTAGGCCAATCAGAATCAGACCTTTAGCTTAGTATTCTTTACTTCTGTCCTTTACCGATAACGTAATAAAGAAAAATAAATAAAGAAAATAATAAAAATAAATCGTTAAATAACTTAGTTAATTCTGACTTAAATAAATAATAAAAAATATTGTTTTACTGCTTAAAAATAGCCTAATAAGAGACTATTAAAGAGGTCTCTGTCCGGAAGTCATAGGGCAGTTCTAATTAATAACAAACATAATAATAATAATAGTAACCTTAATATATATTAGTTAGTGGAAAAGATTTATAAAATACAAGCAGAAAACAGTATTAAATTAGATCTGAATTTCTGTGTAGATAGCGGGCTATAGCGTATATTATTATAAATAAAAGACTCTTTTCTACTTATAATTCCAAAGAGAGAACTATTCGTTAGGGTCAGGCAAAAGAAATAAAAATATAAGGTGAAGGAAACTGCGTGATAAAATTCCGGGATACTAGAAAGCTTCTGCTTTTAAAAGAGTGCCTTTATATACCGGAAATAGGCACGAATATCATTAGTCTCTTTCGTCTTAATAGTAAAGCTCGCGGTCTTACTAGAAATAAAAAGCTCTTATTATTGAATAATAAAGAGCCTCTCTTTCTTTATATAATGGCTTTACTTTATAACGGGCTGTATTAGGCTGTAGCACGGGCATTGTCGTACGGGGGGGCTAAGTCTCTGAAAATAAATACAATAAATACAAAGAAATAGCTTTAAAAGGATTTTATACTAAAGAAACAGCCAGGAGACTTAACTAGAATAAAGAGGTTTCAAAGGTTCAAAGAACAGGTTTCAAAGAAACTAAATAAGCAAAGAAATATAATAAAGGAGTTGGTTAAACCTTAATAAAGAAATAATATAACAAAGAAACCTTAATCTCTTTAACCTCTTTAACCTTAAGAAGAGCTTTATAAACAAAGAGACCGTTATAACCGTCGAATAACTACCTCTATAACTAAAAACATAACGCTATAGCATAACAGGATAGGTTATATTAACCCTGTTACCTTAAAGAGTCTCTATACTAATACCCTTTAAAAGAAATATAATATAACCAACGAAGAGTTAACTAAAATACAGAGCTATGATGCCTATAAGAGAAGTAAGTCTATTCCACTTACGAATAAAGATTCAGTTAATAAATACAAACACTTTTCCTAGTTAGAAAAGGTTTATATGGATCTTTACGGACTAATTAAACCTCTTTCTGATAATAAAAAGCGTTGGATTTTGTTTATAGTAGACCGTTCCACCCGATTTCTATAGGCATAACTGCTCTTAGATAAGTCTGAAACGACGGTTGTAACAGCTATAACAAAATGGAAAGCTTAGGTGGAAAATAACAATAATAATAATAATAATAATAATAATAATAATAATAATAATAATAATAATAATAATAATAATAATAATAATAATAATAATAATAATAATAATAATAATAATAATAATAATAATAATAATAATAATAATAATAATATCAACCATAGCCCGGCTAATAATAACAGTAGCCAAAGTACCAGGCTAGAAGTCTAAATACCTTTAGAACCTTTAAAACCGGACTATAAGGATTTAATATGCTATAATAATAGTGCGCACTTACTATATTATATAAAAGATACTATACTTAGAAACCTATAGTTTTAAGAAAATTCACTATTTCTTTTAACTATAAAATCGATTAACGAGCCAGCTTCCTATAAATAGGCTATAAACTGCCTAGATAAAGATAAATGGATAGACGCGATAGTAGCAGAAATACCAGAACTCGAAAAGAGAAAGACCTAGGACTTAATAAGTATAAGAAATACGCCTAATAATTATAATAAAATAAAAGAGGACTACCACGTACTAGGAGGTCGTTAGGTATTTAGAATTAAATATAATAGCTCTAGCGAAGCTATTCAATATAAGGCTCGGTAGGTTATTCAGGGGTTTAATCAGGTTCTAGGTCTTAATTAACTAGAAGCTTTTTTAACTACCTGCCGGCCAGAAAGCTATAAACTAGCTTTAATACTAGGCGTATCACACGGCTAGAAATTCAGGCAGTTCGACGTTAAAAACGCGTTTGTTTATAATAATATAGGCACCCTAATATACGCTATATAACCTATAGGCTTCGAGAAAGAAGACAGCTTAGAAAATAATAATAATAATAATAATATAATACTCTATAAGCTTAATAAAACTTTGTACGGGTTAAAATAAAGTCCTAGACTCTGGTATAATTACCTGGTTGTCACGGGTATAATTCGTCGAAGCCAGGGACAGCCTAAACAGGAGGAAATAATATACCTTAATGGTTATAAAGGGGATTAGATAGGGTATAGTGTTCGGAGATAGGTAGTCGAGTCGGCTCCGGGACTAGTACTATCCAGGCCGGTCTAGTATAGTATAATAGGGAGGACCACCGGCGGATAAATCGTGGTCCTAGGAATAGCTTCGAGGGGATTCTATAAGGTTCTAGGGGAGAGGCTCTGGTTATCTATAAAAGGGATAGGTAAAGCTAAACTCCTGACTTAGAGGTTTAGCGAATAATTTAACTCTTAATTCGACCTATTAGTTTTATATTACCTTTCTAATTATCTTATAATATCTTTTTACTCTTTACACGAAAACCCCTAATATATTATTCGCTTAACCGTTCTAACGGGTATAATAACCGTTAAGAGTTATAAGTATAATTCACCTTTACTAGTTAGCTAATAAATAACTATACCTCCTTATACGCGCTTTAGTACTGCTCCTCCCGAGGACAGAGATTATAAATCGGTTCGTAAGTATACGCTATCTCCTAGTCCTAGAAGCGATACCACCGCGCCTCTACCTAGTAAATAGGAGACTATTATCCTATAAGGCCCTCTAAAGCTATAGCTAGAACCGTCTCTAGCACCTTAACGTGAGCCTCCTATAACCCCTTAGCGTGAAATACCTATAGCTCCCCCGGTTAACACTATAAAGCCACCGTCTTACCCTTAGTCGGATATACGTTTTAATATCGAGGAACTAAAGAACTATCCTCCGGATTAACTACTTCCCGAGGAGCTAGACTTCCTCCTAAACCACTATAAGGAACGTAAGCAGCGAGAGCGTAAGTTAAAGCGTCTAGAAGCTATTTATCGTGGCGAGGACCTAGATACTACCCTACCCCCTTACTTAGCGAACCACTACTATCCCCGAGGTAGTCGCGGCGATCTATTTAAGGTAAACCTTCCTACCTTAAAATAGGATAATAAGTTATACGATTAGTTTAGAACCTTTATAGTAGAGATTAAGGAGTGCTTTTACCTCGATCTAGCTAGTTTTATAATAAAGGCGAAAAAGGTTTACTTTACCGCTAGTTACCTTAAGAGGAACACGAAGTCCTATTAGCAAGCTTACTAAAGGAGGACCTATAGTTTTTTAATAAAGGCGATGTGGGCTAAGCTAAAGGCTCTTTTAACCGAGTAATTAGTTAATAGCAAGACCCGCGAGTTATTAGTTACGGAATAGATCTTTTCGGAATAAACCTTTTAGTAACCCGGTTAGACCTATAATTAATTTCTTAATAAGTTAGATTCCTTATTTAATAAGGTGTCTATCCCCCTTCCTAATAAATAGCGTATATAGTTTATTATATCTAAACTAAATAGACCTCTACGCGATTAAATTATTACTAGGATTCTACCTAAGGCCTTCTAGGAGCTAAACGTCGCGGCTTACTAGGCTAAGGTCACGTTATCTTATAAGGGTAAACCGTGTAATCGGGACCGCGGCTATTATATACCCCGTTATTAGGGTCTTAAGAGGAAGCGCGGAACTAATAGTAAACCCTCGGTGTCCTAAGCCAGTGGTTCTTATAAAGACTCGCCTACGCCCCCTACTACTATAACCATAGCTATCGCTACTACCCCTGCCTAATAGCGGGATAACCCTAGTAGGACCTTAGAATTCTTAGGCCCTCGGAAATATTATAAATACGGAGATAAAGGCTATATTCGACCTTTTTACCCTCGCCTACGTAATAGGCGGGCCGGCTAAAGTTCTACCTCGGCTACTAACCCTAATTAGGAGGCTATAGTCCTTAGTCGACCCACTTTAGGTTAGGTATAGGCCCTACCCTAAGCCTTATAGGGTTAGGCCTAGGATAACGCGCTATTAGAGTCGGACCCTCCCCCTAGTCTAGTAAGGGTAAAGCTTAATATATAACTAAATAGTGGATAGGACCGTTAAGTTATAATTCTGGATAGCGCTACCGACTTTAATATTATCGATAAACGCGTAATACCCCTTAGTAAAGTAATTACCGGACTACCTAGGGAAGTTAGCTAGGTAAATAAGGAATATATAACCTAGATACTCGGATCGATCTTATTTATAGTTCGGATTATAGATAGTTAGAATCGTATACGGATATAGTATATAGAGTTATATATTATAAATATAGGTAGTAATAGGTCGGAGGTTATCCTAGGGATCCTTTAGTTAACTAAGTATAACCTAATAATTAACTAGGTAAATAAGAGTTAGATGTTTCGGATTTAGAAGGAGGAGTTAAAGTTTATAGGTTCGCGGAAGGAGTTAAAGAGGGCTACGAATAGAGCGAAGGTGACTATTAGACTTATTAGGTCTTAGGTAGCGCGGGTTAGCCGTGTTTAAGTTTATATCTTAGAGGATACGATTATGCCTGCTCCCTTACCTAAACTATTACCCGAACTCCTAAAGGACCCTTTACCCGTGGGTTAAGAAGAGTTATTAGTAGCCGTGCCGGAGTAGTATTATAAGTTCTTAGACGTGTTTAATATAAAGGAGGCTAATAAGCTGCCTGGTTATTATTAGTAGGACCACGGAATTAAGTTAGAGGAAGGGAAGACGCCCCTGTTTAGGCCGATTTATCCTTTAGTGGAGGAGGAGTTAGTGGCGTTACGGGAGTACCTTTAGGGCGCCCTCGCTAAAGGTTAGATTCGTTATTCTATTAGCCCTACGGGTACTCCTATTCTTTTTATACCGAAGAAGGGTAGGAAGTTAAGACTATATATAGATTATCGGGGGTTAAATAAGGTTACTCGTAAAGACCGTATACTACTCACGTTAATATATAAAATTATAGACCGGCTTTTATTATTAAAGGTCTTTACTAAGCTAGACCTTAAGGACGCCTATTATCGACTTTATATACGACCCGGCGATAAGTAGAAGATAGCTTTTAGGACTCGTTATAGTTATTTCGAGTACTTAGTTATACTTTTTAGGCTTACTAATACCCTAGCTAGCTTTTAACGGTATATTAACTAGGTATTAAGTGGGTTAGTCGATACGATTTATATAGTTTATTTAGATAATATCTTAATTTATAGTAAGGACCTTAAGGTTTATTAAGTGCACGTTAAGGAGGTTCTAGGGAGGTTAAGGGAGTAGTTATTATACGCGAATCTAGAGAAGTGTGTGTTTAAGACTTAAGAGGTGGAGTTCCTAGGGTTTATTATCGGAGTGGATAGGGTTCGTATAGATTAGTCTAGGGTTAAGGCTATTCGCGATTAGTAAAAGCCGAACTTAGTAAAGACTATCTAAATCTTCCTGGGTTTTACTAGGTTCTACCGGCGGTTTATTAAGAACTATTTAAAGATTATAGCGCCGCTCTCGGACTTAATAAAAAAAAGTAGAGTAAAGGGGGTGTTTATATTATCTATAAGGGAGAAGGAGGCCTTCGATAAGTTACGCTAAAGGTTTTCGGAGGCTCCGGTTCTATAGTATTTTAATCCTAAGTTACTTATTTAACTAAAGCCGGATATATCGGGGTTTATTTTAGGGGCGGTGATTAGTTAGTGTGTGGATCGGGTATAGTATCCTATCGCGTTCTTTTCGAGGAAGCTTAAGGGCGCGGAGTTAAACTACTTAACTCCGGATATAGAGTTAATAGCTATCGTTAAGGTATTCCGGTATTAGAGGCACTACCTAGCCTATAGCTAGACCCTAGTAGAAGTTCTAACGGACTACCTTAATTATCGGTACCTAATAGATAAGCTAAAAAATTAAGCTATAGTATACACGATAGCTAAAGGAGCTATCGGTATTCGACTTCGAAATTAAGCACTAACCGGGAGCTTAGAATCCGGCTAATAGTTTATAGCAGAAGCTATAGTATATTTCCGATTAGGCGGACCTAGACGCGGAACGTTAAAAGCCTATTAAGAGGTTTACCTATAAGTTTATATTAAGGGTAGTGGAGAAGGCGGGCAGAGTACCAAGGGCCTCCGAGGACTTATTACTAAGTTTAAAGGAGGAGGTGGCCGATACCTAGAGGGAGGATCCCTTTTATGTTTCTTTATCTAGGAAGGACCGGTTATCCGACCTATAGTTAAGGGATAAAAAGGGCCTGATCCTTTATAAAGGTCGCCTCTTTATCCTAGATATATAGGGGTTAAGGAAGAAGATCCTATAGGCCTTCCACGATAAACCCACCGCTAGATATTATAGTTCCGGTAAAATAATTAAAAGGATTTCGGACTCGTTTTATTAGGAGTATATATCCCGGGATATAAAGAAGTTCGTGCCTACGTATAGGGTTTATTAAAGGACTAAGGGGAGATAGTATAAGCCTTATAGCCTATTAGCTAGTCTTTTAGTTCTATCTTATCCGTTCTAGGAGATCTTAATTAATTTTATTACGGGTCTCCCTTCTATTAATTAGGGCGGGAAAAAGAAGGATACGATCCTTATAGTGGTTTACTATTACACGAAGTATTCCCTTTATATCCCTTATAGTAGTGTATTAACCGCTAAAGGTTTAGCTGATATTATATAGTTAAGAGTCTTTAGTATTTACGGGTTACTAGATAGTATTATTTCGGATCGGGGTTCTTTATTCACGAGCAAGTTTTAGAGGACCCTATATAGTCTCTTAGGCGTCTACCGCCGGATATCTACTACTTTTTACCCCTAGACCGACAGGCAGACTAAGCGTTAGAATCAGAGTATCGAGTATTACCTTTATAGTTATTACTCGCGGGAGTAGACCGACTAGGTGGATAAGCTATCCCTTACGTAGTTTACTTATAACACCGCGTGGTACTCGGTAATTAAGTAGACGCCCTCCGTGGCGTTAATAGGCTATAACCCTCGTGGCCCTAATAATATCTAGTTACCTAAGTTATTAGATATTAGGGCGGTATCCGCTAAATAGCGGGTAAAGCACCTAATCGCTAATCGTTAAATAATAGAAACTTTTATTCGGAAGGCTTAAGAGTCTTATAAGAGGTTCTATAATACCGGGCGGACTTAATAGCGGTTTAAGGTAAGGGACTACGTCTTAGTCTCCTCGAGAAATATTAAGTAAAAGCGGCCTAATAAGAAACTCTTAGATAAGTACCTCGGGCTATACCGTATCACCTTAGTTATCGGTTACTATAGTCTTACCTATAAGCTGGACCTCCCGTAGTTAATAAAGATTTATAATATTTTCCTGATCTTTTTATTAGAGCCTTAGCGGTCTCGTGATAATTAGGCTCCCGAATCTATAAAGGTGGATATAGAGCCGTAGGAGTCGGAGGAGTATAAGGTAGAGGAGATTTTAGCTTATCGGTTTAATAGGAAGAGGAGATAGTATTTAGTTAAGTAGGCGGATTATAGGCATAAGGATAATACCTAGGAACCAAGGCGTTATATCCTAGAGGAACTCCTTTAAGAATATCACGATTAGTAAGAGGAAAGGGCGCGGAAAGTATAAAGACTATTATAAGCCTATAGGGTCCTTTATTATTATTATTAATTTATTATATTATAACCCCGGAGGGTCTTATTACTATCTCTATTTCCACTAACTTATTATATTATATCCTAAACGCTAAAAGAAAGCAAAAATGGTGGTAGTCGCGCTATATATATAAGGTATCACTCTAGGTTAGATTAACGGATCCATTTCTTTCTATATGCCTATAGACTAACGAAATTCTCTTTATTATCACTATCGCCGCTAGTTTCGACGCCGCTAGCGACCCGTAGGAGGTCGCGGATTTAACGCATAGCTTTAATTAGTTTACGCGCCTTATACGCCTAGATATTATATAAGGTAATTTAAGCCTCTGTAACGGCGTCTGCCCGACAACGCTCGTACCTGGCCGTATCGAAACCACTATAGTTATAGTACTAGTTATTAGTATATACTCGGCGTAGCTTCCCCTAGAGCTTATAGGCGGTACGCTAATAGAAAGGAGTTAACACGAGTATATAAACGGAGGAGGGGAGAGATAACTTATAAGCTTCTTATCGGTAAACCTACCGTACCTAACTATATCTATAAGCGTATCTTATATAGCGATAGCAGCGCGAGTAGCACGAAGATTTATCTAGGGATAAGTTAGTATACCGGGGCGGTCCACGGTGGGCGGGGAGTATAACTATACCTCTTCGTATTTTTTACTATTCTGGTTATACTAGTAGTAGTGGTACTTAGAGGACTACTAGTCGGAGTCCCGACACGAATAAAAGATAATAGGACCTTAGCTATCTAAGATAATATTAAGGAATCCTAAGTAGCACCGCTAATAGGGGGGGTTATAGAGGTCGCCCCCTATAACTACCTCCTGAATCGGGTAAAGGCCTAAGGGAGTGCCGTTATTAGAAGGCGTAGCGTTATTATCGCCCCTATTAGCCCCCGGACCTTTATTAGTAACGTTATTATTACCGAAGATATTATTACCTAGGAAGCTCTTACCTCCGCTAGGGTTAAAGTTATTATCTCCGCTCTTATCGCTACTAATATAGAGGATACCGTTAGCGCTACCCGATATAGTTATATCCCCTTCGTAGTTAACGATATTATCGTCGATATCGTCGTTATTATTATCCTTATAGTTTATTAGCGTAGGAGACGGAGTCCTCTAGTCGCTAGTAGACTAGCTACCGGTCGAACTATCGTCCGACCTAACCACTAAGAAAAACCGGGTAAGAACCCGGCTAACCTAATAGTCAGGGACCTTAAAGGTCTTCTTATTAGGGAGGGCTAGGCCCCTTGCTTTAGTGGGAGTTATAAGTAACTCCGTACTAGGTGCGGCTAACGCCTTTATTTTAACGGGTATCTTAGATACTATACCGGGTATAGCGGACCCTTTATTATTTAGGCGCGTTTTAGTAGGAGTTATAAGTGACTCCGTACTAGGCGCGGCCGGCCCCTTTACTTTAGCGGGCGTCTTAGACGCCGCGCTGGGTATAGTTAACCCGCTATTAGTACCACCTTTCTTAGTGGTCTTCTTAATAGCGCTATCCTTAATAACGGAGGTCTTATTAGTGGCGGTGTTAAGGCCACCGCCGGCCTTCTTACCGTTCTTTATAGGAGTAACAGGCTTCTTAGGGGGGGCGGGCTTCTTAGCTAGGGAGTCGGCCGACTTAAGTAGACGAGCTAACTTATTAGCCGTATATAACTAGCGCTTCTAAGGAGCTATACTAGAACACGGGGGTTAGTTAAGCTTAGGAAACACGTATAATAATCACTTATATTATTATTCTATACGGAATAAAGGTATATTATTATTAGGGGTTATTATTATTTATATAAGGGACGATTATAATAAGCTACTTTAGATATTAGAACTACTAGGACCAGGGAACCGCCGGGAACCTCGCGTAACGCGATAAAAAGACCCTTAGAGAACTCGAGACGAACCACTAAGATAAGACCTCGTAAAGTTATTATAATATAACGATAAAGAATAACTTATCGATAAAGCTTCGGAATAAGGCTATAGTAATAATTACTCGAATAAGTAAAGAAAAGAAGAGGAAAAATAATAATAAGCTAGGAGGACTAACTAGGATATATTCTATAATAGTCACCGGACCTTAAGTAGAGCCTACGTGGTTACTTCTGCTTACTTTATAATCTAGGTATACCTGCTATATTAGGAGCGTACCTATAGTTTATTATTTAAATAATAATAAAGCGTCGCGTACACTCCTTTAAGTCTATAGGCTTTATATTTAGCTAGGCGATACGATTATTTATAGATTATTTATAAGGCCTTTGATAATAGTTTAAAGGCGGAGTATTAAAGGATCTACGAAGCTTTATTTAGGCTTTATCACGATGGTTTAGAGGTTTAGGGGGATTAATCTTTATATTTATCTTTAGCTCTGATTTAATAGGTTATTTATAAAAGGCCTTATAGTAGGATAGCTATAACCTAGATACGAATAGTGGTTTATAAGCTAGAAGCCTGGTGTAGGCTAACTTAAGCTGTTTATAGCCGGGTACCGTCCCGGGCCGAGTCGTCTTTTTCGGAGCTATATCCGGAGGTTATGGGTTGGACGGGAGAGGGTCTTTATAAGGGTACCCGGTTAACTATATTGCTCCTGGGGATATAAGCACTAGAGGAGGGGGCGTGATATTATAGGTATAATTCATCAAGGCCAGGGATAGCCTAAATAGGAGGAAATAATATGCCTTAATGGTTATAAAGGGGATTGGATAGGGTATAGTGTTCGGAGATAGGTAGTCGAGTCGGCTCCGGGACTAGTACTATCCAGGCCGGTCTAGTATAGTATAATAGGGAGGACCACCGGCGGATAGATTATTGTCCTGGGAATGGCTTTAAGGGGATTCTATAAGGTTCTGGGGGAGAGGCTCTGGTTATCTATAAAAGGGATAGGTAAAGCTAAACTCCTAACTTAGAGGTTTAGCGAATAATTTGACTCTTAATTCGACCTATTAGTTTTATATTGCCTTTCTAATTATCTTATAACGTCTCTTCACTCTTTACACGAAAACCCCTGATACTGGTTAAGATATTATCTAAACTAGGTTACTAGGTCTCTGAATATAATAACGGAGTTTTTACCTTTTATAAATATAATAAAATTAAAAGAATAGAAGAACGAGCTATTCTTTTATGCCACGTTAACGATATAGTGGCTCTAAGCCCTTCTAAGAATACGTTAGACTACTTCTTTAAGGAAATATCTAAGGATATTACACTTAAAGACTTAGGTGAAATAAGTACCTTTCTAGGCTATATAATGAATATAAATAAAGATAATAAGACTCTTTCTATAAGTCAGTTGCCCTATACTAAAAGGATACTTGAAAGGTATAATAAACGAAGTCTGAAAAGGGTTAACACCCCTTGTATACACAAGAAGGTCCTAGTACCAAATCCTAAACAGGCGTTAACTAATAATATAAATAAATACTAACAGAAAATCGGGGCTTTATTATATTTAGCCTTGCATTCAAGACTAGATATAACTTACGCAGTTAACCAGTATTCTCGCTATATAAGTAATCCCTCGTAAGACTACTTTACTGCGTTGAATCGAATCTGGGCTTATATAAATACATATCCTAATATCGCTCTTTTATATAACTATAATAAAGAAGACCTTAGTATTTACGGTTATTCTGATGCCAGCTTTTCGGATATAATCGAAGATAGAACCTCGACTTCAGGATTCATTTACTAGGTGGGAGTAAATAACCCCGTTAGTTGGACCTTAACTAAACAAAAAGTCGTTGCTTTATTAATAACAGAGGCCGAATATATGGCTCTCACAGAAGCTTCTAAAGAAGGAATCTATCTTTATAATCTATACAAAGAAATACTACAGACTCTAGGTCTAGATTCTAATACAAGAGGCAATAATAACAATAATAATAATAATAATAATAATAATAATAAAACTCTCGAGATTCCTACTATCTTAATAGATAGTAAGAGTGCAAAGAAGCTCGCCGAAAACCCTGAATTTCATAAACGGGTAAAGTATATCGACAGGCAGTATCACTACTACAGGCAACAGCTATATAATAATAAAATAAAAATCGTTTATATAAATACGAAATTTAATATAGCTGATATAATAACTAAAGGTTTAGCAAAAGAGACTTATAATACTAGAATATTATTACGTCTAGATATATATTATTAAGTGGGTAAGCGCAAAGAGTAAGGAGATAATCAGGATAAGGGCATTTAGTAAGTAAGATATAATTATACTTTAGTTAAAAGGTAAGGGAGGCTAAAGAGTTAAATTAATCGCTAGCTTCCTTATTCTAAGAGCGGCTATTTATAACTTTATATATATATACTAGCTAGTAGGGGCCTAGCTTAGGATTCGATTCTAGCCGTTGTAGTACTATTAATTAACTTAAAATAATAATCTGACTTATACCCTAGTGCCGGCTACGTTATAGTCCCCTATGACTTAGGTCCCCGACTAGGCGCTCTGTGGTCTTCTATAACTCGCGCCGACCTAGGACCCTATCGTGACTCGGAACTACTCGATACTTAGGAACACGAGGTCCGGCACCTAATATAACGCCCCGTCTCTATGGTTTCTATCCTAGGAACCCTAATATCCCCCGAAGAAAACCTCTAATACTAACTAAAGACTCCTTAGTTCCCTCTGCCCTTATATCCTCCTATACCCTCCTCCGACTCGAATCTCCTACTAGTCCTATTATAATCTACAATAGTATTCTTTTATAAAATTTCTATTCTAATTGCTATATAACTCTATACTATTCGCGTTCTTATTTAGAATTCCTTTAAAACAGCTGGTCTATAACTACCTTTATTATTATACTAAGGCACTTATTTCTTTTAGTTATTAAGCCGCCTTTATTATTCCGTTTATATAAGTAAAGTAGTCGATTACTCTTACCTAGCCTTATAGATATCTTTTTTGTATAATCTTATTCTTTTTATTTTTCCTTTTTTACCCTATTTTGATTGATTATATTAGTTTAGGTACTAAGCTTTATAAATAATCCCGCGTTACTCCGTAATAGAGTTAGGACTAGCCGATAACAGCTTTACGCGAATTCGTTTTCCCTCTTTATCTACGTCGCGTCTTATTACTAATTCCGGTCTTCCTATTCTAGTCTCGTTTTCCTATTATAGTCGAGTTAATATTTATATTATAAAAGTTCCCCCCCCCCCCCCGGCGCTATTTAGCGTATAGTTAGAATATAGGCTAACTATTATTATAGCATTATTTATATATTATAGCTCCTAAAAGCAATAAGAAACGCGCTGCTAGTAATAGTAATAGTATAGCAAGGACTGCTAGTAAATATGAAAAAAAAAGGCTGCTAATATTAATAACTAGGCCGCTAATAACGATACTACTAGTATAGCCTAATTCATCGATAAGGGTAAGAGTAAGGGACTATATCCATTATACTTACGATATACTGGCTACCTAGCCGATATAGACTTAAATGATATAGGTATTATTAGGCATAAATTATACCGTTTTAATATTAGAGCGTATCTGATAATTAGTCTATATTATAGCTATTTACTTATATACCTTGTATAGAAAAAGTAGTAGAGTGTTATTATTATTAGAGTAACTATAATCGCTTATACCTCGATATAGGCTTATACTCCCTCTCTTATAGACCGCTCTGTCGTCCATTATATACTAATAATCTTATAGCTACTAATAGCGGGTAAGGCCAATAGTAAGTTATTATAGGAAATCCTAGAAGCCGCTAAGACACGGCCTAGCTGGTTTAATAAAACCTATATTATAAATATACCCTACCCTACGCTTATTTATATATTAACGGTTATAGTAAGAAGCTATGCTCTAAGCTCCGTAAATTCTGAAAGTAAGCCTCGGTAAGTATAAGGCTAAGTGAGTTTGTATTGCCAGTAAGAATATATATATTAAGTAGCACGACTATAAGGACGGTATAGCCGCTAGACAAGACGTCTTTAAGTAGCTAGCGACCGCCGCTAAGGAAACGTCGGCCTCCCTAAAGCTCTAGAATAAGATTCCCGACTTACTTAAGTAATTCCTAGGGGTTTAGGGCCGTATTACCGCTACAGGATCGGTTATTAGTCTTATCGTAAATAGTATTAATATTATATATATAATAAGTAATAATTATAATAATAATAGGAATTAGTTATCTATTATATAAGAAATAATCCTTCTATATACGACCCACTTTATAGCGGGGCTGTGATAAGAGCGATAAGGCTCCTAAGTACCTTACTAAGTTTGTATATGCCTGCAGATTATAATCACGAAAGGTAGCTAGGTAAATTCGTTTTTAATTCTATTAGTTCTATTAGTTCCTAGGCAGCCCGAATCTTCGTGCCGTGGATCCTGTCATGGACTGACTAGCTATAAGGCGGGCCATTATCGCGTACGTGACTATGGTATTCGGGCTGTCTAGGAACTAACTGGTTAGCTAGATAGGAACGGATAGAACTGATAGAACTGATAGAACTGATAGAACTGATAGAACTGATAGAACTGATAGAACTGATAGAACTGATAGAACTGATAGAACTGATAGAACTGATAGAACTGATAGAACTGATAGAACTGATAGAACTGATAGAACTGATAGAACTGATAGAACTGATAGAACTGATAGAACTGATAGAACTGATAGAACTGATAGAACTGATAGAACTGATAGAACTGATAGAACTGATAGAACTGATAGAACTGATAGAACTGATAGAACTGATAGAACTGATAGAACTGATAGAACTGATAGAACTGATAGAACTGATAGAACTGATAAAACTGATAGAACTAATAGAACTAATAGAACTAATAGAATTGATAGAACTGATAGAACTAATAGAACTAATAGAACTGATAGAATAATTAGAATCGCTTAATTGGTTTAATCGCCTACGCGAGTTATTATTATAGGCACGGAATTAGTATATCGAAGTTTAGTATAGTACTTTAGTAGCTTATCGCTCTTATTATAGCCCCGCTATAAAGTAGGTCTTATATATAAAATATTATTTCTTATATAATAGATAAATAATCCCTAATAATAAATATAATATCTAAGTTAAAAACAATAGTATATAGTTATAGATATATAACTAGACGTCTACTTTATAACTAGCATAACCTATACTATAATACTATATATATTATACGTATATATATACTTAGCTTATAATATATATTCTATAAATATACTAGTTATCTTAAATACGATATCTTAGTTATTACTTAAGCTAATAACGTGGCGTGATAATCGTCGCGTAGGCTGTTTACGCAATAGTCGTCACCTAATCTTTGAGGGTCTTTTGCCAGCCCTAGATCCGGGAAGAAATACTAGAAGTTAGCTCTCTATATAAGCTTGCATAATAAGCAGTAATCCTACGGATCTACGAATTTAATAGCTTTTACTTAATTTTCCTCTCTTCCGCTTATATAGCCTACTACTCGTAGCCTAATTTATTAAAAAATATTATTATTATTATTATTATTATTATTATTATTATTATTATTATTATTATTATTATTATTATTATTATTATTATTAGTGCTTTTCCCCCTCTTTTGCCTACCTTACCGGGAAGATATAGGGGGAAGATACAGTTGTTCACAGTTATGCAGGCTGGCAAGTGTTGCTAAAAAATTTATCGTAACTATCAGAGCAACAGATACTGGATGGGTTAACCGTTGTGGAGTTTTCTGCTGTTGTTATAAGAAAAAAAAGAAAAAAAGAATCAAGCCTCCTATTCTGGAGGCTTAATTAGGTAATCTACAATCTATAATCTACAATCTATAATCTACAATCTATAATCTACAATCTATAATCTACGAAGGATAATCTACAGAATTCACTTAAAAAATTATAAAGCATTATAATAGTTATAAGGATCGAATAGATGACTTTCAGGATATAAGCTACGGGTAGACATACTATACCACTAAGGTATGAATCCACTAATTATTAAGTAGTTGTCTAATCCCTATACTTAAGGGCCTAGGCCATATTACCCATTATAGAGTGATATCTAGAAAGGTATTTTTGCTATAACGCTGTATAACGGCAGATAATTATACTAGTGGTTACTAAGTTGCATAATAACGCAATCGTCCACTAGTGTCCAGCAGCTATTGACAGCTGTTCTATAACTGTACCTTTACACCTCATTTTCCCGGTAAGGTATATATAGGACATCGTAGACTGGTACTCTTTCATAGTCTACAATAAACACAAGTCCCACTTCGTACGATATTAGTGTCCTGACAAATATCGTCAGTTAACTTATAAGTCGGAATTACTCCTTATAAGCTTAAATATAATACTAATAAGGGTTAGGAATCGGCCCTCCCCCGCGAGGCGCCTTACCTCTTTTATATATCGCGTCTAGACTCCTATACTAGTATTAATTATTTGAATAAGGCCAGCAACGGCATAGGCGCTAATCGCTACGTCGCCTACGCCTATGGCTATTAATAATATATCGCTATAAGTTCGCCAACCCTTCGGCGTTTCCTATACTAATTAGTTTTATTAGATTCCTAATTTTATACTAGGTATCGCTGAGCAACTCTAGAATAGCAGTAAGTAAATTTATATATTAGATAATAACCTGACGCTAATAGCTTAGCGTCGTGGCTATAAGCGTATTTCTAAGGCGTATAAGTGGTTCCGTGTAGTTATAGACTATAAAGAGAAAACACTCTCTGTAAAGAATATAAGTCGTTAATTTTCTGGTAACCCTTTAGCTATATTCTAATAGTTAGTACGTTTAAATACTCATTTTAGACGAAATTTCGTCTCTTTAGTTAATAATAACGGTCGACTTTATATATCGGCTAGGTCGTATTAACGACGCCGAGGCTTTAAGGTTACTAGACCTTACTCGCCCTCCTCGGGAGGACGATCTTCGCGACGTTAAGTCGCTTATCGCTTTCGTTAAGGATCTAGCGACTAATAGTTATTATCCTTTTAACCGTAAGGGACGTTTAGGGGGCTTAGATACCTTCCTAGTCTTTAATAGTCTCGCCGACCTCTTAGCGGCTATTAATAACCCCCGGCGCTCTATTCTAGCTCGTTGTTTTCCGAGTCGCTCCGCGGCTACCCGGTATAGTTATACTATCGATAACGTCGAGGACCCTTTTAATAATACCGATAACGAGGCTACGCCCTCTCCTTATCCCGTAGCGACTCGTCCTTATTATCCTGCTTGTTATCGAGCTTCCGCCGCTTCGTCGGCTAATTCGGCTCCCCCTAGCGATACCGAATACACGCTATCCGCCGCCGTTCCCTTTTCGGATAAGGAGGACGTCCCTTATCGATGTATCCGTACTCCCCGCCGCTATATACCCGCTGCTAAGACTATTAATAACGACGATACTAATACCGTTACTAATAAGACTAACTTTTATAGTTTTAGTAACTAGATCTTTACTTCTACGCCGAGTATTCGCCGGCGATAATCGTCTAGAATAGCGTTAAACTTTATTCTAATAGTTTAGGCTTTTAGAACTAGTCGGGGCCTAAGCCTATTTATTTAGTTACTATAAGGAAAAGGTCATTATAACCTATAATTAAGTTCTTATTTTTATATCCGATAACCCTTCGGCGCCTTATACTATCTTATAGTTATCCTACTTTTTATATATATATTTTTCATGCTTTTAGTACCTTTTCCGGATCCCTAAAGCGTTATCTAGGTGGTCCTGTAGTTCCTAGGTATTATATTCTACTGGCTAACCTACCCACTTTATAAGATAAAACGTGTTCCCTTATTCCTCTTTATAACTGTTACGGGTTGACCCCTTAAAAGTGTAGTTCCGGCATAAGGCCGGAACCGCTAATTAGCACGCAGAACCGATACTCGGACCTCGCGCTGCCCTTACCGCGGATTCGTATAAACCTAGTAAATCCTACGCCTCTTTATAGACCTTTTCCTTTCCTTTCCTTAATTCTAGCTAATATAATTATTCGGCCTTACTTAGTGCGATTAACCTATAACTAGCCGTTTATATAGCTAGAATTTAGCGAACCCTACGCGCTCTATTAGTATAGAGCTAGATACGAACGCGCCGTTAGGCGGCGGCGGTCCTATAAACCCCGCCGAGCTAGCTAAGTGGACGGATAAAAGGATCACCGAAGCTATTAATATAACGCTCGGTCCCTTATAGGAATAAATAGCTTAATAATAAAAGCTACTTTAATAACTTATAAACGGTCTCGTGAATATCTAGGCCCCGTAATAACCTACCCCTAACCTCGCGCCCCCCTCGGAGGGAGCCCCTATAAACACGCTTACTAAGTCGGTAGCAGGTCCTTTAACCCCGGCGACCTCTTCTCCCCCCTAGATTATAGTCCTATAAGAACTAAGTAAACTATGCCCGCTACGCACTAAGCCCTTACTATACCCCGCGAAGTTTAGTAGAAGATAAATAGAGTATACTACCTAGTCGTAGTAGATATATAATAAGCTCTTACTAGATAAGCACTTATTTAATAACCGAGCCGAAATATAATACTATTATAGAGGGGTGGATCGGAGACCCAGTGCCATGTCGTTAGGACGTCACGTAACGTTATAGGACGTGCGCATCTTTTTTATTTATCTTGTATATTATATATACGTGGCGACGCCACCCAGACACAGAGGATGCTTATCATCCTACACAATTATTATCCTTTTAACTCTAAGTTTTGCCACGTTTATTATATTCACTTCGTTTAAGCTACGTTGCCCTGATCAGAGCAGCGCGCACCTCTAGGAACCTTTTCTGAGGGTCTCCTTATTATGTGTGTTGTTTTGGTTATATACACTTCGTGGTCTTAAGCACTCCTGTTATCGAAGACTTGTCCGAGATTATACTAACTAAGCCGTTCTGTATAGTGACGGCTTCGCCTTTCTATACTATATTAACTTATACTTAGAAAGGAGTGCCTAGTAAGTGGTATTAGCTTTTTACGCTACTAAGGGTCTAGGAGGTACCCACGACCTAGAGTCGTTCCTTACCTACCTAGACCGTATATATAAAGACTAGAATAAATAGCCTCGCGCGGCCCTCGCGCTATATTCTCTTAGATAACGCGAGGAGTAAACCTTTTCGTAGCTCTTACCGAAATTCGAAAAACAGATCGCCTAAGTAGGTGGTAATAAGTAAATAGACTCGGCGAAGATTATATTCCTAGAGGGAGCCCTAAGCTAAAAGCTACGTAGCGCCTTAATTACCGCGAAGTTACCCTATAACTATATAAGCTAGGTTATTAAGGTCTAGAGTATTACCTAGAAGCTAGAAGGTCTATGCCTAACTAGCCGGAATATTTATATACTAAACTAAACCCGGAACTAAGAGACCGATACCGATAAAGACGTTATAATAGGCGGGATTAATTAGGTCTAGCCCGATATAACTATAAACCGACCTTATAGTAACTAGGAGTGCTAGGGTTATAGGAAAAAGGGATATATCCGTATAAACTATAAATCCCGGGATAAGGGCTTAAAGACTAAGGGCGGCCGCGTAGCGAAGGTCTAGGATAAAAATAACGATATCGCTATAAGTTCGGATAGTTTAGATAACGAAGAGTCGGGAAAAGAATAGCTCTAACGCGAAAACGGGCGTTAGAGCCGATAGCCGCCCTACGGTAAGAGTAGGAGGTATTTAAATACCTAGCTAGCAGCGATTTAGCCCTAATATTAACATAAGTAAATTAAAGATACATATATACTTTTATAGATACGGGTTATAACTATTACGCTATTATAAATAAACGCTTTACCTAAAGACTTTAGTTACTATTAGTCGATAAGAAAAAACAACTACTAAAAGGATTCTCGGATACGTCTAAGCCAGCCACTAGCGCCGGGATCGCTATATTCGAGCTTAAGATTAGCGGCTATATATAATAAGTCTTTGCCTATATAGTAAAAGGACTAGATTAGGATATATTCCTAGGAAAACCTTAGCTAAAGCATAATAATATTATATATTATATAAAGAATCGTAGGTTATATTATAGAGTCGCTAATATTAACCTACGACTAATAGGCGAGGAAGAACTAGCCGATATACGAGCTATCCGCGAGGTAAGGCTAGTCTCGGGATCGGTATTCACGGCTATAATATAACGGATAAAAAGGGGATTAAAGGGAAAAGAAAGAGACGAGTTCGACGCCTTAATCCAGGCCGTTAGTATATAGGATATCGATAAGGCCCTCCGTAAAAAGGAACCTATAGACCCTCGGGACTATATCCCTATAAATATACTATAAGAGTCCGGCGACCTCTTTACGCCTAATAAGGCTAATAACTTACCCCCCCACCGACTAGGTATTAACCACGAAATCACCCTAAAACAAGGTCCTAATAAACTTAAGCCGACCTTACCGTGGGGGCCCCTTTATAGTATATTAAGGGAAGAGTTATTAGTACTCCGGAAGACGCTTAACGACCTAATAGATAAGGGATTTATATAAGCTAGTAGCTCGGCGGCTACCGCGCTAGTCTTATTCGTGAAAAGGCTAGGGGGCGGGCTACGCTTTTACTACGATTATAGAGCCCTAAACACGATCACCTAATAAGATCCCTACCCCCTTCCCTTAATCACCGAGACTCTATATAACCTAGCTAGCGCTAAGTGGTTTACGAAGCTTAATATAATCGCCGCCTTTTATAAGATCCGTATAGCCCCTAGGTATAAGAGTAAAATAGCCTTTAGAATACGCTTCGGTCTCTTTAAGTAGCTAGTATACCCTTTCGGACTAAGCGGTATACCCGCTACCTTTTAACGCTATATTAACTAGACCTTATAAGAGTTCCTTAATAACTTCGTTACTATATATATCGACGATATCCTAATCTACTTTAGCGGATCTTATAAGGACTATAAAGCGAAGGTCCGGCTAGTATTATATAGGCTTATAGATACCGGCCTAAACCTAGACCCGGCTAAGTACGAGTTTAGCGTAGTAATAGTGAAATACCTAGGCTTTATCGTTATAATAGATAAGGGGGTATTTTACGACCCTAAGAAGTTAAAGGCTATCTGCGACTAGGAGGCCCCTACCTTAGTAAAGGGGGTATAAAGTTTCTTAGGATTCGCGAACTACTACCGGATATTTATCTACGACTTCGTAGGTATTATAGCCCCCCTCTTAGCACTAATAAAAAAGGATCGGCTTTTTAGGTAAGGGGCCGAAGAAGACGCCGCTTTTAAGGAGCTAAAACGACTCTTCTAGATAGAACCCGTTTTATAGTTATAGAATCCAGACCGTAAGACTATATTAGAGTCTAACTATTTAGGCTATATATTAGGTAGTATCCTATCCTAAATAAATAAGCTAGGATATCGCTATATAGTCGCGTATTACTCGTATAAGCTTACTCTAGCGGAGTATAACTACCCTATTTATAATAAGGAGATATTAGCGATTATAAGTAATATACTTACCTAGAAGGTAAAACTAACTAGCTATAAGTAATTCACGATATTATCGGACTATAAGGCCCTTAAGTACTTTATAATTAAATAGTCCCTTACCGAAAGGTAAAGCCGCTAAGCTAGCGAATTAGCCTAGTTTAACTTTATACTAGAGTACCGGCGAGGTACTAAGAACTTCGCGGCGGATACGCTCTCCTATTATAAATAGGACGCCCCGAAGGATAGCTTAAATAACCAGGAATAGGGGCGGGTAATCTAATTAATACCTAACTCCGTGATCCTAAAAACGATCCCTAAGCCGATAATATAGAAGATATCCGTTAAGCGTGTATTTAAAGTAAATAAAGACCTTTAACGACTTTAGGGTAAGACTATAATAACCGACCCCTAATACTAAGGAGTCCTTACCACGATCACTATAAGAGCTTATAGCTTTAACCCCTCCTTTAGGCTAGAATTATAAATCGCGGAATATTCCCTTAACCCCGCGGGATATATAACCTTCTAGGATCGTCTTTAGGTTCCGAGCTCCGGAGAGGACTTACCGCTAAGAGGACGCTTAGTATAAGCGATCCACGACTCTGCTATTAGCAGCTACCCGGGCAGGGAGAATATAATAGCTATAATAGCCCGATAGTTCTTCTGGCCCGGTATAAATAAGGATATACGGAAGTTTATTTATAACTACGATCTATATAATAAAGGTAATTAGTAACGGAATATAAAGCGCTGGCTATTAAAATTATTACCTATACTAAAACGAATTCGTAGCTACCTTATAATAGACTTTATAATAGACCTACTACTTACTAGTAAAAGCAGGACAAGGTTCCTATAAGTAATTATAGATAGGCTAATAAAGTTAGTAATATTAAAAGCGATAAAAATAATAAAAGCGGAGGCCTACGTGGAATACTTTTTAAACTATTATTTTAGGTTCTATAGTATACCCTTCTCGATTATTAGCGATTATAGTTCTAACTAGACCGGGAGGTTCTGGCGATACTTTTATAAACTTATAGGGATTAAGTAGCGACTTAGTATAGCTTACCACCCCTAAACCGATAAAGGGCCTAAAAGGCTAAACTAAGATATCCAGGCCTACCTTTATGCCTTCGTATACTATTCCTAGGATAACTAGGGTCGCCTATTACCCGCCGTGTAGTTATTACTTAATAATAGAAAGAGCTTAATAACCTAGCTAAGCCCCTTTTTCTTAGAACACGGGTTTTATATTAACCCTATCTAAATCCGCGACTCGATACCCGTATACCTAAAGGAAGCCGCTACTTATAACCTGCTAAGTCGCTTATAAGGGGCTATAGAGTTTAGATAAGTAGCTATAGCCTCGAAGTAATTATAGGATAAGGAATCCGCGAATAAGCGGCGACTCCTAGTAAAGCGCTTCGAAGTAAAAGACCTCGCCTAGCTTTCTATAGCTAACTACTTTACGCCTAGGCCCTTAAAGAAGCTAAGCTGGCTATACTAGAAGTATAAAGTAACGAAAGTAATTAACTCCTATATTATTAAGTTAGACGTGCCCTTAGGGATATATCCTCGCTTTTACGTTAATATCCTAAAACGAGCTAGCTATAACCCCCTCCCCGGCTAGGTTATAATCGACCTCTAGCCCGAACCGATTAAAGACGCACTCCATGGTAATAAAGAGTAGAAAGTAGAAAGTATTTTATACGTATAGAATAAGTAAGGTCACGGCGTATAACGCGAGGTACTAGTGCGTTAAGTAGGATACGCTGAACCTACTTAGGAGCTATTAGACGCCGTAAAGGATACTAAGGCGTTAAACGCCTTTAAAGCAGAACACGGCCCCGCGGATAAGAATAACGGGCCTCTATAAGACTATATTATAAGAAATATACGAAGATAAGGAGACCCTAATATAAGGGGAGTATAACCTATAGTCGTAAGTTAATTAAAGGGGGGGAATTTACTGGCCCCCTTACTGGTTTCTAAGGAGATACATAGTGCCTCCGTAAAGGACTTTAATTAGCGGTATTACTATCCGGACCCTCGTAGTTATTATTATTACTATTACTAGTAGTAGGACCGCTACCTTCCTAAAGGGCGGCGAGGATACCCTCTAGGAGGCGCGTTATCGCTACGCCCTATAAGTAAACCTCGCGGCGGAGGGCCGCTACTTTATAGCGGAGACCCTCGCCGTCGTTAACGGAGGCGGGGGCGGAGTTAGCGGCGGGGGCGAAGGCTACCTTAGATAAAGGGGCGTAGTAGTCGCTATAAGCTGGTTTATAGGCCTCGCGGAGCTAGGCCTAAGTTAGTAACGACCTAGAAAAGGATATAAAAAGAGAAGAAGATACTTATATAATTATTATCGGGGTTATCGCGTATAGCGCGACCCGTATCGGCTAAGGGCTTAATAAAAGGTATAGCGGCGGCGGGGAACTATAAAGGTTACTCGTAATAACCTTACCTATAACTCGTAGGAAACTTATAGGGCGGCACGGGTAGGATCTTATAGTATATTCGTAGTATTTAGGCTTATTACGGCGCGCGCTAGGCCCGGATTAATTATAGTATATCTAATTAAATTTTTAATTAATACCGGCTATACGATCGGTATAAGGGCGATAAAAGGCGTTACGGGGGCGGCCGGGGGGTAAGCTAGGCTATATTAATACTTAGAAGGCGTCGTGGCCTATTAGAGAGTTAGTAGGATCCTCGCGGCGAAGTACTAGGCCGTATCACGAACCTCCTTTTTAGCCGGATACTTACCGGTATTCGCTATAATAATAAGGGCTTCCTTAGCTATGCTTTTAACTAATTAACCACGTTCTTCGCTATAAGAAGGGGGGGGGGGGGGGGGGCGTAACGTCGCTAATAGCCAGCTACTCTTTAACGGTGCCCTCGCGGGCGTAGCGGGTATTATAGCGGAGAGGAGATATCTATACGCACTCTATTAGCTATTATCTAGCCGACTCGATATAAGGGCTTATCGAGGAACTTATAATAGTTAGAAGGATAAACGAAGATATAAATTACGGATTAATAAGATAACTACGAGTACGGAATAACTACGCCGCGAGTTAGCGGAGAATAACACGGCCCTAAGTATAGAATAAGCGACGGAGCTTACTATTAAAATAACGTTATAGGCTTATAAAAGAAGAATTAACTATAAATAAAAAACCCGGTAAAGTTACGCTTATACTATAATATCGAATTATAGAATATAATAAAAGTCTATAGAGTTATTTATTATAATAGTTTACGAATAAAGAAGAAGGAGTAACCGGGGGTTTTAGATATAAAGGGTAAGCGCTCGGCGTAACACGGAACGCCGGCGACCTAGGAGCGAAGTCGCCGCGAACGCTACGCGACACGAATATACCCGATATAAGGGAGGATACACGCCTCCCTCGTAACGCGTTTAGAAAATTAGAAAATAATAGGTTCGGCGCTTAGTTATTACGGCCCCAGAGGGGGGGGGGGGGGGGGGGGGGGTAATATTACGGGTTAACCCCTTAAAAGTATAGTTCCGGTATAAGGCCGGAACCGCTAATCAGTATATAGAACCGACGCTCGGACCTCGCGCTGCCCTTACCGCGGATTCGTATAAACCTAGTAAATCCTACGCCTCTTTATAGACCTTTTCCTTTCCTTTCCTTAATTCTAGCTAATATAATTATTCGGCCTTACTTAGTGCGATTACCCTGTGACTAGCCGTTTATAGTGAACCCGTGATAGAGGGTACCTATTCTTAATTATTATAGCGTTTAACCCTCGATAATTAAGGTAGAGTCGTAAGCTACCGTCCTTCTTAGGTATAAATAGCACCGGTAAGCCTACGGGGCTTATCGACTATTAGATATAACCGCTTACTATCCCTTTAGCGATAAACTTCCTTAGCTTCTTTAGCTAGGCTCGAGATAAGGGATATAACGGCCCGAATAGCGGTTTCTTCCTATTTTATAAGTTAATTATATATTCGGCGTCCTTTAATAAGGGCGGCTCCTTTATAGCCTATTCTAAAAACATATCCTAATAATTAGCGATTTCCGGTAGCAGTTCGACGACTAGTCCGTATATTACCTTATCGTTATCTATAAACCGAATAGTTATATACGGCGTCCCTAGTATAATAGTAGTAGCGGTAGCGATATATATAATATATGCCTTTGCCCGTATTTTAATAACCTCGCGGCCTTTATAGTATAGTGGTGGTATACCTGGTACACGGTTAATAACCAGGTCGGTTCGAATCCGGCTAGAGACGCACGTAAAAGAGGAACCCCTTTTCCTTTTTACGGTACTCGGATCCTATTCTAGGGGGCCTTTATCTGCCTTAGTATATACGATAAGGGTTAAATAGGGGGCCTGTTAGACCCACCTTCCGCCCGGCTTCGCTAGTCGTTAATAGGTGCTACGGGGGAGTTAGTCGCCCTACTATAGAAAACGAGAAGAGGGTGTCGCGCTATCCCTAAGCGCGTAAGTAAAATACGCGGCGTCTCTTCCACGATACGGAGGCAGCCTCTTACGCTATTATATAAGCGTTCTACGTGGGTATATAGCCCGCGTTAGCTCTACCTATAGCTACAGAATAGGGAAGCTTAGGAGCTTTAAACCCTAGGAAGCGTATATATAAGTCGCCCGTAGTAGGCTCGCAGGGGTTAGCCCTAGGGCTTATAGGAAGGCGTATAAAAATAAACAGAGATAACCACGCGCGCGCCGTTAATTAAGCACGTAGTCGGCTTTAAAGCCGCTACGGGCAAAAACGTTATAGGCTTCCTAGAATAGAAGCCACGACTTTCGGATATATATTAAGTTAGTAACGGGGCCGCCACGGCACCTGTATAAGGTAGTAATCCTAAAGGAGGAGAGTATAGGGGTTTTTATCTAAGTTATATACTAGTTCCCTAAGTCTTATACTACGGGTTTCCCCTCTATAGGTATTAGAGAAGGACCGTATAGTCAGAATTCTGACTCCTAGCTACTGAAGGTGGGATAAGGATAGCGGAGTAAGAGATAATAAAATAAAAATAAAATATAACCACGATTTTGACTTTTTTATCCTTTATAATTACCTATCTATCTTTAACCCCTAATAACGTCGACATAGCCTATTCGCCGCTCGGTTCTTAAAATAACGATAAGGTCGTGATCGCCCTCGGGGTCGGGGTCAGGGTCAAAGGCGTGGATAACGTGGAGGGAGGGGTCGGGGTTAATCGAACCTAAATTCGGTAGGAGGCAACTTAGTCCCGCCTAGATCTTAGTCAGGAACGGGTAAGGCTATCCGCAGGCTATAAGAAGAGCTGGGACGGGGCGCGTAATTAAATTACGAATATAGGAAGATAGCTTATTATAGTTAAGACGATTATATCTAAAGGCAAAAAGACGATCGTGTCTAAAGACAAAAAGACGATCCCAACTATATAAAATTGAACTAATTGATCCTATATATAAATAGAAAGTTTATGATCGTGGGCGGCCAGGACCGGCTGCTAAAATAGTGCCCCAGTCGGAATAAACAAATACCCTAGTCGGAATAAACACACTCTAATTCAAACTGCCTCTTATCCTCTAGATTTTCCTCTTCTATACTATCTCTTCGTAGCCGTTATAGAATATCTTTATAACCTCTTTTTTCTATCTCTAGGATATAATATATTCTAAAGTATATTAAGATTATAATAAAATGATTAAATAGCTACGATTTTATAGTATAGAGTATTATATAAAAGTTATAATAATTAATTTATATCTTAATAGAAAATTATAATATATTTATACGGGATATTTATAGCTAAGATAGTAGCGTATATAGACTACTACGCACGCTTATATAACCTTTATAAATAGGATAAAGGGGTTTATAAATACTAGACAGGGCGGCTATATATAGCGGTAGTTCTATTAATAGCCCCCTAGCAGTACCTATAAAATATATAAGTACCGGTATTTATACGTCCCCTGTTCGGTATTTACTGTCCACTCAATCTATTTTTAGAAAGTTACGCGACCGCGTGCAGAAGTAAGATCTTGGCCGTATATGCTGCGTACCTGTACCTCACGACAAGCCTTAATCTCTGCAACCAAGACTATATATCTTAAGCCACTAAATCACTACTGTTTCTGCCTCTATATTTATTAACTTTAAGGTATTAAGAATATATAATATCCTTATACTAGATACCTTATTATATATTATATAATCCTAATACCTTAGTTATATAACTTTATTATATATTATATAATCTTAATACCCTAGTTATATAACCTTATTATGTATTATATAATCCTAATTACCCTAGTCACGTAACCTTATTATATATCACCTAATCCTGATTACGTACTCTAATATAGATAGGTATATAATATTTATAGCTAAGATCTTAGTTATATATACGCTCGCGTTACCTTCTTATTTAGGGTTAAGTAGATAGCAAATACGGAATAGGGGGCGTATAAATACCGGTACTCCTTAATAACCTAGAGTTAATTCATACACTATCTTTAGGGGATTATTCATTAGAGGTAATTTTAGCTAAGTTTAAGAGTATAATAGATATATTATTAAGGAAGGCTAAGCCAGAGATTAAACTATTATAAGACGAGGCTAGTAAATTAAACGAAATATAAACGGCTATCTAGATTATAATAATAGCTATAATCGTAGATATAATATAGCGATATATCGACTATATCTCTCTCTCTAATACATATATATAATTTATAGGGATTAATATATCACTATATACAAATTATATATAGTACTTAAGTAGCTTTGCGGCTTCGTTATAACCTTACTTTAATATAGGGTTTACGTGCTAAATAATATTGTTTACGTGCTACTTAGTGAGTCCCTATAATGAGATGACAGGTATGCAAGTCTAGGTACTTAACTAGACTATTATATCCTCCCACGGACTGCAATGGACAGAGTTATCACCCATAATCTCAACTTCGATGCCTTGTATAGGACGATGGCTACTTAATCGCTCGACCACAAGCCATAGTGGTTTGTATATAAGGCGATCGGGTTCAATATCGAATTCTGGGGTTCGAAGGCCAGTGACAAGCTCTCGGAACTCACCGCAGCCTGAAGTGGCCAGAATTTCCGCATCTGGGCCGCGCCCATAGACGAGAGACATCCGAAATCCAGTGCCTGATGGATTTTGTCCGATCTGGCTCGACTGGTCTGAACAGCGCGCCACCACATATGCCCTGGTAAGGCGAGACGGAGTGATTCTTGCCTGCTTACTGTTTTCTCCGGTCGCGAAAGCAAGGACGGGGACGCGAGAACAAAGAAGCCCGGCGCCATCTTCTGGAACCGCCCATAGTGTGCACTCAACCATGGAGCCAACCCTCATGGCAAAGTCAGCAAATTGCCCCGACTCGAAAGTTGAGCACACTATGGTGTAGGTACCAGCTTCAACCTCTGGAACATGCATAAACGCAGTACCGCAGCGGTAATCTCCCGAGCTAGCCAGTACGTCTTTCTTTCTGATGGAGACGACACGCTTGCCTGGGGACCATACAATGTCTGCGTGAATGGCCAGGTCTCGGTCCGCAGTCGAGAGGAGAATTGAAAGTGGTGTTGCCTTGGGTATTGATATGCTGAACTGAGGATTTTGCGAGTAGGTGGGAGAAGAAGCGTTGCCACCGGCGCTTCGCCTGGACCAAGACCCCGTGACCTCCACATAGCACTGCAAATGGTCCCTGGCTGGCATGACATCTAGCGGTTTTTGAGAGAAGAATGAGAATGTACAGGAGTACTTGCTGAGTGGTAGCTCTTCGTATGTCATCACTACGGTGTAGGCTTTCCCCGCATCGACGGCGAACTTAGCCAGCGTCTGTGGCGAGTCGACATAAGGACCCCGATACAAGGCGACTTCTGCGGCTTGCACTTTCTTGCCGTCGTTTTCAAATATGGAGATACCAGTGTACCCAACACGTCTGGCGGTTGCTGCGAGAGAGCCTGACTGCGCATCGCGCGTTATCTGAAGCTCCTGGTCCGCAAAATGTCTGCTGAGAAGAACCCAAACAACCTCACCCACGTTCGCGCGCATTGAATACTGGGGGTTATAAGCTAGCGTGTTGCTCATGCTCTTCTGTGGGACTTGCCAGGTGAAATGGTGATCTTGACGGTGGCCAAAGCAGGCAGGATCCCAGTTGAAGTACATCGACTCAAAATTTTGAGCAACTTCCTCGAGCGATATCCAGAATGTACCGGGCAGAGGTGAACTGTTGGTCTCCTCGGGGCCTGAGCCGGTCGATGGGCGGCGCACTGTTCTTTGGTCCGTAATATGGAGCTTTTCTCCATTCCATATAAGACCATCACACCACGGATTTTTTACCAGTAGTCGGCGAGTACCGTTTGACTGGCTCAAATCGAGAACGGCATAGTCATGCTCGCCCACTAGGCCTAGAACCTCCTCCTCAGATGGCGAAAGACGGCCAGTGCCCAAAGTAAGGATGACTGTGTTGGATGAGCTGCCCTGAACCATGCGATCCCACGCCTCATTGAAATTAATGTCTTCACTGTAATGGTACCATTGGTTATCAAGGCCGGGATGCGATGTTTGGAGAGGTGGCACACGTTCGCGCTTACCTCTGGAGGAATAATTGCTCGGGTATCCAGCCAGTCATCACCCAAAGATCCGTGGCGGAGTTGCTTCCAGGGAAGTCATACCCACCCCGTACTTTCAAGTACGCCTTTTCCATGAGTGCAGGCCAGAGAAGATCGGGATTTCTGCGATCGACTACATGGATACTCCGATTCGCATGTTTTTTTGACGTTGGGAGACGGTCATCCACGACAACTTGTCTGAAACAACCGTTGAAATGCATCCTGAAAATGTATTTGCCGCTCGGGGAAACCTTGGGTCGTCTCTTTTCATGGTCAAAGGGAAACATTAAAGAACCCAGAAGCTAGTCCCATCAGCATCCCTGGCAGATAATATTTGAGTGGAGTAGGCAGTACTGACAGGCTTTTTGTTGGCGCCAGAAACAAGGATCTTCATTGCCGCACAGAGACTGGCGACGACAGAACAATCAGTCGTTACGTCTTGCACAAGATCACAATGGCCATGCAGTGCCATTAGCTGCTCGCTCGGATCGTTCGTAGCGGATTCTGGGTGATAGAATAAGGAAGGCCGCTTCCAACCGTCGAGAATGTCACTCTGGTGGCAAGACATAGTATAGGTGGCCGGATCACTATAAAGCATGACGGTGAGAAAGTCATATGGGTAAGCGTAGTTAGTAGCAAAACACGGCAACTGACCTAAAGTGCATGCCCTCGCGTAAAGGAAGAAACACGTCCGCTGAAGGATCTGATTCCCAGGGCTGGAAGTGATTCCCATTAAGGCGCGATGATTCCTGGAGGATCATCTTCTCCTGGGGAGAGATTTGTCTGATATGTAATGGTAGTAAGTCTTTCTTTGCTTCTTTTAGCTTGAGCGCCTCGGCCAGTGCAACCATTTCGGCACACTTTCGCCTCAAATAGCCACGCTGGGAGGAGTTAGTCGCGGCAGCATAGGCTTTCATATATAGTTCTGCTGCTCTGATAGCATGGTCCAACATATGGTGTCCCGGCTCAGCTTTTCGAGCCAGCACTTCCTCCTCCTGTCAAGGAAAAGTCAGTATATACCCACCTTAGTTAGAAAGTGTGGCCAAGTCAGTAACATAGCTTACCAGTGCCTGTTTCTCCATATTCCTACTTGCTTTTCATAAACGTCCGACCTAATACACGAGATTAGGCCTCTGAGCTGCCCTTTATAGGCTAGGTGCCCTATTTATAAAAATGCCGCGAGTTAGTTAGATATACTATTCGTATATAGAAAAAATACATATATAGCCTTTGTCGCTTAGGTAAGACAGTCTATACTAGTATAGTAGATAGTAAATACTTTAAGGATATACGAATAAATACTAGGAGTAAGACTATAGGCTAGGTAGATATATAATAGTATAAGCTATAGTAAACTAATATACTATTAATATTATGGAGTGGTTAGTTAAGGCAGAAAACATTATTAATTACACTATAACACAAGCAAACAACGCTAGACCAAGTGAACAGTTATAACAAAGCGCTGAATATTCTTTATTACAAAGCTGCCTTTGTATATACGTTGTGTAAGCGTGGACAAGGACAGGAAGGTAGTTAATTACATACGTACCTTAAGGCAGAGATAAGCGGATACCTACCTAGGTACCTACTTCATAGTGTACGTTGTATTTTGGCCATCAGATGATGGTAGTGTAAGGCGGGGGTGGGTTCATTGCATACTTCGTAGATACTCTGTAGGTGGTTTATAAGCGGGTATGGAGTAAGAACGGGAGGGGGTCTGCCTGTCATTTACCGAGGCTTCTTTCACTGCCAAATTTGTGGGGGAGCTTGAAGAGATGGTGTACCAGTGTACTTCCCGCTCCACCGATCGATCGCCTTTACCGAGAATTCCACCCGTGGATGACGGTAGAAGTCACAGAGAGGCCGAGGTCTAAAGTAGAGCAACCAAAAACTACCAGCTTATTCGCAGCAATCACCAAGCTCAATTCTTTACCTTCAAATGCTCGGTGACTTTCTGTCCTGATTTCTCTATTGTAGACCAACGTAGCACGCGAGCATATTGTTAACTTGTTCACGCCTTCTATTGCTCATCATCCTGTCCTTTGCAACACCCGTTGAACATCGCCGTCCTTGCTGGTACAGCAGCCGAGGGCCCGAGTCGAGGAACCCAACTCCCAAACGCCTCATTGCAGCCAGCATGGTGGCCCAGTCCAAGCCTGTCAATACCCTTTCCCCTTGGGGCCGTGCCATGGCAGGAGCATCAGGGGCTGTCCTAGCGAATGCACTCGTTTACCCTTTAGACATGTGAGAGACACTCAAGCTACATCTCCTGCCCTTCATACTAACAACTCATCAACACCACCAGAGTCAAAACGCGTCTTCAGGTGCAGGTTAAGGCACGCCCATCGCCGACAGCATTAGAGCCTCCACTTCCGTCAGAGAAGGAAGTCCACTACACGTCTACATGGGATGCTATTTCGAAGATTGTCGCCGAAGACGGCCTGTCAGGCCTCTATGCGGGCATGAATGCTTCCCTCGCCGGTGTGGCGTCTACTAATTTCGCCTATTTCTATTGGTATTCCGTCGTGCGTACCCTGTATATGAAGACCTCGAAAGTTGCAGGGCCCCCCGCTACTCTGGTCGAGCTCTCTCTTGGAGCCATTGCTGGAGCCATTGCCCAGCTATGCACGATTCCGGTTGCTGTCGTCACCACACGGCAACAAACGCAGCACAAAAGCGAGAGGAAAGGGTTTTTCGAAACAGCAAGAGAGGTAATTGATGGCAGTGATGGGTTTTTCGGCCTTTGGAGAGGACTGAAGGCAAGCCTGGTGCTCGTGGTGAACCCAGCCATCACATACGGAGCCTACGAGAGGTTAAAGGATGTTTTATTTCCTGGAAAGAAGAATCTGCGGCCGTGGGAGGCCTTCCGTAAGTGTTGCTTTCTATTGCCCTGTCCTCTCCATCCTTGCTAACTCTAGATTAGTATTGGGCTCGATGTCCAAAGCACTGGCAACAGTTGTGACCCAGCCACTTATTGTCGCTAAAGTGGGCTTGCAATCCCGCCCGCCACGGGAAAGACAAGGGCGACCATTCGGCAGTTTCAGCGAGGTCATGAAGTTCATTGTGGATCACGAAGGCCCATCTGGCCTATTCAAGGGTATCGGGCCTCAGATTCTAAAGGGGCTTCTAGTGCAAGGCATCCTTATGATGACAAAAGAACGGTTCGTGGCCATACAGACCCTGGTACATCAGATGACTGACCTGGCTTTTAGCATGGAATTGATGCTTCTCCTCTTCATGCGATACGTAAAGACCACGCAGTTGAATCATCTACATAAGCTAACGGCAAATCGGAATCGTGTGATTCACCACATGACACAAGCAAAACTCCTTGCGCCGAGGTAATCTGTTATACACACATGATTACAGAATACAGGGAAGTGCACTGGGTAGGCGGTAGTGGGGGACGGATTGCGTAAGACACTGAAGTTCAAGTCCGTACTCATTTACAAACGTCGCTGGGGGTTTCGAATACAGTAGTGGTTGGTGTTGTCGGATTGTGTGGTGTGTTGAGAGGTTCCTGTATGGGTCAATCCTTTAGAATTAGAAGTATATTTAGAAGTATATTGTTTCATGTTCATGTGCTGATTACCTCAAAACATTTTCTGTTTTTGCCTTATTAATTCTCGAAGCTGGTAGACAGCCAGAGAGATGTGCTGAAAGGAAACCACCCTACGCACAAATAGCCCTATACAGTACAATAATGAAGCGCGTATGTCGTGGTGCAGATACACCAACGGGGACAGAGTACAACTACAAACAGCCGGACTGACGAGGGAAGCGGAGTCTGGCTCGTTTCAATTGCGACGACGCCTATGCGACACCAACTTCTTATAGAATGCTTTTTTTCCGCTGCTCTTGTGGGTTTGGATGTTATGGTACTTCGATCTGAATTTGCCCGACGCAATCTCCGCAGACATGAGTTCTTGCACTAATGTACGCTTTCGTGCTCTGCGTGTGAGGCGAGAACTGTAAAATTCTGTTGGTCCTTCAAGGATCCGGCCGATATGGGCGTAGCGGGGCATTCGTGGCTTCATCGAATCTTTCTTGTAGTGTCGATGGGGATCGAGGGCAGTTCCTCGCATGCCAAGCAATTGGATGTCGCGCTTCAAATGCTTATCGTTCAGATCCATCTCGGGCAGTCCAAACCAGCCGGGACCAGCATTGTTCTTTTCCTGCCGTAAACTGTCAGTTTCCTGCAAGCATCTGATTAAGATTGACCATGAGAAGCATCGGGCCCGTTGCAATCAGAGTAACTATGAAGACAAAATGGTCGATCACAACAGTGTGATGGCATGTCTCAGAATGAGTATACCATCACATCACTAAAAAAGGGTTACGTTTCATCATTCGGGGCACCGGGGAGGTCAAGAAAACATTCCAAGGAAGTTATCACATACCTGAGAGACAATCGATGCTGTACCTGGATTTCGAAGGGTTAAATCAGGTTGAATGTGTTTTGAGGATCCGAACTTGACACTCGCGGCGGATTTGGCCACTCTAGGCTCAAAAACTGAAAGTCGATTTTCGGCATCAGTCTGCCGCAGCTGTGCTGATGCTAGACGATCTTCAGCCTCCTTCAGAACTTGATCTACCTGGTCATTTCTGAACTCTGGCATAGCGTTGTCAAACATCGACCGTTAGTGTTATTGAGTTGGAGGAAACCGCCAGGCAGAGAAAGACAAAGTTAACATGGCCAATAAGGAGGACAGTGGAAGATACCACGAAAGTTCTCGTCTGTGGGAGCAAATTTATCAGCAACCCACACGTTATTGCACAGGCTGGCCCGCTACAGCAACGGAACAGGTTGTTCCGGTCTGAATTTGGGTATAAGTCACCCGCAGATTAGGGGTGGGATTTGGTAGGGAATGGATGCCCCCCCCCCCCCCCCCCCCCCGACTAACCGCCTACCCTACCCTCCCGATTATATAACTTAAGGAAGCGACCTAAATTATTAAGACTATTAGTTTTAATTTACTAGTTATTCTAGTAGGAATTCGGAATACTGTTCCTTAAACTACCTCCCCTATTCCTTAGTAGTAATATTATTTAGCTAAATAAGCTATATTCTACGAGCCTACGCTCTCTTAATCGCCTCGATACTAATAAATCGAGTATTAAGATCCGGCACTACTTTTAGCTATTTATACGGCCGTAGGCGCTGTGTTTAATAGCTTAACTGATTGATCCGAGTCTCTTTTATAACTAACTAGTGGTTTTTAACGTTAATAGCCCTTCCTGCCTGCTAGAGTAATCGCCTAGACCGGCGTAAGGTTATAGCCCTAAGTCTCGTATATCCTAACGGCGTGGATATTAACGCCTATAAGTCCCTAAGCTCCCTTAAGCTCCGAGGAGTTACCTATTATATATCTAATAGATTTACCCGCTTTATAGGGGTTATTAGTATTAGGATTATAACAGGGTTCCTGTCCACTACTTAAGAACTTAATATGACCTGCCTTCGATTAATAGGCTATAACCCTATAGCTTTCTATCCTGCCTTAATATTCTAAGCCGTTAATGCGTTAATCCGTGCCTTCTAATAACACTCTAGAAAAGCCCGTGTACTAATAGGCGATAAGTCTCCTAGATTAGCCACGTTCTTTAGATATTTCCGATATAAGGACTTTAAAGGACTAAAGACCGATATATAAAGAGGTTAAGTGATATAGGTGGAATAGGCTAGTAGAAATAAGGCTATAATATTCCTAATAAAGCATTAGTATATAAAGTCAGTTAAGACGTGGCCCCCATGCCTATCCACGATTAAAAGGCATAGAGAATCGGCCTAAGCCGCTACCCTCTTTATAGAAGGATTAAAGATATTCACGAGCTGGTCTAGGTCTATATTATTTATAGTCTAGGCGTTTTTAGTAGTAGTAAAGCGCTAGTTATTATATCCGTCTATATCTTAGGGAAACTATTACTATTAAACCGATTTTCCCTTAAAAATAATAAGCGGTGGTAAGGATATTCCCGCTATGGGGATATACTCCATAATCGTAGTCCAGATCCTTATTTCGGCTATTTTAAAATAGATCGACTTCCTCTTAGACTCTTTAATAATAAGACCGTTAATACTAAGCCTCTCCTATATCCTAGTCTTATCTATATTAAACCAAAGGTATAGGGGGATATCGCGGAGGGCTGGAGCCTCGACTAGGTCGAAGAATCCCTGGATAATCTTAGTTATTATACCTTCGACGCGGTTCCTTATAATTACCTTACCTCGGAGTATCTTTATAGTAAGATTATAGGTAAAAAAGCCCTCTATCTATTATTTTCTAATGGGAACGTCGTCGCCGTTTAAATATAGAAGACATAAAGCGAATCTGTAGATCTAGGCATGGGTTAGGGCCATTCTAAGGGACTCCTGCGTGATAATCCAATCAGCTAAAAAAGTCTCTTATTCGGTGGAAAGCCTCTATAGGGGTATAGTAGCCTCTCGGCGCGTTACGCTACCCTTTACACGGCCTCGAAGAGTAGAGAAGGGTACTCCGTAATCTCGGTAAGCTTATCGCAGGCTTTTACCCGCCAGAATATCGTTATACACATTTTAAAGGTCTTATTCCGTGTATTTTAGTATACTAAATACGAATATCCAATTAAAAAAGGGGGTTTATAATGTTATAGTAGGAAAAACGCGGTTGGATTATAGTGTTATATAGGTGGAAAGGTTTAGAAAAAGGTGATCGGGAGGGTAAGGTAAGGGGTTAGTCGGGGGGCGGACTTAAATAGCAGGCATGTTTGGATATCCAGCAGGTAGAATATAGGGTATACAGCCATAAGTTCTCTTATGTATAAATCACCTATTGTTCTATTTTAAAACAGGATATCTATTATAAAGGTATAAGCAGTGATATTTTATACGTACCTAGTTCCCTGGCTATATATACGTTATACCTGACCTTCGGCTACTTCCCTCTATTAATCGCGGCCTTTTCTTCCAATAGCTTTTTTTCCTATAATTAACTGCTGTTTTTATCCCACTATTAATTAATCTAACTCTTCTTCTTTTAACCTACGATAGATACAGATCCTAATTAACGCCTTTACAGACCTCCTCCTCTAGCTAACCTAGTCTTTATACCTAGAGAAGAGGCAGATACCGCGATCCGATCTCACGCCTTCTTAAATAGATACAGCCTCGTTATCGCCGAATAGTATCGTCGCAGAGGCGAGGCTATACGTATAACGTATCGCTACGGGAAAGGCTAAGCCTTAAAGACAGTTAATGTCTGGAATACCTATCCCTCTAAAGACTAGAAAACAAGCTCCTAGATAACTAACTGCCTATTCTATATCTCTATCAAGGGAAAGAATAGACGATAGGTTATCTAGCCTGTTATTAGTAGCCAGGTCTCTATCCATAATCACGGCTTTCTTAAGGCATCTTCTTTCCTATTCTTCCGAATATCCTAGCTAATAAATAACATATAAAGATAAGGTCGTTACTATATAGAATAGTAGTATCCCGCCTCGCTAAATTATAATAAAGCTTTATAATCCTATGGTAGGCTAGGCGGAAACACTTAAGAATATCTCCTATTAAGATATCCTGAACCTACTTAGCCGATATAGGCACGAAGAACTAGCTAGGCGGAAACACTCAAGAATATCTCCTATCAAGATATCCTAAATCCAATTAGCCGATATAGGCGCGAAGAACTAGGTAGGCGTATACCTATCTAGTGGCTTTATAAAGTAAGTATCTCTCCCCTTCCTTTATATATAATTATCGACTAACTACTACTATTGTAATAGTAATGAGATAATAAGACTACTTATTCTTACCACGCTTTAAAGAATAACCTAGGCCGAGTTAAATATCTATTTATTACGCCGCGAACTACCTAAGAGCTTTTAAAGTAATCACCCGATATACTACTATTTGATTATACTTATAAGATAAACCTGTTTAATATACTACTACTTAGTATCTATAATGAATCGTTTTTATATAAGGCTTTTTAGGCTACTTATACTGTTATCGACAGCGAAGAACAGGCTTAATACGCGTAGGCTTTTAACTGCCTCGTCGAGTATCTTAGCAATAGATTCTCTCTCCCCCACTATATTATTTCTAACTAGGAGCTGGCTTTTATAAACGCCCTAGAGAACTAGTAAAAGCTAATACTTATGCCCTATATCCTATACCATTAGCACGTTAAAATAAATATACTTATAAAGTATAAGCAGTATTTTCCGAAGTGAAAGAAGGTTAGCGGTAAGATTAAGCCTGACGCAGGCTTAACAGCTTTCTTTAAGGACTAGAACTCCTTAATCGATAATAGCTCGGAAGAGCTATTCACGTAGTAACTTCAAGACTTTTAACGCTTTAGTAAGAACCTAGCTCCTATAGTTAATTACGCTATAAATACCTAGATCCGGCTATTTAAGAAAAGGATTATTCGTTACTAGGTTAAACCTAGCCTTAGTTTAGTTACTCCATAACCTTTATCGTTAAGACGTTATATAATAGCTTAAAGTCATTCCTCTATAGCTCCTCTAGCGACTTAGTAATAATAGTATTCTATAAGCTATACTATTTCTAAGATAACTAGAGACAGAAGCTTCTTACTAAGAGGTCTCTTAGAGTAAGTAAGGTATAGTTTTCTATAGGAGGAGTTATTTCAAGCCTAGTTAGGCAAAAGATTATACGCTAGGCTTTATGGAAGATATAACTTAAGATAAAGGCTATACCTAAGCTTAACAGGTTATTTGCTACACAAAAGTTATACATACGTACATAGCTAGATTAGTCAGCTGCCGGCAGACTTATAAAAGTATGCCTCTATAGTAGAGCTCCACGAGCTCGGACTTAGAATGATTATCTTCTTTTCTAATAAAACCTTTATATAGACCTTTGGTCTCCTAGTATATATTTATGCATAGCAAGTAGTAGTAACTGTTCGTTTACTATCGTTCTACCCCTATACTATACCTTAAACTTTTTTTTTTTCCTTTCTTTCTTCTTTCTAGTGATCCGATATTTATATAACGTTAACACACCGTAAACCCGACCATAATAGCCCGTAGTTATCTATATAAATTCGTAGAGAACGTATCCTATAAGCAAACTCGTCTAATAATTATAGCAAAACGAGTCACCGATATTATTAGTAACTTAAAGACGTTTAACACGTCGTTTATCCGCCGTTTTCCTATCGTCACACTTACATAGCGTTTTTCCCTTATCGTTGTTCCACTTTTCCCTTTTATTTTTTCCTAATAGTCTCTTATAACCTTATTTTAATCAGACGCGTTATTCCTAGCCCGAACGCAGCTTTCTATAAACCTATATAGTAAGCTATAGTTTTACTATTCCCCGCTATAAATATAAATCCTACCCCGTCTTTACTATATACCTTTTTATATACTTCTGCCCGCCCGAAGCGCGACTATAAATAAAACCTCTGATAACTACTCAAAAAAGAACTTTTTTATATCTATAGATTTATATAAGTATAACCTAACTAGCTAAGATAATAGTAATTACTAGACGGAGTAATCTTTATTATCCACTAGGAAGGATCTTTACTGTAAAGCAGGACCGAAAGGAAATATCGTATTAGTAGACATAGTAACCAAAGCAGAACCATAGATATAGGACTAACCTTCCTGTTATAAGAGGAAATAGATAACTAGACAGTAAAGGCTATACTTATAATAATACTTAGATAATCAAACATTAATAGAAGCCGATAGCCTAGTAGAATATACTTACGCTAATTAAGCTAAACCCTATAAAATATCCCTACGATAAGTAGGAAGACTATGGAACGATATAGATAGTAAAATTCGATCGAAAATAGACTCTACTCCGTTAATACCTAACTCACCTCCCTTAATATTAACGCACCCCGTAAACCTTTATTCGATTTCGTAACCCCACTTCCCCTTATATAAAATCCCCCCACCTAGACGCCCCTAAACAGTAACTATACTAAGTCATAGACTCTAATATAATAAGGACCTCCCCCTATATAAAATCCTCCTAACTACCCGCCCCTATGCTATAACCGGATAGAGTCGCTAAGTCTAGGTTAATAACTACCACCCTATTAATTACGCGAAACTTTATAAGTACTAGAATAAGTATATTAGGTAACTAAAATAGATATTAACTAAGAAACGTAGGCCTTTAGCTTAGGCACGTATTAATCGGAGCCTAATAGTAGATAACGTAGTAGGTAACCCCACCCTCTATACTAGCCCTAGCCGTAATTATACTATCCGCTGAGTAATTCCAGTAAATAATAAGCGTTTTTATAGGTAGACCTATAACTAATAGTATAGCTAGCGGAAATAACACTACTAATATAAACTATAACTCTTAGGGTGCTAATAGTCTACACGTTTTTCGTCGTAAGCTAACTCTAATCGGGGTTTTTAGCCCGCTAAAGTATTTATCGCTAACCTTAGTAGTATAATCGGTGTCTGACGAGAAAGTGCTATAGCACGATATCGAGCTATTTATCGAAAACGTTAAAGAGTAGGCAACTATTCCCGAGTCGATTAAGGAAGCCCGTATTAATTTACACACTTTATTTATCGGAGAAGCCGCTTCCTGGTAGCTAACTAGCCTTACTATAATATAGCGTAGCGAAGTTCGATATTCGCTAGACGGAGAGTATATAGCCTTATGCCGTTATTAGTATATAAATCCGGAGGTGGGTATAGTAAAAATAGCCGATCTACGCTTTATAGCGCGAGTTATCATTAACGGTTAAGTATTCGCTAAGTGGGCGAACTAAGTTGCCCGCTTATATAAAGCTTTAGGCGCTAGTACTAGAACTAACCTTAATATATAGCAGGAAATCTGGAATCTTATTAATGCCTTATTATAAGAAATCTATGCTCGCCTAGATATAAATAAGTACCTAGATAAGTTTATTCGATAAATTAAAGACTAGATAGTAAACCGCTAACTTTTACTATAATACTAACTATAAAATAGTATATTTCGGGTCGAGTAGCTAGGACCCCCCTTAACTAGCTAGGTAAACATATTTAATAACTATTTATAGTAGCTATAGACTAATAGACTCGCTATATATTATATAGACGATAACGTGATAGATAAAACGGCGGAGGTAAGCGAGTTACCGAATTAGAGATATTTTAAAGGAAGTCGAGGTAACCGAGGTAACTATTTTAATAATAATAACTTTGCCCGTGGATAATTATACTGTAGTAATTCTAATAACCGTGATAGACTTTTTTAGGGCCGCCGGAGCGGCGATAATCGTGGTAATCGTGGCCGTAGAGGCCGGTAATTCCGTAAAGGAGGCCGCTAGTTCCGTAAGGACCGACGCCCATATTAGCGATATATAAGATAGTGGGTGAATAATGGAAATAGTGACCGCGATAGATATATTATATATATAGCTATAGATAACCTAGGTAAAGCTAACGATAAGAAGGAACTACGCGAAAAGGGATATATTTTAGTTAACGGAGTACTTAGCGAGGGAGAGGAAATATACCTTTATAAGATTAAAGAGGAGGAACTAGCTAACGAAATTAAGATTTATTATTCTTATTTCTTAAGCTAAACCGGCTATACTCCTATATAATCTATAAACCGGTAAGCGTATAACCGCAGCGTAGCTACCTTTAGTCGAAAGTATATATCTGCTTAAAGAAGACGAATATAGCCGAAAGAACTGACTAGGTTAAAACTATAAACGTATTAATATAGAAAATACGTAGTATACCTCCGTAGCGGTATATAGTTATTTAAACATGTTTTCTTAAATACCTATATAGAACTAAAGCCGAAAGGATAGGGCCTATATAAAATAGCCCTATAAACCGTGGGATCGAAACCTGAATCGGCAGAGAAGATAGATAGTAGACCGAAACCGGAAATAGGACGCACTACTTAAGATAACGAAATACGAAGCGAGATCGCCTAACTACTGATAATTATAGAGTAAGTTAGCGAACTAACTAGCGAGTACATAGAAAAGATAACTTATAAACTATAAAGACCCTCTAAGCCGGAAGCTCTAAATAGTTTTTTCTTATTTAAACTTAATAAAATTATTAACGTATAGGTATCTAGAATATAAGGACTCGAGAGATATACGTATTATAGGATCGGTATTAGATTCCCCCCCTTACGAGAACCGATAAGCGTCTATATAGACTTAGGATACTCTATAATCCTAGTTAATAGAAAATAGTTAAACGAGTATACCTAGAATATACGATATGGAACTATAATAAAACCGAAGCCTATAAAGGGAGTTACCGGAATAATTAATATACAGGAAGTGGCTATATTAGACTTTTACGTAAATAGTCGTGTACACGATACACCGATCTAAGGCTATTTTATAGTTAAAGCTTAGGTGCTAGATAAACTAAAACCGAAACTGCTACTAGGTATAGTCTTTCTAAAAACCTACGGAGTCGATATCCTTTATTTATCTAGAAATTTGCATTTTACTGGCTAGGACGGAATAATAGTCCTAATCCTAGAATATCTACGAAAGCCAGGACATAGATATTAACGCAGAGTTATAGTAGCGTAAATCATTATAGTACCACCGAAATCTATTATATTAATTCTCGTAAGATATAGTAGTTTGCCTAGAGACTATAAATTCTATTTTAAACTATATAGCTAATATAACGCCCTATTATATATCTATAACGCCGATACTCTAAAGGTCGTGTACTTTATAAATGAAACTAACACGCCTAAGACCTTATATAGGAATAATACAATAGGCCGTCTACGAGATTCCTGGGATAACGACGAGACTAAGTAAGTCGAATAGGTAAACGCCTACGCGCTAGTAATAGCCAAGGGAGGCGAATTTAATAACTCGGAAATTATACGATATATCTTAAAAGCAAGTCCCGAGTAGCTAAAGGAGATAATAAACTATAACTAAGGAGTATTAATAGAGGGAACGCTACCTATAAAGAAATAGAAATATAGTATAATAAAGCCTAAACGACCGGACGATATACCGGAAATTATAATAGAAGATAGCGTCTACGTCTACGCTACTAATAAAGATAAAGTGAGTAAAATCGTTAGATTACTAGAATCCTTCGATATATAGCGCGATTAAGGTATTATACCGCTATTACTATATAAACGTATACGAGTCGAGTCGGCTCTATAGGTAACTAGTAGATAATAAACCTATGTTCCCGGCTATATTAGCTTAGCGGAGAGGATAGAGATATCCTTAATAATAAATTTAACGGATTATATAAACTCGGGGGAATAACTTAGTAGAGGCTACCTATACTTTTCCCTTACCTAGCTTTTATAGTCTAGCGTATAGTCTAAGGCTAGAGAAAAGGTAGAGTGGTTATTAATCTTTATAAATTAAACGTAATAGTTTTACCGGATATATACCCGATCCCGTTATAGGAGGAGATTATATAATCGCTATAAACGAAGAAATAGTTTAGTGCCTTCGATATAAGTTCGTTCTTTTACTAACTACTAGTAAAGAAAGAATATAAGAAATAAATAACTATTATCTCCCCGCGAGGATTAGAACGACCGAACATAGTACTAATAGGCTTCCGAAATTCTCTATTATATATATAAAGATTTATAGATTAATAGCTCTTTAAATATCGGTATTTCTATACAGCGTATATAGATAATATTATAATGTTCTCTGATACTTTTAAGGAGTATATAAAATACCTAAAAACGATTCTTAAACTCTTCTAGGATATTCGTGTAATAAAAGGAAAGTCCGTAGACTTTAGTCAAGGAAAAGATATTATAGAGAAGGCTCGATAGCTTAGTATCGCAGAGTGATCGTAGTATATTCGTTAACTAAGCGCTGACTTTAAACCAAGACTTTAACTTAAGGGATTAAACTAATCCCTTAACGCACGTATAGAGATAGGTTCGGATCAGTGGTCCGTGCGTGGCTATCTGTCCGACTATATGCCGATGGGTCTATGATTATCTTATTATACTGCCCCCCCTTTAATAAGTCTAGTCTCGCAGACTCGTATTATCGTGATGCCTTTAATTACGCGTTTATCGCGATTAATTATCTCTATCTGATTCTATGCGAGCCCTTATTAAAAACCTGTAGGGAGAAAAGAGTGGCCGTTCCTTTATTATATTTATTATCGTTTTATCGCCGACTATACGCCTTATAATGTATCTAAATATTACTATAGAAACTCCGCGATACTTATTATTATTACCTATAGTTATCTAGCCTTTTACGGATATTATACCTAGCCTAGGTAACCGTTTAGCGATAAGTATATAGTTCCTTCGCGTGATTTTCCTCGTAGCTCCTAATTCCTCCTATAACTATCTTTAATTATTATTATAATCACCGATCGTATAACGATCGTTTTTGTTTGCCTACTCCTTAATTCGTTATCACCAGTATTATCGCTATCGCCGATTATCCGCCGTTATATTATCAGTTAATTTATAAGTCGCTATTACTCTTTATAAGCTTAAATATAATGCTAATAAGGGTTAGGAATCGGCCGTCCCCCGCAAGGCGCCTTACCTCTTTTATATATCGCGCCTAGATTATTATACCGGTATTAATTATTTTAATAAGGCCGGCGACGGCACAGGCGCTAGTCGCTATATTGCCTACGACCGCGGCTATTAATAATGTGTCGCTATAAGTTCGCCGACCCTTCGGCGTTTTCTATACTAATTAGTTTTATTAGATTCCTGATTTTATACTAGGTATCGCTTAGTTATTCTAGAATAGCAGTAAGTAAATTTGTATATTAAATGATAACCTAATACCGGTAGCTCGGCGTCGTGGCTATAAGCGTATTTCTAAGGCGTATAAGTGGTTCCGTATAGTTATAGACCGTGGAGAGAAAAGACTCTCTATAAAAATATAAGTCGTTAATTTTCCGGCGATCCCTCAGCTATATTCTAATAGTTAGTAGATTTAAACGCTTATTTTAAATAGGATTTCTTCTTCTTATTCGATAATAACAGTTAACTTTATATATTGATTAGGTTATATTAATAACGCTAAGGCTTTAGCGTTACTAGACCTTACTTACCCTTCCAGTAAAGATAATCTACGCGATATTAAGTCGTTTATTATTTTTGTTACGGACCTAGCGCCTAATAGTTATTACCCTTTTAACTATAAGGGACGCTTAGGGGCCTTAGATACTTTTCCGGTCCTTAATAGTCTCGCTAACCTCTTAGCGGCTATTAATAATCCCCGGCGCCCTATTTTAGTATGCTATTTTACCGGTTATTCTACGGCTCCTCGGTATAGTTATATTATTAACGACGATATCGACGACCCTTTTAGTAACAATACTGATAATAAGGTTACGCCTACTCCTTATCCTATAGCAACCCGTCCCCGTCGCGCTGCTTATTATTAAGCCTCTGCCGCTTTATCGGGCACCCCGGCGCCTCCTCCTAACGCTAAGTATACGCTGCCTAGTCCGGTCCCTGCCTTTTCCGATAAAGAGGATATCCCTTATCGATAGATTCGCACGCCTTATCGCTATACACCTGCCGCCCCATCGCCTACTAATAATAATAATACCGGCGCTACTATGGATAAGACCGACTTCCACAGTTTTAGTAACTAGGTTTTTTTACGGTTCGCTAAGTAATCGCCGGTAAAAATCGCCTAAAATAGCATTAAACTTTATATTAATAGTTTAGGATTTTAGGACTAGTTAGGGCTTAACCCCGTTTATTTAGTTACTATAAGGAAAAAGTTATTATAACCTATAATTAAGTTTTTATTTTTATATCTGATAACCCTTCGGCGCCTCATACTATCTTATCGTCGTCCTACTTTTTATATATATATTTCTTATGCTTTTAATACCTTTTCTGGATCCCTAAAGCGTTTACTAAGTAGTCCTTTAGTTCCTAGGTATTATATTCTACTAGCTAACCTACCTACTTTATAAAAAAGAACGTTTTATATTACTCTTCTTTTCCCCGATATCTTCGTTCCTCTAATCAACCCGAGCCTAATCCGCCTACCTATAGTTAATCCGATTTAATCCTATTAACCCGATTAACCTAGTTAGTCTAGTTAATCCTACTTCTTCTTTCTGTTCCTTTAAGCCTAGGCACGATTCTACGGCTTTAAAGAGTCCTGCCGCGAGACCCGATTCCTATTCTTCGCCTACCGACTCTACGAAGGAACTAATAAACCGATCTGCCTTTTATATACCGTACCGTGCCACGGCGCGGAAAAGATCCGACCTGCGTGCTCTACGCCTATAAACCGAAAATGGACTGCCTGCCTTATAGACAGTCTGGTTCTACGTTTTACGTCGTTAATCTTTTACTAAGGCCGCCGCGTTCTATATTCCTGTAGAAGGCCGCCGCGTACCCTATATGTGTGTTTGTTATTATAATCTTCTCGAAGAATAGACTAGGGCCGCCACCTGCCTACTACTATTACCGCCGCCGTGTTACTTATTCCTTATACCGAACCGAGGAAGCCGCTACTACCGCCTAGCTTAAGCACGAAGGACCTACGAGGTTACCTTTATGTCTTCGAGGTAACCGTCTTTTAAGCTCGCGTCTTTAAGAAACGTCTCTAGGAATATTATAGAAAGGCGAAGCCGTCACTATACAGAACGGCTTAGGCAGTGTGATCTCGGACAAGTCTTCGATAACAGGAGTGCTTAAAACCACGAAGTGCATATAACCAAAACAACACATATAATAAGGAGACCTTTAGAAAAGGTTCTAAGAGGTGCGCGCTGCTCTAATTAGGGTAACGTAGCTTAAACGAAATAAATATAATAAATATAGTAAAACTTAGGGTTAAAAGGATAATAATTATGTAGGATAATAGGCATTCTCTGTGTCTAGGTGGCGTCGCTATGTATATATAATATATAAGATAAATAAAAAAGCGCGCGTCTTATAACGTTATATAACGTCCTAACGATATAGCACTAGGTCTCCGATCCACCCCTCTATAATCGGCCCGAGTTATCTTACTCACGTCCTTATAGCTATAATAACTCTAAATATAATCAGGTTACCCTAATTAAGCTAAGTATAATCTAGTAAAACCATCCTAAAACTCACTTACGCTTATAAAGAGTCCGTCCGCCGACTATATAATCCTCCTTCTCGGTATATACTCGCTTTATAGTAGCCGTAACTATATTCTTATCCTACTTAATCCTAGCGTTATACCGTAACTATCCTTCCTAGGGAATCGCGCGTAAAGGCGGTATATATAAGGAACTATTAATGGCGGTATCGTGAAGTATCGCCCGGTAGACACTATTATATAAATAAACCTAATTATCTTAAGAGAATAAGCTAGGTCTAATTAGACTAACACGAGAGTCTATAGGGCGAGGATTATATAGTCTATAGAATAGATAACTACGAGATATCTCGACGCCCTTATCCTGCTCCTTTATATCCTTAACCCATTTACCTTAGATATTAATCTTCCTAGGCTATACTAAGACCTTTTTTAGCGATATCTAAATAATCTTGTAGCTATTTAGGTTAATACTAGTAAACTTAGAAGATTTAGAGGACTTAGGAGTCTTCTTAGGACTCTTTATAACCTTAGCGATCTTCTTAGGCGTGCTCGGTGCTAAGGGCTTCTTAGAGATAGCCTTAGGTGTCTTAGGACGCACCGGGATACTAGTATCTTTCTTAGGAGTGCTCCTAATTAGCGCCTAAGTCTTCTTCTTAACCTGATTAGAGGAACTAGGGGCAGCAGGCTTAGACTTAATAATAGGTTTATTAATAGGGGTGAAACCTATGCTTTTAGGAGGAGGCGGTAGAGGGGACTAAGGGACTACCAGGACTACTAGTATCTTCTAATAGCTAAAACCAAGAATTACTCTAATATAGGATAGCCATTCTTCCTTAATATAATAAGCATAAGCTATACCGTTATTCGAGTAGCAGCGTCCTTATATGAACCGGTAAATCTTTAAGCTTTAAGGGAATAAGTAGCCCTCCTAGATAATAGCTTATATCTACTCGATAACGAAAAGGCCGTATAAGTAATTATCCGTTTAACGGGGACCGGGGATAATATAGAAACGGCGAGTAAGGCTAGAGACGGCCTTATTAGGTGTATTAATACTGCGTAGCTAACCTATAGCGTACTTAAATAACCGTAAAAGGCGGTCCTTAGTATTACTAGTGTTCTAAATACTATTATACCTATATATATACTATATCTCTTAATCTATAATTAGACTAATAAAGTGATTATCGAAGTAATAAATAATAGGGATAAAGCGACTTCTTTTAATACGGTTAATTACCTTAAGCGGCTAAGATAAGTAGACCGCTATACGGCTATTTAACTCTTAGTAAGGCGTAACACTAATCTATACTAAGGGACGGGTATCCCCTTATCTACGCTTAAATATAGCACGTATTATATCCTTTAAACTGCCCCTTTCTAGCTATCTCTTATTTATTAGGTTATAGTATATCCTAAAGGATAACTATATTACCGGGTAAATATCTTGTGGCCTCTTAGCGAATATACTTATTATAGGAATATAAGGTAGTATTATATTAACCGTGATAGCGTTAAGCTCGCTATCTATAGTATTCTTAAAGAGGCATTAGACTATATATATATTATCTTCTAGCTACTAAGGAAAACCTATAAAGGGGGTAGCGTTATCGGGGATATTAAATAAACGGTATGGTAGTCCTTATATAGGGAATACCTATTTGCTATTATTAGGGTTATTAATATGGCGGGGGCGTATGGTCTTATTAATAGTGATACGGGTAGCGGGAATAATATTAGCGGTGAGGATAGGACCGGCGGGAGCCGGCTCCTAGTAGTTAAAGGTAGGGGATACGGATATTCTAAATATCTTTATTAGCCTAATCACGGTAACGTATAGGTGGCGGATATAGGGAAAATATATAAGGGCGGCGAGGTAGTAGATAGTAAAGAGATAGATGGCGGGGGTAAGTTAGAAAAATAAACTTAACGATATAGGAAAAGAGAGGAAGAGAGGGAAAACGGGTTAATTAGAGCTAGTAATAGGGGATATATATTCTTTATTGATATCTAATATTTCTAGGTAGTGCCTCCTTTACGAGACTGGCTTTAACCGGAGTTTCTATTACGGCTACTAGTTAAATAGGGTCGTGATTATCAAAGAAAGGGTAATCCTAATACTATTTATGGTTTTCGGATAAAGGTAACTTAGTGAATTAGGCGCGGGATCTAAATACGGAAGTCGGCTTGCTGTGTGACCGATCTGATTAGACGAAAAGATTAGATAGTACCTTTTTTATTATACCTATAGTCGCGACTATATAATAAAGCGATGTAAGGAAGGTAATCGTGAATCACGCTTAAAGCCTGATCTTTTTAGTAACTTAAAATAGGCTGTTTATTTAACTACGCCTCCTTAAGTCACTAAAACTGTAAATCGCTAGGCCACGTCACCTATTATCGAGGGATATAAGGCAGAGGGCTGCTAGCCGGAGGCGTATCTTTCGGGTTCTGCGTCTTTATATTATCTTACGACTCGATATCGTGTTTTCCTATAAACTTCCTATTATTAATAATAATAATAAGATTATTGATATATCCGCTAAAGCTCTAATTATGGGGCTTAATAACCTTAGCTTTTATAAGCGTAAGAAAGCCGTGGCTTATTAAGAGTTAGTTCGTCCTATGCCGTGTTTCTGGTCTAAGACACGACTTATCGCGGGTACGGTTAATAAGTATAATATTTTTTATAACGGTCTAAGATATAGTGGTGAGTTCTCTTTACGCTTCTTATCGTGTTGCCCTGATTAGGGTAAGCTGATATTATAGATATAGGTAAACTCGTATTTTATTTAGTATAAAGTGGCTAGTAAAGGTAGTATATCGTATATCGAGCTGGACTTTATAGGCTAGGTTATCTAAGGTGACTCTAAGGCTACCGTCGTAGGCCGGGTATAGGATAGTCTGCTAAATCTCGCTAATAGAGACGTGGAATAGGAGCTGTTTAAGAAGGTAAGGTCTAGTAATGGTTTATCTTTGTTTTATCGCTGTGTATTCGTGGCTAAGGACCTCGCTAGTCCCTAGAGGGAGTATATTATAAAGACGGTAACCCGGGCTTACGCGGTTAGAGCCCTGATTATCTAAGGGTTCGGGGTTATTAATAAGGTGCCGTGTTAGTGCTATAAGGAACGGTAGTCGGCTATAAGTAATCGGGTTAATAATAAGATTACTTATCCTTTCTTTAAGTACGTGTCGCTTTAACGTAACGATCGATTTCCGGACTATACTAACTGCTATTTTCACGAGATAGCTTACACGTATCGCGATAACGGGCTTTAGAAGCAGTTCTATTAGTCTGATTAGAAGGTCTTATAGCCGGATAGTAACTATATAGGTATTAGTTACTCTGATCTATATACTAAAGACTTACTGGTGCTGCTATAGTCCGTATACGATAATAAGATACGTCCACGGCTATCGCCTTAATACGGCGTCTTTATAGTAAGTACTATTACTCTATGCCGTGAAAGTGCTTAGCAGATACGCGACGTTTATAGAGGAAGGGGTCTTAAACCGTGGGACTATATAATGGCATAGGTCCCTGTGTTAGCGTATAAATATAAGGACGATCTCGAGCAGTTCTGTTATACTATTTAGAATAACCCGATAAAAAGGGATTAAGAAAAGATAGTAGAGTGGTATTATATTCCCTTTATCTCTAGGGCTTAGGTTTAGCGGTATAAGTCGGAAGTATATAGCCCTAGTAATAGCGACTATAAGAGTAAGCCGGAGTAAGATATAGATAGGTGATTCGGGTAGTGATTACTATAATTAGGGTAACCTTAGTATAATTAGGATATTTTTATTTTAGTGCGTGGCGTAAACGGGTAAAGGAAAGGTAGATAAATAATAAATATATTTAGTGGATATATCTTTACGGTATCTACTTAGTTAGTACGTGTAAATAGGAAATAGTAATAATAAAATATAAATAAAAGGAACTAATAAAAGAAATAATAAGTGGAAGGGTATAGAATAGGGTGATTAGGGTAATAAAGGGTAAACGGGAAAGAAATAGGAAAAAGAGCGAGTTAAGGAGTCCTAAAAGTGGTATTTTCGTTTTAGGGGGTGGTGGTTAGTTTTCGAGGATAAGCAGATAGCGGTACCTTATATATCCTCGGCCCTAATACTATATATAAGACTCCTATTAAGTATAGTATTACTACGATTAGGTTAATTAGGTAGGAAGTAATAGTAGGGGATAAAGTATAAGGTCTTAGTATAGTCCTTATACTCACTTAGGTTAAAGTCAGGATCTCTAGGGATATAGACTTTAACTCTTCCTAACTATATCGCTTTCCGGAGCTCCGCTTCTAACCTCTTATAATACTCGCCTAGTATATCCCGAAGTCTTGTTAACCGTTATAAGAGTGCGTTAATAGTCTAATTAGGGGAACCAGCGTTATCTTAACGCTTATTATCCTCGGCCCTAGTATCTTTATTAGTGGATTCACCTAGGAGGAGGGGTGCTTTAACTAGCTTTTTATCGATAAGGACGCCGCGGGCAGGGTACGTAATTATTAGTTCTTTAGCATAGTCCCTTTCTAGTATCGTTTAGTCCTTAGGTTCCTAGTATCCGTCTTCGTCCTGGATGAATTTCTTAAGGCGGTTAGCGGTAAAGGTAACGCCCTAAAGCTCTTCCCCTAATAAAGTCGATAACCTAAAGGTCTTATTATCCTAATTAGATAATATAATACGAAATAGGCTATTCTAGCGGTAGTCTAGCTTCTTATCGCGGCTTATATCGATAGCTAGCTTAGTATTATATATAAGGACGAGGTCGCCGACTCGGAGTCTTTACTTATATAGGGTCCTAACTCTTAAACGGTTAATAGAGTCCGTTTTCTGCTGCTATTACTTATTAACTATATCGGCGGCGGTCCTCCGGTTAGCTTCTAACTAGGCGAAGGCCCTTAGGCGTAGTAATATCTTTTCCTTAGGGGTCTTAACGCGGCCCTAGTCGAGCACTCTCTAGGTAAGCTAGGTCGTCTTAATAGGCGTGATAGCCTTATAGCTATAAAGGAGGTAAAAGGGGGTCTTTCCGGTAGATACTCGGATAGTCGTGCGGTCCGCGAAAAGGATTATAAGCAGGATCTTATATAACGTACCGCGGTAAATCTTCTGCTAGATAGCCAGCGTATAGGCGATAGGCTTATATCCTACCTTATTTAGACTATTAGCGCGGGGGTAGTAGGTAAAGATAACCTTCCGCTTTATTAGGTACGCCTAATTTAGCTTAATCACGCTGCCCTTATTCTTAGGACCTCCGTCCACGATAATATACTAGTATAGCCTATACCGGCAGATAACGTCTTCCTATAAGAATATCGCGACGGCTTATAACGTGTTTTTCTATAATAGACGGGCTTCGACCTATCCCGTGAATATATATCGAGCCTCTACTAAGTAGTACCCGTTAAGATACTGGATATCGAGACTTACTTATATAAAGGGAAGGGCTTATTAAGGTAGTTAAGTAACGATTAGGGGATCTTCGCGTGCTTTACCTCGGCGGCTTTAATACTCGGCGTATACTTTAATAACCTCCTTAGTCTGCTTATAGATACCGTCCTAGGTATATAAGGGGGTAAGCTTCTAGTATATCCGGTCCCTTATACGATAGCCTGACTCGTTATAGGCCTTCCTAATTAGGGTAACCTAAGTCTTTTTATTATTAATCCACCTTTTAGGAGTCGAATCTTTCTTAGTAACTCTTGTCTATAGCAGACTATCCTTTATAAAAACACGGGTTAATCGATCTTTAACACGGTAGGCGCTATAAGGGTCTATTCCAGAGGGTATCCATAAACTCGTTAAATATAAGGCCACTTATTAAGAGAACTAGCTTTAGGTAATATCCGGGTCTAAAACGTCTTTAGCCAGGGTAGGGTTATTAAACCTTTTATCCGTATCCGCGAGGAAGATTCGGCTATTAATAAAGTCGTTAATATCTCCCTCTATAGCGTTATTAGCCTAATTAGACGGAGTAGCAGGTATCCTTAAAAGTCTATTAGCCGTAGTATTCTTAGTTCCCTTAATATATTTAACCTCGAAGTTAAAGAGTCGGATCTAAGTAATCCACCGAGTAATAAGTGCGCTAGGCAGGTCCGTAGCAGAACCACTAAGCTAGGATACTAAGGCTTAAGTATCTATTTCTAGTATAAAGCGGACTCCGTAAAGGTAGTTACGGAGTTAGCGAAGCACCTTTAATACTCCTCTTAGTTCTAGCTTACTAGTATTATAGACCTTCTCCGCCGGGCTTTATCTACCGCTTTTATACCGGGTAATAGCTCTCTTCCTATCGATATACTAGCTTAAGATCCCGCCCTAGCCCTTAATATATACGTCGATAATTATATAGATAATACTAGCCCCTTTACTATACTTAATAGTGATTAGAACTAGTATAGAGGTTAGGGTAACCTTAAAAGTGTTTATAGCGTATTACTAAGGCTCGCTTTATAGGAAGATAAAAGTCTTTTTTAGTAGGTCTATTAACGGCCCCGCGATAATAGCGACGCGGTAGATCCAGATACGGTAAAAGGTGGCGAGACTAAGAAAATAATAGACTTTAGAAATAGTCCGGCACTTCTACCACTTAGTTAACTTAGCCACCTTAGCCTGCTTAGGGGAACGATTATCGGTTCCGTATACGTAGCCTATAATAATAGCCGCTTTTTAATACTATTAGCTTTTAGCGCTAGCTATAGTGCCTTTAGCGAGCTTTATATTAAGAAGGACTTTATCGATATTACCGATATACTTAGCCACGTAGCGGCGAATTCCAGGTCTAATTAGGGTATCGTTATAGGTAATAGTTAGCCTTTTAACCGCGATATCGTTAATAAAGGGTTAATAGCACTAGGGAATAAGGTTATAAAGGATACGGGTTATAGCACGTATAAATTAGGCCACTAAGTTAGTCGCCGCTTACGGAAGGGTATATATCCTAAAAAGTCCTAAAACCGTAGTAAAGGTTATTAAGTCCCTTAATTCCTTATCGAGGGTGACCTGGTTATAGCCGGAGAAAAAGTCTAAAAGGGAAACTATCTTATATATACCGAAGTCCTTAGAAAACTCATTAGCCTTAAGCGGGATAAAGGCATCGTGTAGGGTAATAGCGTTAATCTTAGTAGCAGAGTTAATAAGGCGTATATTACCGTCTTTCTTCTTTATAAGGAACCAGGGGTTACGGTAGGCCGCGTGGCTTTCCTTAATAACCCCCTTATCCTTCCTATCCTTAATTATCTTAATAATAATAGACTCTAAGGCTCTCGGGATAGGGATCCCTTTTACCTGCTATACCTTATACGGAACCACCTTAATCTTTTATAGCGGGGCGACTTTAGGGTTAAGCCTCCCGTATTCCTGCTAATCCTATATAAGGGTAGCTTCGCGGTTTAGGAGGGTCTTTATTAAAAGCTCCTTTTTTATAGGTAATAGATAGTCGATAGAGTCTAAGATATCTTTAAGTCGTTCTTCTATAAGTCTCGAGTAAGGGGTAATCTTAGAGAACTTTAGGGTGATTAGGCTAATAAAACGGTTATCTTCCTATTCCTATATATCCTCGGGGATTTCCGCTAAGATCTTCTGCTTCTAAAGGGGGTCGCTTTCGGGGACGGAATTATTAAATAGCGCGTTGTTTATAGGGTGAATCTTAAGGGCTTTCGGCTTATATATAGTATAGATAGCCTAATTAGGCTTATAGTATGCCTCCTCGATTAGGTCCTAGTACTTTTTCCTTTTCGCGGTCTATAGCTTCTTTATAGCCATTATAGCGGCGCTAGTAATACGCGTATCTTCGGCCCTTAGAGCCGATAACGCTAATAACTAGTAAGACTTCTATATTTCCGACTTAAAATTAGTATAAGTGATTTAGTATAAATTAGGCTAATTAGGGTAACTATAATAAGGATTTATAGAAAAATATAATAGTAGAGGAAAAAAACGGTGTTTATAGTGTTATCGGGCTTCCTTATTATATTTCCTATACCCTCGGCCCTAATTCCGTAGTATCGCCCTTAAAGCCACGTATACCCTTAGTAAAAGTGGCTTAATCTCCTTAGAGAACACGAAGGCTATTAGAGACGCTGCGTCGGCGTCCCTAATCGTGTATTAGATTTTATCGCCCTCCTTTAGAATATCTAAAGGGTAATAGTTAGCCTTTTCCTTAATAAATAGCGAGGTAGCGGCCCTAGGCTAATAGGTAGGGTCGTTATCCTAGAGCTAATATTAATTAGCCTGATTAGACCGATCTTTATCGATCCGACGCCTTTTATTAGCCTTATAGTTTAGCTAGCTTTAATTCCTCGGTATCTCCTTAATCTACTCACGATAAGCGATAGGCATAAGAATACGGGCGTTACTAAGCGTAAAGTCGGTATCGATCTAACTATCCCGGAAAGAAAAGAACGCTTTAGTCTCCTAGATCTATAGTATACTAAGTAGTATATCGGGCCCTAGACCGGGGAGAACTTAGAAGTTAAAAACGCTACTCTATCCGCTAACCTATAAACGCTCTTCGAGGTACCCTATACACGGCTATCCCTTTTAGTTATTAACACCCTTAATCCGGATTTCGGTTTAGCTAATACGATATTCTAAACCGAAACGTTGTATAGTGTCTATAAAGATAGTATTAAAGGTGGCCCCTATATCGATAATAGCCTTAATAAAAACGTCGGGGTTATACGTTAAGGCACCCTTATAAGTAAGCCTATACTTTAAGACTATATATCGGGTAATAACTAAAGGGTTATCGGTTTTAGGGACTACCTCCTTTTTAATAATAGTAAGGGTATTTAAGCTAGCGTTATTAGGTCGGGTAAATAAGACGGTGTATCCCTTAGACGAAGGCGGGGGAGGAGGTATACTAAGGGGACCTTATCTATTAAGGAAAAAGGCTTTATTAGCGGTTAGGCGAACGATCTCGCGCTAAGGTTAATTAATCTCGGCGGTATATATCCTCTTATTATTTCGTAGCCTTATTTCCGGGTCGTTAATAAGGTGGTACTAGACAGGAACTTTAATCCGGAGATCCCTAATTTACCTATCTAGGTCTTTCTATGCTTACTCGATATCGTAAGGGTTATCCGCGGAGGCACTAGCCTTACTTTTACCGACGATTTTTAGTTATTACTATTTAGGCTATATCGGTATTTCGTTTATCTCCACTTCTTTATAGACGACCTTAGTTATAATAGGGGTCGGGACCCGGTAGCTAGGACTAGGGTTTAATTTTTACGGATATTATTTAATAACCTAATTAAGGAAACGGATAACCTTAGCAGTAGGTTTAACGATCCTCCTACTCCTAGTCGTGTAAAGAGGCTAAGAGGGGGGCTGCTTTTTCCGAGTATCCTTCGACGCGGTATAGATATCCGCCTATTAATAATCGGATATAATAGATATAAAATTAACGCTAGTGCTTACTACGGGAGCCTTAGCCTTCGTTTTTTCCTCTTTTAGCCTAGTATAATATTCTAACGTTACTCGTATAACGTCTTCTATCTTAATAGGGAGGCTTCCGGAGTTAGTGTTAATATAGTAGGCTTTAGCTAGGTCTTTATACTTCCCTTAAAGGCGTGTGCTAAGCTAGTAGAGGATAGACCGCCGGTGCGGCTAGTCTTACTACTTAAGGTATATATCCTAGGGGCAGGGCTGCTACTCGTTATTCTAGTCTAAGGCGAGGTAGTTAGGGTAGCGGAACCTGACTAGGTGCTGGGTCTTATCTAGCTATAGTACCGCGTACTGCTTATAGCGGTAACGCTCCTATCTATAATAAAAGTAATAGGGGGGTTAGTTATTAATAGGGTGGTATTATAACGGGCCGCCGGAATAGGGGTAAGAGTTCCTATTCCTATACCGTGGTGGCCCTCGCCTATACTATATATCGTCCTTATATATACCGATATTAGTCTAATTAGGGGTAATATAATAAGCTACCGGAGCGGCGTCCTGCCTCTCCAAAGTGGACTACTTTAGGGCGGCGTAGAATAGGGTCTTTAGGTAGGGGTTAGTAGCCAGGATCGCGTTAACCTTATTAGCTCCTACTCGGCGCGAGAGGGCTATAACTTAGGGGACCGCGTTCCTAATAACGCCTATACCGTTATAGACTATAAAGATAGCGCACTTCTCTAAAAGCTCCATTAACTTATCTATATTACTCCTTATCTATACGGCCGGTTTAGGCACTATAGTAGGCCTCCGTAAAATAGTCGGCGTATATATTATCGGGTTAGCCTAATCAGGTTAAGGCGTAACTGCTAGTATCGGTTTAGCGGTTAGCGTAGGAGTAGGAATATCTATAATACTTATAACTTTATTAATAGGCCGCCCGTCGGCTACCTAGACGTTTTCTGCCTACTCCTTTAATATATCCGATAGGTTATAATACCTATATAGTCGATCCTTTAGGTTAACGAACTTATACTTTATCCGGTTAGTAAGCTATATATTAATATCCCTATATAAGATAGCGAGGAAGATATCGTAAAGCTTATAGTCTTCGATAAAGGTGCCGCCGACCTTATCTACTCTTAACTTCTAAACCATAACGCTTATTAATAGCTACTTAACTTACTAGACTATCTTAACATTTTCGTGCTTATAAGTAAGTCGTAACTAGCGCACTTAGTCGGATAAGTCGAGCTACTAATCGGGATCTAGGTAAGAGTATTCGTTAATAAGCCGCTGCTTTAAGTGCTTTTATCGGCCACCGGATACTTCGACTAGTCGGATTATCTTATTAACTATAGGGCGGATACTAGGCTCCGTGAATAGGCTAACGTAGGAGATCTTATCGGCCTCGCTAAGGCGGTTAAGCTTAGTATAGTCTTTATAGTCCCTAAGAAAGTTAGATAGGGCCTTTCTACTAAAGTAAAGGGCTCCCGCGGCGAAGGGGTTTAGGGGCGCGCGAGATATAATAGTAGCTTAAGTCTTCTTATCGTCGTATAGGCTAATATACTAGTGGATAGCTACTAGCGTCTCTAAGGTAAGGCTTGCCTTAAAGTTCTTAAGGACGTTATTAAAAGACGCGACAGCTATAGTAGGTACGTAAGCCTGTTAAGGAGCGCTCGGTCCAGGGGAAACAGGGGGAATAGGGGGAACTAGCCCGCTACTAGGGTTCGGGTTACCCTAACTAGGCGAAAGGGAAGCCGATACGGCTCCGTAGCCGGACGCCAGGACGCCCTAACTATAAGAGACGGTTATTAACGGGCCGATGCCGGGGTCTACGTCCCCTTACCTAAGCGAGGCAGTTATAAGAGGAGGGTTAGCCGTAGGAGCGGCGTTACCCTAATTAGGCGTAACTATAGTCGCTAGGGTTAGGATAGCCGCGTATATACTATTATCGTTAGGCTTAGAGTCGCTATAGACTATAACCGTAGGGGGAGGGTCGCGATAGTTAGTCTACTATAAAGCCGTTATATTATTAAAAAGGGGGGGTTAATCTATTATAATAATAGGTTTAGGTAGATTAAGGGAATCAGGGTCTTTAAGAAAAAAAGGGTTAAGAAATAAGAAGTAGTCGTGTATTAAGTCTATAAGTCTAAGGATAATTCCACTTAGCGATAGGGGGTAAGAGGAGCCCTTTTCTTAGGGGCCCTAAAGGATATAATATAAGTATTCTCCGCTAAGGCTTAGGAGGGAACCTACCGTGGTTAGACTAACGGAGATACCTATAAGGAATAGGATAAGGTATCGCTAGCCGTTATAGGAGATTAGTTTAAGTCGTATCCGGGATCTATTAGTAGGTTCACCTAACCGCCGGGTCTATAAGGGCGCGGTATCTTATAGCTCCTTAATAGGTTCTTCTAACCGTTAGGGCCTTATATAACTGGATTTTCTTAAAATTCTCGGGGCTAGGGACTTACCGCTATTCGTATAGGCCGTTATTACCCTAATTATAGTAAGGTTAACCCTATACCTTTGTTATTTCCTATTTAGGAGGTTATAGTAAAAGATTTTTTTATATCTAGGCTCTACGGCCCCTAATAGTCTATATCCGTAACTTTTCCTATTCCGGTAAGGGAGCGCGCCCTCCGTCTCTATATCTATACTATATCCGGAATCTATCTTATAGTTAATCTATTCTTTATTCCACTTATCGTACCTTTTTCTTAACGGTTTTTCACTTTTCTTCCTACCTTTACCTTATCGGCGGTAGGGGCCTATCTCTCCGTCTATAGCTCTTATCTTATTTTTAGTAAGGAGGATCCGTCCTTATTTTCTGGTTATTAGGTTTTATTAAGGCTATATAGGGGCAGGTTTCCTAGGCTATTATCGTAATCTTAATACTAATTTTAAATATTAATACTTTATTTTAATCTTAGCCCCTTAGCCGTATACTTCCTTTCCTATTTCCGTAATTAACGTGTAGTTTATTTAGGTAGGCCGGAACTCCCCTTAAATACTTTCGGTTACCCTAATTAGATAATCAGGACTTCCTAGGCACCGAATAGATCCGCCTCTAAGCATTAATTATAGAAAGGCGAAGCCGTTATTATATAGAACGGCTTAGGTAGCATAATCTCGGATAAGTCTTCGATAACAGGAGTGCTTAAGACCACGAAGTGTATATAACCAAAATAACACATATAATAAGGAGACCTTCAGAAAAGGTTCCAAGAGGTGCGCGCTGCTCTGATTAGGGCAACGTAGCTTAAACGAAGTGAATATAATAAACATAGCAAAACTTAGGGTTAAAAGGATAATGATTATATAGGATAATAAGCATCCTATATGTCTGGGTGGCGTCGCCACGTATATATAATATACAAGATAAATGAAAGAGCGCGCGTCTTATAACGTCACGTAACGTCCTAACGATATAGCACTAGGTCTCCGATCCACCCCTCTATAATATACATATATAAGGTAAGAAGGACTGCTGCTATGTGTAGCTAGAAGAGGTGGACGATACGGAAGCTGTATAAGCTGCTTATAGATACCCTGATCAGGGTACTAGAGATATATTTAGGACGGTTATACTATTACTTTAGTTATATTAAAATTATTAGAACTATAAGGCGTGGTTTAGTAATTTAGAGCCAATTATAGAGGGGCAGACCCGTGTTCCGGGTCTGGATATTATAGATACCAGGTGACTATATACGCGGTCCTAGGGATCTAGTCTTATATACGGCTATTCTTCGGAATAGACCCATTATATCTAGCTAGCTTTTTCGTACGATCTTTTTACGATTATTACCTATCACCTATTATAATCATAATTTATATTATACTTTCTTTTTCGGATATCTAGACGATCTAGAAGAGCCGACCGTAGACCCGCCTGCATATCTATAGCTATTCGTTCCCCTAATTAGACTACTGCCAACACTTCTAGAGGCCCGGCGACCGTCTCCTCGGGACCCTTAGCTCTAGATACAGACCCGTGATAAGCCTAACCCTTGCTTTCGGCTAGCCTATTAGTTAGTTGTTTGTTTGGCCCTACGCGGAGCCGTTCTGCATAGTGACGGCTTCGCCTTTCTTCACTGTCTATCAAAGGTCTAAGCTTACTAAGATAATAGTCGGATTATTCATACCCTATATTTAATATCTTAGACTAGTATTTTTCTATGGTCTGCAATAAGCATAAGTCACACTTCGTACAATATTAGTGTTCTGTTATTATATATATATATGTAAGTAGGTATCTAGGTATAAAATAAAGGAGTGGCAGCTAGCGTTAGGCGGTATTAGTATTGCCCTAGTCAAAATAACCTCACCCTTTTATCTAAGTAAGCTCAGACTACCGTGGGGAGAGGAGTATAGCGTAGGCCGGTAATATATATACAGGAAATAGATTTCCATAAAATTACTAGTATAGTATATATATATAGGTCCGTTTTAGTAATCTATCCAATCAGAGGCTTTTATTCTATTTTTTATTCTATTTATCGTATTCTCTCCCGCAGAGAGGTCTAAGTCCTAAACGTAAACAGAACTGTAAATAACGAACACTGGCTTAATCGTGTTTATATAAATAACCATAATATTATGGTCTTAAAGGTCTGCCTAATAGCTAAATTTAACTAAGCCTAGGCTAGTTAATTTAATAGGTTAATCCAGGATCCTTTAAAGGACTACCTAGTCGCACGATTTAATTATTAATCCAGGCCTTATAGAGGACCCGAAAACCAGGATTAGTATACTACCTAAGTAGTAACCTATAGAAACACGATTACACCTACCGTCTAAGCTTCTCCGACTCTTAACAATCCTTAGTATATAATTTACTTAGCGATATCTAGTGTGTAGGCGAAGATAGAGGGGGGTCGTCGTTATTATAAATATATATTTGTTAAATGGATTTTATAATAGTGTATTTGAGTAGATATAAGCAGAGGTCGTATAAGGTTAAACGTAAGATAGATTTATATTCGATTAATTCTTTATCTCGGATAATAAATAGCAAGGTTTTTTTTTTCTATTATTATTCAGTTATGTTTTAAAAATAGACCCTTGAAATTTTCGCTATATTAAGCGTTTCTTAAATACGCTTAGCTTTATATTCGTTCCTTAGACGTTTTACCTAGGCTTCTTAGAAATACCACGTCAATATACCTTTTATAGCGTGTAGCTCAGGTTTACACCTATTAAGTGCATTTTTTGCATAACGTATACATCTATAATATATAAGCTCGGAAACCGGCAAGGCGCCCGCCGCCTCCGCCTAGGGCCAAAACGTCTAAGCCCGCTAAGATAATCACCCTTCAGTTATTGTCAGAACACGAATAGGATACGAAGAGTGGCTTGTGTTCATTGCAGACCATGAAAGAGTACCAGTCTACGATGTTAAATATATAGGTAAAAGAGGGGAAAAAGCACTATGGTATATCTATCAGAAGTACCTCCGTATTCGGAGCAGTGTATAACATGGCCCGTCGAATGTAACCCTTTGGGCTTATCGGGGACCTTGGGTATAAATGCCTGACACACCCCCCTAGAACTGCAGGATTAATTCTGACGGTTCTGATCGAATTAAAGCTTAAAAACAGCGTAGCAATCTAGGGATTTTAAGCCTAGATATCAATCCAAAGGTTAGCGACTTATTAAATAGCCCGTGTCTTATTATGATCCTAAAATAGTGGTTAAATCGACCCTATAAACAATATAAGAATTATATAATTATAGTTAATTTAAGGATCGCGTTAATTGTGATCGTAATCTAATCCGAGCTAATTTAATCCACCGTTAAGTTAATAGTAATCGACTTAAACCACCGTTAAGGCGGTGGCGATTAGTCCGATTAGGCTAAGCCGGCAGGGCTCCTTTCTATCCTAACTATCCTAACGAAGGTAATATGCTTTTACGTTAACGCCTTTATTATCCCGTTGCTAACTATCTTATTTATCGTGATCTAATTAACTATAATCTCTCGTCGTTATACGATCTACCGGATCTATAGGCCGTGAATATCGAGATACTTTCACTTCGATGTTACCTACGGGCGCGGGCTTTCTAATAGCTGACGTGTTTAATCGTTATCGTAGAAGATAGTGATAGGATCCTTTTTAAAGGCCAGCGTTAAGTCCTTTATTAACTGTAGCATGGCTATATACTAGCGGCCGGCGGCGCTTAGAGCTATAAGCTCTGCTTTAGTATTGGATATAATAACGCTTATTTGCTTATTCGCCTTCTAGTCGATAAGACCTTTAAAAAGGATAGTTATGTATCCCTACGAGCTATACCGCGTCTTATAGTTATCGGCGAAGGCGACGTTGTTTATATAGAAAAGAGCAAATTTGACTGCGTTTTCCGATGGATCCTATGCTCTAAAGGATAGGCAGAGGGCGCTTATCGAGCCGAGGTATATAAGGCACCTGTCTATAGCCTAGTGATACTGACTAGAAGGGTTAGTAGCGACTTTAGCTAATCTAGAGGCAGCCTAAGCTATATCCGGCCTTATTTAATAAGCCGCGTAGTTAATTAATCCGACCTTTTAAAGATATAGGTTGATAGACTCTTTTAACGCCTGCTGTTTATTCGGTTCTATAATGTTAGGAAAAGGAAAAGGCGTAGATACTCTACGGCCGCCTATCTCGATCTTTATTATCTTTATCTTTTTATTGATATAATTATTAAGCGATAACTATAGCCTCCGATACTAATAATCGCGCACGACCCCGATACCCAGGAACCATTTAAGCGGTCTTAAATCCCGAACCTCGAACCGTTATTATAGCTGCTTAATTAATTCTTCGGTAGTGTCGGTATACTATTTACGATACAGCAGAACGATATTATCTATATAAAAGAAGACGAGCAGCTTATCGTTTTTAAAGCGTAGTCGTCCTCCTTTAGTTATATTAGCCCGTATTTACCTGAAATGGAGGAGAGCTCCTGATGCCATAACTTAGGCGATCTTCGTAGGCCGTATAACGCCCTGCGTAGGCGGTGGATACCTCTCTTTATAGGTCGTGGGAGCTTTATTAATAGCTCTAATCCGGCCTTATTAGTAACGTTTACGGCGGCCTATAAGACATTCTATGCCGGGGGGTCCCTTATATAGACCTCTTTATTAAGGCGGGTGTTCGTGAAGGCGTTAACAGTATTAAGTTAGCGGGTCTTTAAATTAAAGTAGGCAGTAATACCTATAAGCGTTTTAAAGGTCTTGCCGGCGAGGGTGGAGGCATAGGTATCTAGGTGATTTTAAGGCTATTAATCACTATAAACGTAGAGGCGTGCCTTAAATTTAGTAACGTAGCCTAATAGATTAACCTTATATTTAAATACTTATATAAGATTAAGAGGCCGGTTCGGTAATAGTATACTATCTAGGAGGCCCCTGATAGCCTGAAACGTGCCTATCTATTCCAGGGTCTTTATCTCTTTAGAGGCGGCTATAATCTACTGCGTTTTATACGGCGACTTTATTATCTACGACTAATTAGCAGGCTCTTCGGGTATATCGCGGCGTAGTAATAGCTTCTTCGGGATCTTAAAACGGTTTAAATAAAGGAAGGCAGAGTCGGTGTATTATTATAGTGGCCGGCGGTTATATCGCAGCTAAGAGGCAGCTACTGGCGTAGACGAAGATAGACTAGCAGCTGGCGTAGTAGATCCCGAAGATAGAGGGGCAGCCATTAGAGACAGCTGTTAAGCAGCTGCCGTAGGAGTGGTGGATTGGTCCGGGGCTACCGTTATGATAGCTATGGCGGTAGCCGTTATCTTATCCTCTAGGACTAACTAATTAGGGGATAATAAACCTATAATAGTGCCGGCGGTAGCGGCGGGAGTAATAGTATCGTTACAGTTCTTAGAATCGGAAGAATCTTTATCCAAGTCTTTATTATTAGAAGTACCGGCGGTTACTACGGCTAACGTTATAGGAGCTAGAGGCAGTAACTAGCCTATAGCTATAATAGAAGGCGTTAATTAACGTGAAGCCGACAGTGTTATTATAGGAGGGGAAAAAGAAGAAGAAGACATTGTTTTAGAGGCTTTAGAAGAGCTTATTATAAAAGAGGTTTTAGAGGTAATCATAGTAGTAATTATAGCCGGCGTTATGGCAGAGCCCTAAGCTCAGGCAGCTATAGTGGAAAGAGTAACCTCGGTAGCCATTATAGCTGCCGTTTTAGACGGCTAGGATCGCCATAGTAACTTATCCCCCCCCTAGAATTAGGCGAGGGAATCGAATGTTCTATTACTTTAATAGCTACTACTTTAACCTCTTTTTCATTAACCTATTTAACTATTTTAACTACTTTAACTATAGCAACAGCTCTTCTTTTAATGACTTTAATCCCTTATATCGATTAGATATTTTAGAGCGACTCTAGTATCGAGTTCTACTATATCGTGGCGCAGTAATCGAATTACGGTATAGCCGGTAACGTATATAGCAGATTATCTCTTTCTGGCTCCGGCAGGTCAAGCTCTTTATATAGCTCTATTAAAACAGGTAGGTTAATATCACGGTCTTTAGATAAGAGCTTTTCGTTAAATCTAACGTCTCTTATATGCAGGATCCTCCTAAGCTTTGGTACCTAAATCCGATAAATATTAATGCTTTATAGCCGATTAGACAACCAATATAAGGCCTCTCCGCGAGCTTCTTATTTTTCCGGTGGCTATACTAGTAGTTGGTAGTGTTGATATTATACTTATAATAAGTAATAATCATAATAATCATAAGTATAATATCTAAGTCAAAATAAACAGTATATGGTTATAGCTATATAACTAGACGTCTACTTATAACCAGCTTAACCTATACTATAATACTATACGTATTATACGTGTATATATACTTGGCTTATGATATATATTATATATATATACTAGGTATTGTAAATACGATATCTCGGTTATTACTTAAGCAAATAACGTGGCGTGATAACCGTCGCGTAGGCTGTTGACGTAACAGTCGCCACCCAATCTTTCAGGGTCTTTTGCCAGCCCCGGATCCAGGAAGAAATCCCAGAAGTCAGTTCTTTACACATAAGTGAAAACAAGCAGTAATCCTACGGATCTACGAATTCAACAGCTTTTGCTTGATATTCCTCTCTTCCGCGCGTACAGCCTACTACTCGTAGCCCAATTTATCAAAAGGTAGTTAAGGGATAGGCCCGGTAGCCGTACCTCTTTAGGTGACCGATTAAAGGGGTTATTATAATACGCTCGATGCCTATTATATTAACCCACTTATTTATATAACTATTCGGCGACTTCTACCTAAGGTCCCGGCCTCGAGTTAGCTTATATAGGTATATCGCGGCGGCCACGATCTCTGGCTATATATCCTATTAGAGCCCGGAAGCTATAATAAGGGCCCGGGCGATAGCGTATATAATACTACTATACCGTTTGGCCCGGGGGTTTTAGGCGGCTATTTTCGGAGCCGACCTCTTAATTAGGATACCCCGGTAAGCACCCTAGTCGTTAAATTCCCGTTATAGGGCCCGCTCGCTATCTAGGCGTATAACCCGGATCGGGTAGCTATACTACCTCTATGTTTATACCTTATATTTATCGACCGACTTAAGGGGTGATGTATAATCCAGCAGGAATTCCCTTTTATTTATCTTAATACAGGGATCGTGGAAGAGCACTGTTACTCTTAGTATATTATAGGACTTATTATTAGAGAATAGATCTAGGGACTAACTAGAAGGCCTAGACGAATTGATATTCGGCCTATAATCGTGGCTTTTTCGTGGGGTATGACAAAGCCGCCAAGCTCCCTAAGTACCATACCTCCTGCGTATATACCATAAACGTATATACATAGGTTTATCTTGAGCAGTACTCGCAGGATCATAACTCCGAGCCTTTTTAGCTAAGTTTCAGGGCAGAATTAATGCGTTAGTGACGACTGTTAACATAATAAGGATAAGGTAGATGTATTGAATGAATTAGAGGTAGTAAACGCCTAAGTGATGGGTGAAGCGGGATGATGTATATAGAAAATAGGTGTGGTACTTAGGGAGGCTGATGAATTTATTATGGCCCCACTTCCACGCCACGATTATAGGCCAAATATCAAACTGTCTAGGCCTTCTAGTCAGTCCCTAGATCTATATCTATACGCTCCCAGGGTCTTATTAGGTAGTGGTTTAGAGGCTATCGTAATACCTGCCTTTAGCCGCTACTTATAGAGTAGTCCTAGCACTTAATCTTTAAGGGGAACTCTTTACCGGATACTGCCCCGCCGGAGCAGGCAGTTATAATCTTTTTAAGGACTTTAGCGCTAGCGTGGCCTAGCCGCTTATACTATAACCGAGCGTCGGCGACGCTTATAATAGGGGTCCTAGAGCTATTAAAAAATCTCTATTATTATTATACCGTTAGTGAGAGGGTAAAATAACCTCCCACGTCCTTTAAAGGCAGGGTAACGGTCCTACCGTTTTTCTTTATTTCTAATATATATTTACCGGTAATAAGCGATCCTATTAGAAGTAGGCGGAGGGCTAATATAAGGGTTTGAGGATATCCCTCGATATACGCTATATCCTTTAAAATCAGTGGATACGGCTAACGATCACGATCTTTAACTTCTAGCCTTATAGTCCCGAATCCTGTAACCGGATCCGATAGTCCTCTGCCGGTATTAAACGTCACGAGCTCCCCCGCTAGCCGGTAATCCTGGAACAGATGCCGTTAATTAGTAATATACCTTATAGTACCGGAATTAACTAATAGCTTATTTTTAAAGGGTCTAGCTATGGCTACTATTAATAAAAAGCTATATATGCCGTATAAAGACGTATTGTCCTTATCCGAATCCGGGGCCCCGCTATTAAGAAAATTAGATATATCTTTAAAAGAGTCTTTCGGTTATAACTCCTTTTAACCCTTATTCGCCCTACTATTAAGGTTCTTTTTAAGGTTACTTTAGAATACTTTCCGGCGTTCTTTACTCTAGCTAGCGATTACCCGGTTATAGTGTTCTTTAGCCTCTTTTATTATCTTAAAAGACTTATTCCTACGGGACTTATTAACGTTCGCGCACTTTTAATCCGGGCAGCACTAAAATTTAGCCTTCCTGACTTTATAGTAATCGTAGATAAACTCCGGCTAATCCTAGCTTTATTAACGATCCTTTTAGCAATTCTATTACTAGCCTTCTTCCTCTTTTCCTAGGAACGTGGCCGTATAAAGCGATAACGATCCCGGGGTTTAATTAAGATAATAAGGGTGCCTATAATGTAACTAGGTAGTATATTCGGCGACGATATCTTGAACGGCTAGAACGTCCTTTTTATTAGTAACCAGGATAAAGGAATAATAAGTTTTGGACTATTCCGGGGCTACTAAGCCAATCGTATTAAAAAGCCATTAATTTAATCTATCTTTAAATTAATCACCCTAACTTTATACGTTCTTACGCGGGCATATAACGCTATAACGTTATCTAGCCAGCGTTAATAGGGTATCTTCCTAATAGATATATATATTCTTCCTACTATTTCTTAATAAAGGACTCCTAGGCGGCGTTTATAGGCTTTATCTTATCCTTTAGGATTATCAGGGATATTCTATTCAAGGGGATCGGATAGGACTTAGAGGCGTTAAGGAATATATTAAGAACCCGGAACCGGCACTAAGGTTAACCCTAGGGATATTTAGGACCGAGTTATATTTTAGGATTATTAAGCTAGCCTAAGACCTATAGTCTTAGAGACTCAGGTTATTATATACCGATCCTAGGGAGGATAGTCACTAGTCCTTAAGTAGGGTATTTCCCGTTAAGTCCTAAGTTAAAAGGGCTTAACGAATAATCTTATAATTATTCCCCCCCTAAGGTTAGCTTCGTAACCTATTCTTATTATAGTCTTAACGACTCTCCTTAGTCCTTATATAAAACCTATAATATTTTATTTATTCTAATAGTTTACGGGTATAACGACCGTTAAGAGTTTAAAAGACTAGTTATTTTATAAATCCTACCACTACCCCTAACTAGTACCTAAGATACCCCCTAAGCGCACTACTACTATTTATACCCGGGATACTTCCCCTGCTATTAAAAGAGCTAAAGCCGGGTTATTAGGCGCTAATCGTGAGTAATCCCTTATACCCGAGTTAGAGGATAAAAATAGTAACCCCGAATTTAAGATTCGTGGATAAGCTAACCCGGATACTAATAATCCTATAGTAGGACCACTACTCGACTAAGCGACCCCCTAAGTTATCCGTGTAGGACCCTAATTCGATATTAAAGACCTTAAGAGCCGCCCCCCTAGCACTTTATTATTAGCGAAACTCGATTTCTTAATTAAGCACTATAAGGACCGCTAATCCCGCGAAACGAAAGAGAAGCGCCTCCTTACCCTCTAATAAGGGAAGGACCCCGATACCTCTACGCGTATCCCCTAAGGGGACTCCTATAAAAGCTAGTATAAGGTCCGATAAAAGCTCCCCGAATAGGATAGGCAGTCCTATAACTGGTTCTAGACGTTTATTAAAGAAATCGAAAAGCGTTTTATACTCGATAAGGTTAAGCCGTCTAAAGTAAAGAAGATCTATTTTGCCTTTACCCTGCTACTAAAGATTATAAAGTCCTGATAGCGTGCCTATTATAGACGCGTTTATAGGAAGACTAAAGGTGCTACCTAGGAGGACCTTAAGACCTTCCTAACTAAGCAGTTAGTCGATAATAAGACCCGTAAAATATCTATAACTAAGAAGCTATTCTTAGACTAGACTATATAAAAACCTAATTAGACCTACGCTAAGTTTATTAATAGGCTAGACTCGTTATTTAATAAGGTGTCCTTACCCTTCCCTAATAAATAGCGTATATAGTTAATCTTAACGAAGCTTAATAAGCCGCTATATAACTAAATTACAGCCGCTAATATCTTTACTAATAGTAAGGCGTTAGGTATTATAGCCTAATAGGCAGAGATTACTCTTTTATATAAGAATAAAGAAGAGATGCCCCGGAATAATCGCCTAAGGCAGCCCCGCGGCGAGAAGCATAGGCGTAACGGGGCCCTTAATAGGGCCCGTACTATAACTATTCCGCTCTTTATACCCCCTAAAGGTTTCGTGGGATTAATTAAAGTAGATAACACGGAAGCCCCCGGGCCTCCTTAAAGGTATAATAATAGCGGCGTTACGTGCTTTAGCTATAATAAAAAGGGTTATTACCGGAACAAATACCTAAAGGAACCCTCTAAGTTAGGTTAGTTATTAAGATACTCTAATAGTTAGAACCCGAATAACCTATTAGTTAATATAAGGCACCCTGTTATTAGATAGGCTTAGGCCTAGGAAGGGCCGCCGTCTTAGCCGTTCTTCGCTAATAAGGGCGTGATTAAGGCGAAGTTAGAGTTATGGTTAAGCGGCGGATAGGGCCGCCAGAGCGCTAAGTTTAATAGAGGCGCCGAGGTTAACTTAATCGACTAAAAGGCCCTGCCTCCTAACTATAGTCCCCTAGGACTATTAAAGCGACTTAGATAGGTTATCCCTAGGGTTAATATATAGTTTATCGGGCCCTTTAAGACGTATATTAAGGTTACGGATAATTAGGACCAGACCCGGACATATCCGATGAAGTTCGAGGTATTAGATATAGACCCTAATAGGTCCTAAGTTATCCTCGGTATACCCTAGTTAGTAGAATATAACCCTATTACCTTTTTCCGGTCTAGTAAATAGATATATCGACTCTAATAAAAGGACCTTTAAGGCGTCCTGGGTCGAAAAGAGTTAAAGAAGGCGAAGGAGTATATATAGCTTATTATCCGCCTTATAAAGTCTAGTGCCCCCTATATCGGCTAAGTTATCGGTATAAAGTGGAACGCCACCGAGGAAGAAGAGGACACGTTACCTAATAGTTCTTTAATTCTTATCGTCTAATCGGACCCGTTATAACCTATACCCTTAGTGCCCCCTGACCGGACCTAACTAAATAAAAGGATCCTAGAATATCTTAATCCCGGGCCGTATTAAGAGTCACTAAATAAGGATAAGTTAGGGAACGTTATCCCCGAGTATTATTAAGAGTTTTTGGATGTTTTTAATATTATAAAGGCCGGCCATCTACCCGCCTACTAGCGTTAGGATTATATAATTAAGATAAAGGAAGGTAAGTTACCCCTATTCGGCCTTATTTACCCCTTAGCCGAGTAAGAACTAGCCGTCCTATAAGACTATATTAAGGAGCCTATAGCTAAAGTGCTACGCACCACTATCCGGCACTATACCAGGACCTAAAACCATATAGTTCCAGATTAGTGCTAGCACTATATAGGCACTAAACCCGTATAGCGCTGGATTAGTGCTAGCCCTATACTGGCACTAAACTAGTATAGCGCTGGACCGGTGCTAGCACCGTCCTAGCACTATACCTAGTATGGCTCCTAGCCTTAGATAGTCTAAGGTTCCCCCGTAGATATACACGACCAGAACCTCGCCCTTCCCTTTAGAGAATCTATCCTATTTATATATTATTTACTATACCCTAAGGTTACCTAACCTAAATCCTCTTATAGGTCCTATAGTACTAGCTAGCTAGAGATATATACGGTTAGTGTATATTAAATAGTAGTAACTAAAATAAGATTATTCGATCTTAGTAAGGTTCGTATACCGATCCTATTAAATGACCGTGGAGACTATTCTAGTTATACGATCCTAGGGTAAGTAACTATCCGTTATTAATAAAGTGCCTCCTCTTAAATAGGACTAGGCGACGAGCAGCGATTATTAAGCTATAGCCTAATAGCGCCGATAAGGAACTGTTTACCTACACGCCCCTTACTATATTCACTAGCCCTTTAGCGTAAAGTATAAAGGTCTGCGTACTAAACCCTTATTTAGTTAAATAGCTATATATAGCGCCCTAAGCGGATACGTAGCTAAAGCGGTACCGGTTAACTATAGTCCACTAAGTAAAGCGCCTCCCTTTTATTAGGACTAGGCGAGTAAGCGATAAGTATAAGAGTCTACGAGTACTAGTTATCCGACAGGCCCGTATCTAAAATAACCTATTAAATACTAAATAGTATTATTATAGAACCCGCTTAATAATAACCGACGCTCCTTACCCCGTTCTCCTAGACTCTCCCCCTATACTAAGGGATCTAAAAGGCGTATATCCCCTTACCGTAATAGCGAACGCCTATCTAGATATAGCCGAAAAGGTTCTTATACCCGAATATCGGCTACTCCTCTTTATAGCTAAGCGAGCAGGGAACCTCCTTAGCACTAATAGAGCTAGTCAGGCTATAACCTCTAGAGGAAGAGTCTCTAAAGCTATCCTGCCTCCTTAGCTAACCTATCCTACTAAGTGGGTTACCTATCACGACTCTTTTATAAAGGTATTCTATAATTAGCTAAAGAAGGAGCCCGAGTATATCGACCTTTATAAGTCTATGGTTATACCCCGTAGCAGTATAGTAAAAGGAAAGGAGCTAGCCCCCTTTACCGCCGGCTATAATTCTCCGCCGGTAGAACTAAAGATTAAGGTTAAGGGATCGGAATCGCTTTTAATCCGCCCCGTTATAAGTATAGTCGAATAGCCGGTTAGAAGTTTCCTTAAAGATATAGCGGAAAGCCTTTCTTTAAAGTACGCTAAACCTTTTAAAGGAACGCCTAACTATACCCTAACGCCTAATAACCGTATACTATTCTCCGACTAGGAAAGTTATTAAGCCGACGCTATAAGTAACCGCGATAAGCGTATAAGCCCCACGCCCTCTAATATTATATACTACCCTCGCGATAAGATAGAGGATATCGGATCCGGAAACGGTAGGAATCCGGAACACTAATAGTACCGGGCAGCCCCTCCGGGTAATAGTCCCCCCGGATATAATCCCCCCGGGGCAGGCCCTCCCCTAGGGAACGCACCGGGCGCTAGCTACCCGGAACTATACCTATATATACGATAATCGGATTTACTCGCTATCCTCGGCTAACACGATAACCGTATATACCGGTTTAAGGCCGACGACCTAGGCTATTTTAAGTCTCCTTTATACTTCGCCGCCGACTAGGACCTTAAAACCGAAGGAACTAAACTAATCTATATAGACGTTTTCCGCTTTACTGACGTAATAGATTAGTATACTAGCCTAAGTGCTTAGCACCGCGAGTCCCTTCTTTACGGACTAGCTTACTATCTATTAGGCGAGGTATCCGTATAGTTTATAAGCCTTGATAAGGGATAATATTTATACCTTACTATAATAGCCACCGTTACCGAATAAAAGACCGCCTTATAGGAAAGGTTCCGACTACCTTAAAAGGAAGCCGAGTATAAGCTAAGATATAAGCGATATAGCCTAGACGATATAGTTACCCGCCGTGATATCCGTGTCTTTATAGATAAGGTAATCCGATTAGCGAAGACGGCTAATAAGCCTAGAGGTAAGTATTTAGCTTTTATATAGGATCGCTTAGACGCTAATCTAGCGAATACTATTCCCTATCCTAGACCGGAGATTATAATAACCGACTTTATAAATAGCCTAGCTAGTATAATACTAGGATAATACCGGAATTATACTAATAAAGCCTAAAAGGTACTTATTACCTAATAAACCCTGCTATAGATTAAATAGATATTAACCTCGAACTAATCTTCTTAGGTATACTCGCCCTTTCCCTAGTACCCGGATCGACACGGTAGCCTGGCTTTACGCCGCTCGCCGTAGCCTGAATAACGTTCCTTAGCGCCGGATCGCTATCCGCTACTCCTAGAACGTCGCTTACTAGGACCAGGACTAGGATAATTCCGCCGGAACGACCGCGCCTTACTAGCCCTAGGAACGCTAAACCGCTACGTAAACGAACGCGGCTAACGGCTCTTAGCTAATAATATATCCGATTAACTAGCGCACGGTAACCGGAACTTTCGCCGGGAACGATCTAGGGATCTAGTAAACACTATTATCGATAATAAGGTCTCTAATAAAGGATATAAGAATAATAAGGAATTAAAGGACCTATACTATTTCGAAAAGGAGTCTAATAGTTCCGAGGACCTTATAGATAATAAAGCCGAGACCGATAAAGGTAGTAATTAATTATACTAGGTCGCTAATAGACCCGGATTCGTACCTAAGTACTATAATCTTTACTAGGTACGATAATAATATACTAGGTATAGATAACTAATAAGATCTAATAATAAGGCCCTCCGCTATAAAAAGTCCTGTTCCTACCTATTCCTAATAGAGGAATAAGGCGGTTAGGACTCCCCGCTAATTAAAGGCGCCTTATAGGAAGTAATAGACCTAGTAGCTAGCCTATACGGTTATATATATATAAGGGTCTAGGTTTATATAACCCTAGATAGCGCTCCCTTCGAAGTTTATATTAATTTAGGTGCCTTATGATACGTTATAAGCTAGTACCTCCTCCCTTACCTCCCCGATATAAAAGTCGATATAACTAAGAGATTTATGCTTCGCGGCGTGGGTACCTCGGATATTATTAGATAGGCTTTATTTACCCTGCTAGTATAAGGCATAGTAGATAACTAGCCCCGAGTCGGATAGCTACACGTAAAGGCTTAGGTGGTTCCTAAGCTAGAAGCCGGTCTACTCCTCGGGCAGGAATTTAACTATCCGAATAAGGTCGATATCCTTAACTTATAGGACGCTATCTAGATTAGGTCCTATAAAGGTCCTATCGTCCCGGCCCGTATCTTCGCTAAATATTCGTTAGTTAGGCGCCGATTAAAAGCCGCTAAAAAGGTTATTATTCCGCTATATTAGTATAGATTCGTCCTATTTAAGGAACGGAACGTAACCTTAGACTCTATAGAATTCTAACTGGATATCGAGGGTTTACTAAACTATATCCTTAGTAAAGGGATATCCGTCCTAATCTATAATACTAGCGACCGGCCGTTACTTATTTCCTAGGGTAGTAAGCTAGGGTATATAGATCCCTTCCACGCTAACGGATATTTTAATATAAAGTAAGACAAAGCCCGCGATATCTTAACGAAACGACTAGAGGCCGCCGAGAAGTCCCTAAGTCCGGAAGGATAAGGCGATATCTTTAGAGAGTATTTACTTATTAGCGGGAAGCTTAGAATCGCTAAGAGCCTAGATACCCCGACTAAAGCGACTCTAGAAGGCGTGACTATCTATAACCACGGAGCCTATTTTATATAACGCTTTACTAGGATTATCGGTAACTACCCTAAGGTTTAGACGGACTAAGGCGTTATCGATATAGATAAGAAGGACTATATACGCGTTCCCCTAATCGACGGGTAGTATACCTAGAGGATTAGCTAGAAGCTATATCCGCTTAGCTATAAGGACTAAGCCTTTCTAGACCAGACCCTGGATAGACTCTATAACTAGGACCGTATAGAATAGACGTTAGTATTAACGCCCTTTAATACTCCGGTTTTCGTTATATAATAAGAGGTAAAAGGTAAACGTAAAGGCCGTATAGTGGTTAACCTTTATACCCTAAATAAGGTTATTATCCTAGATATATACCCGATACCGCTCTAGGATAAGGTTATTAAGTGACTCTAAGGGAAGAAGTTTATTTCCGTTATCGACGCCCGGGCTTTCTTCTACTAGTTCCCTATATACGAACCGCACCGTAAGCGGTTTATTATCGTTTCCTAATAAGGATAGGAACGACTAAAGGTTACCCTAATAGGCTTCTATAACTCGCCCGCGCACGTCTAACGCTATATAGACTAGCTCCTTCGCTTATACCAGGACTTTATCTCCGCCTTTATTAATAATATCGTTATTATATCGGATACCGAGGATAACCACGCTAAGCACTTAAATATAATACTCTCCTTATTTAGTAAAAAAAGGATTAGTATCTCTCCCGATAAGTCCTTTATTAGATATCCGTTAGTTTAACTACTAGGATTTAAGGTTAACGCCCTTAGGCTATTAAACACTAAAGAATATACCAAGGCTCTATAAAAGATTCGCCCTCCGACTTCTTTTTAGTCCTTAGAATATTAAATCGGGATAATAAGGTGGCTTCGCTATCTTATTCCCCGATTCTCTTATTAAATCGCTCCCCTTTAGTAATAGAAAATAACCTTTCTCGCTAAGGCTCGTTAAGTCAGGAAAGATAAGGGATAGGCCTATAAGGCGTATACTAAATATATAATATTTAAGGCTACTACTAAAAAGTTAGCTATGTTTCACGATATCACTAGCGCTCTTACCTTAAACGCTTACCTATTCTATTATATCCCTACTAAGATTCTCTTTATCCAGCTAGACGCCTTTAAAAAGCACGGATTCTCTGCTATACTCTTTTAGTTAGTCGATAAGACTAAATAGCTTACTAAAGGAACCTTTAAGAAGACTAACGTTCGACTAATACTCTATATTAGTAAGGGGCTTAACGCCGCCGAAAAGAAGTACTGGCCCACGGAACTTAAGGTCGCCTATCTAGTATAGGCTGTTTATAAGACCCGTACTATTATTTAGTCCGCTTATCGTAACCCGACTATAGTCCTTATAGACCACGCCGCTATTATCGGTATTATAAAGTTAATAGTCCTGTCTAGCACCGATAAGACCAGGCTAAATATAAAGCTTACCCTCTCCTCCGAGTTTCTTAGCTAATTCTAGTTAGATTATTAATATATCCCCGGTAAGACGAATATAATAGCCGACGCTTTATCCCGGCTACCTACTACTAACGGCCCTCTAGCCGAAGGTCTAGGCGAATTAGACCGGATTTAGGAAGACTAGGCTATACACTATATTAGCGAAATCTAAATAAAGGACGATATACGATAAAGGATTATTAAAGGATACGCTAACGACTTAAAGTAGGCACCTATCCTCGCCTAAACCACTAACTATAACTTACTAGTTAAGATCCCTTTTAAGGTGGATAATAGTCTCCTATACTAAGTGGATTTAAATAGGAGAAAGCGCCTATATATCCCCTTCTCCCTACGCAAAGAATTCCTCTAGGCCGCCTACGATAACCGGTATTATTTCGGAGCTAAACGGATATAGTACGATTTAGTTAGCCGCTTTATAATCCCACGACTCCGTAAAGAGGTCGACTTATATATCGCTTAATATAAGATATATCGTACCTATTAAACGGATCGGCAGGCTCCCCTTAATAAGATATAGCCTATCCTAACGCCCCCTATCCCCTTTTATACTATCGCTATAGACTTTATTATCGGACTACCCGAAGTGCCCTCCGTAGGGACTCCTTAGTAGCGCGAAGGCTTCCCTTTATTTAACGCCCTCCTAACTATCATAGATAAGTTCTTAAAGGCCTCCCTACTTATCCCTGGCTATAGCACCTACACCGCCGAGGACTAGGCGTCCGTGCTCTTTTAGGCCCTTTAGATAGGTAACTAAGGTATCCCCCGCGCTATTATCTCGGATCGTGACCCTAAGTTCTTATTAGACTTTTAGATAACTTTATAGAAGGTAGCCGGAACTAAGCTAAAGTTCTTAACGGCCTAGTATCCTTAAACCGATAGTATTTCTAAGAGGAAAAACTAAACCGTCGAGATTAGGATATATATATACCTAGCGGATAACCTAAATACCTTATAGCCGAAGGTGATTATACCTCTATAGTTTAACCTAAATAACGCCTTTAATAAGACGCTCGGCTATATACTAAATAAGATACTATACGGTATTAAAACGAATAGTCTACTCGATCTAATTAGTAATATTAACCCTAAGTTTGTATATAAGATATTCTAGGAGGACGCGAAGCTTATTATTATAATAGCTTAGATATATATAAAGCGCTTATATAATAAAAAACGGCGTAATATTCGGTTCTAGCCCGGCGACCGCGTATACGTCCGCCTTAGCCGCGGATACTCGCTCCTAGGTAAGGCTAGCCCTAAGCTCGGCGCTTAACGGATAGGCCCCTTTAAGGTCCTTAAGTAAGTATCGCCGCTAGTATACCGATTAGATCTGCCTAAGAGTCTTAACGTGCACCCCGTTATTAGTATTACTTAACTCTAGATAGTTAGATTCGCGGAGATACCCGAGACTAAAGGACCCGTCGACGTATAAGATAGGGACTAAGAGTAATAGCGGGACCTATATAAGCACTACGAGATTAAAGCTATCCTAGATAAACGGATTACTCGTAGGGGAAAAGGTAAGCTATATACCGAGTACCTTATTCGGTAGAAAGACTAGCCGGACCAGTGGAACGTCTAGATGCTAGTAGACGTAATAGAAGCTCTGGATTTAGTAGAGGAATTCGAGGAACGTTAAAGAGCTTTAGAAGTGCTTTGTTTAGTATTAAAGGGAATAAAAGAGGTTAATAGACTAGAGCCCGGCGAGCTCTAAAGAACCAAAGGGACCTATTTAGCCTCGCGGCGGAGCCAGGCTAGGGCTAAAGAACTATCCCCCTTAATAACGAACGCTCCTTTAGAAGGCATAACCGATATAATAAGAATAACACTATCTAATCTCGAACTAGTAAGAATAAAAGCCCTACCGGCTATATAGCCCTAGCGTATACGCAAATTAGTATAGCTAGCATGAAAATAAAAGAATTCCTTAGCCGCCTATAGCTTTATTATTTCCCTCTATCCTTTACCTATAGCTAAACGATTATAATAACGATCTTAGCTATATTTATTATCTACGCCCCTGTACCTATCTTTATAGAGAGTATCACTGCCTAAACCGATCTATCCCTATTATAATCCCTTATAATCAGCTAACTGCCCTATCGTATACTATCGCTCTTAGTCTATTCCCTAATAATTAGTCATACTCCCCGCCATAACCTTATGCCCCCTAACGTAATATTTTATATCGTCGCCTACCTAACCGACGTTTATAGATCGAAGGATTAAGAGCTCCGGGAGGAGTTTACGCGTTGGTTTAGGAATAGCCGGGACGGATCCGGCCTAACCTTCGAGGGCTACTTTAGAGCTATTATATTATTTAGGGACGAGAACGGCGTAGCATATCACCTTACCACCGCCGGACTAGCATTTAAGTAGTGGGTTATAGAGCATAAGGTTATTACTAAGCGCTACCGCCGTTAATTAACCAAGCTAGGATACGATAACCCCTAGAATAGGAAGTTAGAGCGTACTATATTTGCCCTAGAGTTAATTGCTAATAAGTCTATAAGCGCCGCTAGAGCTAGAGAGATCGCTTTAGAGTACCCGTAGCTATAATTCCTGCTAAATAATAACTAAACTATTACCTAGTGGCCCTAGTATAAGTAGACGTTTAAGTAATACCTCGCTATAGCACGGTATAATGCCCCGCGCGGACTAAACGGTTAGTTTTTATATAGCTTAGCCCGTAGAGCTAGTAGGATTATAGTAACCGAAGCGGGTTCGCTAATACGCGTAGCCCGTACACTAACTAACTAGCAGAGCCCCGTCTTCCGTAATAATAACGTTATAGCGGATATACTCGCTTACGTGGATAAGGCCATTACTATTAGCCTGGCCCTCGCCGATACGGCAGATAAGCTCGGTAACGGAAAGGTCGAGCCCGCCGACTTTATCATAGCCACCTAGGAGCACAGGGACTATATTAAGCAGTATATAACCGTTATTAAAGCCTAACTACAGGGACTAAGAGAGCAACCTATACCAGCTATTCGCTTAGTAACGGATATACTATCCTAAGCCAGCTTAGGACTATCCCCCTCCGTAATAGTCGCCACGCCTAACACCACTATACTCGGAAAACGGGCTTATAATAGTATAGGATCCGGCTAAGCCGCCAAGCGGCTACTTTTTACTATATAAGGTAAAGATAAAATCTGGGTATAGGCCGCGAAAAGCTTCGTAAAGCGCCTTAAAGACTCTAGCCTAATACTAGCACGCATAACGTTCACTATTAACGGGTAGACGCTAGCTATCGTTACTTAGGGTCCGCACGGTATCATCGTACCTATCCCCGTTACTAAATTCGCTATAGACTTTATTAATACCTATATTATAGGTAACGACGTATAGAATACTACTGACCTGCTATTCCTTATCGCTATATGGCGATTAGAGAACCACGTCCAGGTCGCTAAGCTAGAAGATAACGGCTATTTAGACAAGTCGAAGCGTAATATTATAGCCGACCGATTAACTAATAACGTCTAACTCGCTATAGACGCTATTTAACATATCGTAGCTATTAGCGACCACTATAAGGCTAACGGCCGTAAAGGACTGCTCTCCTTATACGACCTAGTCGGTATAGAGCTTAAAGACTATAAGGACGGTATCTAGCTAGAGGACGCAGAGGCTATCCTAGGGATACCCTCGGAGGAATAGGGACTGCCTAATATAGAGCCAGAGGCTCTAGCGATTAAGATCCTATAAGAGGATAACGCCGGAGGGAATTAGTTTATTTGCTTTAGGAGTTTTTATTTTTGTTTCTCCTTCCTTTTAGAGTGTCGTCGTTTCCTTTTATCTATATTTAGCCCCGGGTTAGTAAATATATAATAAAGGGGCGGGCAGCCGGGCGTAATTGCTAGCGCTACGAACGGCGCCTAACGGAGTTAGGACTATACGCTATAGGGCGCTATTCTATACTATAGTTTTTTTTATATTTATTTAGCCTCGGCTAAAAAATAAAGAATTATAACCACGTCTACTATTTATTACTAGTATAATAATCGGCCACGCCGAGTCTAAGTCGGATATCGTAGACCTTAAGAGATATAGAAGCCCGCGGGATATAGGGCTTTATCTCTCCCGGGGTATATACTACGCACCACTATCCGGCACTATACCAGGACCCAAAACCATATAGTTCTAGATTAGTGCTAGCACTATACGGGCACTAAACCCGTATAGCGCTGGATTAGTGCTAGCCCTATACTAGTACTAAACCAGTATAGCGCTGGACCGGTACTAGCACTATCCTAGCACTATACCCAGTATAGCTCCTAGCCTTAGATAGTCCGAGGTTCCCCCGTAGATATACACGACCAGAACCTCGCCCTTCCCTTTAAAGAATCCATCCTATTTACACATCATTTACTGCACCCTAAGGTTACCTAACCCAAATCCTCTTATAGGTCCTATAGTACTGGCTGGCCAGAGATATATACGGTTAGTGCATGTTATAAAGGGTGGATACGCTTTATCGATAAGCTCTACGGGCGCCCTGATCCTGTTTATACTAAAGAAGGGTGGATAGCTATATCTATATATAGACTATCGAGGTCTTAGTAAGGTTACCCGTAAGGACTATACCCCGCTCCCCCTAATATATAAAATTCTTAACTATCTCGCGTCCTTTATAGTTTATACTAAGTTAGATCTTAAGGACGCCTATTATCGCTTAAGAATTCGAGAAGGGGACGAGTAGAAGACGGCTTTTAGAACTAAGTACGGACACTTTAAGTACTTAGTAATACCCTTTAGTCTATATAATACCCCTATTAGTTTTTAGCGTTATATTAACAAAGCCTTAAAGGGTCTTATCGATACTATCTATATTATATACCTAGACGATATCCTGATCTATAGTAAGGACCTTAGTACCTATCGCGTGTATATTAAAGAGATCCTTATACGCTTAAGGTAATAGTCCCTGTTCGTAAACCCTTAAAAGTGCGTGTTTGAGATATAAGAGGTCGAGTTCTTAGGCTTTATATATAGCCGTAATAGTGTTGTTATAGGCCCTAAGAGGGTTAAGGCTATTAAGGATTAGGAGGAACCCACTTCTATTAAGAAGATTTAGGTCTTCCTGGGTTTTACCGGTTTTTATTAACGTTTTATTAAAGGCTACTCTAAGGTCGCTGTCCCTTTTATAGACCTATTAAAGTTAGGAGGCAGACTAGGTACGTTCTAGTTAGGGGATATAAAGAGGGCCGTTTTCGAGAAGTTATAATCGTTATTCTAGTCGGTACCAGTGCTATAGTATTTTAACCTAGCCCTACCTATTTATATAGAACCCGACGCGTCTAACTTCGTACTAGGCGCTATAATTAGCTAGTATAAGGACCGAAGCTAGGGACCCGTGGCGTTTCTATCTAGGAAGCTAAGGGGAGCCGAACTAAACTATCCGACGCTAGACACTAAGTTCATAGCGATTATCGAAGCGTTACGGTAATAGCGCCACTATTTAGCGTATAATTAGACCCCAGTAAAGGTGCTAACTAACTACTTAAACCACCGGTATCTACTAAATAAGCCTTAAATTAAACTTTAATACGCCCGTTAGCTAAAGGAGCTATTAAGCTTTGATTTTAAGATTCGTTACCGCCTAGGCGTTTAGAACCCTATAGATAGGCTCTTATAGAAGCCGTAGCTTATTATGGATTAGGCGGATCTTAAAGCAGAGCGGTAGAAGTATAATAAAAGGAAAGTCCGTAGACTTTAGTTAAGGAAAAGATATTATAGAAAAGGCTCGATAGCTTAGTATCCCAGAGTAATCGTAGTATATTCGTTAACTAAGCGCTAACTTTAAACCAAGACTTTAACTTAAGGGATTAAACTAATCCCTTAACGCATATACAGAGGTAGGTTCGGATCGGTGGTCCGTGCGCGGCCATCGGTCCGACTATATACCGATAGGTCTACGATTATCTCGTTACACTGCCCCCCTCCTAATAAGTCTGGTCCCGCAGACTCGTATTATCGTAATGCCTTTAATTACGCGTTCATCGCGATTAATTACCTCTCTCCATTTAGTTCTATACGAGCCCTCGTTAAAAACCCGTAAAAGAAAAAGAGTAGCCGCTCCTTTATTTACCTGCTTATCGATATTCTATCGCCGACTATGCCTCGTGATTTATCCGAATATCACTATAGAAACTCCGCGATGCATATTATTATTACTTATAGTTATCTAACCCTTCACGGATATTATGCCTAGCCTTAGGTAACCGTTTAGCGATAAGTATATAGCTCCGTTATATAATTCCCCTTATAGTAATTCTAACCTTCCCTTTATAACTATCTTCTATTATCGTTATATCGCCGATCGTATAGTAATAATCTTTATTTACTATTTTATTGATTATTATTATTCTTCCGCTGTCTATTCGCCGTATTATATCGGATACTCTTTATAGGTAGTTATCGCTATAAGCGAACGTCCATTTAATAAGGCTTAGGGATATTTTAGCCTTATCGCCGATAAGGCAACTTATTAGCGTTACGTTACTTATTTAGGCAGCTATATCGAGGTTAAATACCTCGATAAGTCTACTAGCCGAGTAAGCGCTAGCCGCTATGTTACTTACGCTTATAACTAGTAATAATACACCGCCGTATATTCGATAATTCTTCGGCGCTTCTTATTTTTTCTAGCTAAATCTTTTTTTATTAGATTCCGGAGTTTTTAATAGGTACGGCCTAGCTACTCTAGAACTATAATAAGCGTATACTTAATAAGAATAACGACTTAACGCCGATTTAGTGTTAGTATACTTACGCACGTATCTCTAATACCTATAAATAGTTTCGGGCGGTTATCTAGTATAGCGATCGCGAGCTTCCTATTAAGGCTATAAGTTTTTTTTTTTTTTTTTTTTTTTTTTTTTTTTTTTTTCGCTAAGCGTTCGGCGGCCGCGTACTAATTATTAGCAGAATTAGTAGCTTCTTTTAGATAAGGTTTATTATTATTATTATTCTCTTACTCCGCTATCCTAGCTAACTAATCTAGGAGCCTAGCTTAGGCTATACGGTCCTTCTTAGTTGGTTATAGGGGGGGAAAACCTATGGGGTAGAAAAACCTCTATACTCTCCTTATTAGGATTAGTGCCGCGTCGGGGCCTCGGGGGCCCCGGTAGTGACTTAATACGTATCTAGATCACACCTCTAGTCTAGTGGCTAACGGGAAAGTAGCAGGCTAGGGATTTTAGGTTAGCCTAGGGTGCGGTATATTATATAGGGAGCCGAAAGAGGACCGTAGCGGTCCGGTTTTCCGGTTTTCTCCTTATATCGGGGTGGCCGGCTTTATTTACACCTTCCCTTTAGGCAGGGGGTTTAGCAGGAGCTCCTGCCTTTATTATATATGCCTGCCGAATTCGGTAGCCTTCTATAACTATAGTTAGGTTAATTAAAAATTTTAAGGGCCTCCGCCCTCCTTTTTATTTTCCCTCCTTTAACCCTCTCGCGATATTATAGGTTTACCTATAAGCCACCCGCCCCTTTATTCCTATCTCTATGCCCGGCTCTATGCTATAGTTACTAATAATCCGTATTTAGCGGCTTATAAAGAGATAGAGTTATTTTAATATTATCTATTTATAAGTGGTAGCGTGGGCGGGAGGCTAGTGGTTTTAGGGCGGGCTAATAAGATAGGTTATAGTTAAATATATAATAATAATAGTTAGATCGATTAATAAGTAGTAAGCTAGGACCGTTATCGTGAGTAAAGGGGTGCTATAGGGGGTGCGTGTCGGTTCCGGGTCCAGTGCTAATAGTTTCTAAGATACCTCCTAAGAAAAAATAGCCTAAGAAGAAGGGTAATGCTTATTACTACGAGGCCGGTACTTTACGGGTTTTGCCGTGGGTATTCCCGGGGGGGCCCTTAGGGTGCCGGCGTAATACCGATAAGTTACTATTTCTAACTATAAGTAGATATCTTAGGTGCACTAAGCGTCTTAGAGGGGATAAACCGGAGGATATAAAAGTATACGCTAATACTACCGGAAAGGGGGCTATATACTATTAGTATACTAATAGTCGTTAAACTTATAAGGATATAAGTCGGTCTTATAGCGGTGGCTTAGTGGTACTTAGGCGGTGGTAATAGGGTTCTAATAGCTAGTATAGGTCCTGGCTATAGCTCTAAAACACTAATAGCGAGTCCTTAAACGTTATTAGGAGCTTATAGCGGCTATCGTTAAGGGTAGGGACGGATCGGTTATAAGTCGTGTCCCTAGGGGTGCCGAAGCTATACCACGCTAACTTTAGGTAGGCTTATAGTTAGTTTATAGTAGCGGTGGCTTCCTTTAAGCGCGCCGCTAGGCGTGCTCGCCCTACCGGCCACCGCCGCGGCGGAGACGTAACGTTAGCTAGTCTAGAACGTTATCTAAATAGGTTAGAGGGAATAATCGCTATCCTATTAAAGGTGGCTATAAGTCCCCTAGTAGTCTCTTAGCGGTCTTTTTATAGTATAGTGGTGCTAATATAAAGGGATAGGGACGCGAGTATAACGCCGATAATAATAATACTTTTAGTAGCGAGTATAAGGAGGAGGACGATACTAAGGCTAATTAAAGGGTAGATACCGCTATAGTACGCCCCTTTAGTACCGCCGGGGCCCTGGCTTATAGGGCCCTAGAAAGAATACAAAAGTCTTAGTTAGGTGCTATCTCTATTCTATATACTCTATACCGGGGTAGTCCTGCTACGGGACCTCTAATATATAGTTCCTTATAATCTCTAGGGTAAAACGGAAATCGTTTAGGCGGCCGAGATATAGGAACTACTTCGCGATTACTTTAGCCTTTTTAGGGTGGTTTAGTATATTAAAGAGGTCTCCTTTAATCGAAATCGGTCTCCCTACGGCACCGTGGAGGTCTCGCTACGACTCTAGAGTAGTGTTCTGGTATTATAGGATAATATATTCGGCTATCTTAGCCCCTTTATCCCTATAGGGGCACTAGGCGGTAATAAAGCCAGGAACTCTCGCCTTAAAGAGGAAGGCCCTAAGGCCTAGTTTCTTAAAGCGGATCTAGGTAAGGGCGGAGCTTTATAGCTTTAGGAGGCCTTTATATCTCTAGAGTTCTTATTTTCGGGGGTCTTAGTCTAGTACCGCCGTTTTCTTCTATTCTTCCTAGAGGGCGGCGTCCGGGTTACTATTATTTATCTATTTTTAGGCGGTAAAGGATTAGGCGGGCTAGGTCGAGTACTTACTAGGCGATATAATAGCGCCGTGGTGCCGCTAGTACTCTTATAGCGGCCTAGGTGCTAGCCAGGATAAGCCTTTTTATTCCGGTATTTTAGTAGTTAAGAGCTCTCTTAGCTATAAAGCGGGTAAAGTATAGATCGAGGGGGGGGATATACGTCTTTTTTTCTAGGATCCGGATTAGCGTGGCCCTATAGGCTCCTATAATAACCCTAAGGTATTTATTCTAGGCCGAGCTAAGGGCCGCTATAAGGCCGTGGCGGGGCTTATCGGTGATTCTATAAAAGATAGGGGCGTAGTAGGAGATAGCTAGATAGATTACGGCGATATAAAGACGCTAGGCGTCGGCGAAGCTATAGCCCTAGGCTACCGCGGCGAGCCGGGTTAGGGTATAGTTCTGGATTACTAACTTACTTTAGATCTCCTTCCTATACTATAAGAAATTTAGTTTCTGGTCTAGCTATACTCTAAGAAACCTGGCCTTTATCGATAATAGCACCGGTATAATGCTAAGGTGGAGAGGCGCCGGGGGCGGGGAGTAGGATTTTATAAGAGACTAGATATTCCGACTATACTACTTAGATATTCCGACTATAGTTCTGATATAGACCCACCTCTTTCCTTTTTCGGAATACTATATATACCTACCTATACTAAGTACGATCGTTAATCGTTTAATCGCCCGAATAGTCTTTTAACGTTGGATTAATTTGATCCCTTGGGTTAATTAAAGGCAGTGGCTATAATAATTCGGATGATGTTGATTAAGACCGATGGTTCTATTTTGTAGCTGTTTGCCACTAATTAAGGCCTCTCTACAGAATCCAGTTCCTTATACTTTCCGATTCATATATCTCTACTGCTGCTGCTGCTGCTGTGTTGTTGTTGTTGTTATTATTGTTGTTACGAGCCTTGTGCCACCTCCTCCTGCCGAGCCACCGCCCGTTGCTCTTTAAGCTCCTATTCGGTGGGCTCATAGGCGCGAGTCCTTCTTTTGCGTGATCGTGAAGCGCTATTGCGTTATTGATTGATGTTATTAATTAACGTTATTGATTAACATTGTTGATTGACGATATCTTAATGGGTTGAATTGATATGGTACTTAGATTACTTTGTGCGTGGTCTAGAAAATAAATTTGATTGGTTAGAAAGGTGGGTCCATAGGAACTATAGTCGGAATATCTAAGTGGTATAGTCGGAATATCTAGTCTCTTTTATAAAGGGTATAAACACGTATTTTAAGGGCTTAAATTAGAGGCTACTCGCCTAGGACCAGGCCTTATATATTCTCTAGGCGGAGGCGAGTCGGTACCGTATCTAGGCCTTAGTGCGGCCGAAGGCAATTATATTTATATCGTCGGCGAAGCTAATAATAGTAGTTCTCGCGGCGTGCTTAAGTTCTTCGTATAAGGTGGAGATATATAGAATAAAGAGGATTAGGGAGATAGGGGATCCTTACGGTATACCGGTATAAAGGGGCCGTAGGGCTACCGCCTAGCTATCGAAGAGGAGGTAAACTATTCGGTCTTAAAGGAAGCTATTAGTTAGCCGGATAGCCTAGTCTAGGAACCCCTTACGCCTAAGGGACTTAAGGAGTTTAGTATAGGGGACGGTTGTAACGAAAGGAAAGTCCGTAGACTTTAGTCAAGGAAAAGATATCATAGAAAGGCTCGATAGCTTAATACCGTAGAGTAGTCGCAGTATATTCGTTAACCAAGCGCTGACTTTAAACTAAGACTTTAACTTGAGGGATTAAACTGATCCCTTAACGTACGTATAGAGATAGGTTCGGATCGGTGGTCCGTGCGCGGCTATCGGTCCGACTGTATGCCGATGGGTCTGCGATTATCTTATTATACTGCCCCCCCCCCCTGATAAGTCTGGTCCCGTAGACTTATATTATCGTGATGCCTCTAATTACGCGTTTATCGCGATTAATTATCTTTATCTGGTTCTACGCGAGCCCTTATTAAAAACCCGTAGGGAAAAAGAGTGGCCGCTCCTTTTATTTACCTCTTTAGTGTTTTATCGCCGACTATATACCTCGTGATCTATCCGAATATTGCTATAGAAACTCCGCGATACTTATTATTATTACCTATGGTTATCTAACCTTTCGCGGATAATATGCCTAGCCTTAGGTAACTATTCGGCGGCGAGTATATAGTTCCTTATATAATTTCCCTTATAGCTCCTACTTTTCTTCCTATAACTATCTTCTATTATTATAATCGCCGACTATTCGCCGATTATTAGTTTACCTATCTTAATTCTATTACTATTAATAATATTAATATTATCACGCCGACTAATCGCTATTATATTATCGGTTAATTTATAAGTTACTATGGCTTTTCGCGAGCTATAATATAATACCGATAATAGGTAGGAATCGGTTATTAGGGACGAGGCTCCCTATTTATTTTATATTTCTTAGCTAGATTTATATATTAGTATTGACTGTTTCGATAAGGCCGGCGACGGCACGGGGGCTAGTCGCTGCGTCGCCTATACCCGGGGTTATTAGTAATACGTCGCTATAGGTTCGCCGACTCTTCGGCGTTTTTTTATACTAATTAGTTATTAGATCCCCGATTTTATACTAGGTACTGCTTAGTTATTATAGAATAGCAGTAAGCGTATTTATATAATAGATAATAATTTAACGCCGATAGCCCGGTATCGCTCTTATAAGTATATCTCTAAGGCCTATAAATAGTTCCGCGTGGTTATAGACCGCGGTAAGAAAAAGCTTACCGCTAAGGATATAAGTTTAATCGCTAACCGCTTAGCTACCTGTTCCTAATAATTAGTAGTCTTAAATACTGGTTCTAGACGAAATCTCGTCCTTACGCTCTATAATAACGGTTAACTTTATGCACCGTCTTAGTCGTATTAATAACGCCGAAGCGTCGGCGTTATTAGATTAAACCCGCCCGCCTTATAAGGGTAACCTCCGCGACGTTAAGTCGCTTATTTCTTTTATTAAGGACTTAGCGATAAACGGTTACTGCCTATTTAATTATAAGGATCGCCTTTAAGGCCTCGAGGCGTTTCTGTCTTTAGATAGGCTTACTAACCTCTTAGCGGCCGTTAATAATCCCCGACGCCCTACTCTGGCTTATCGTTTTACTAGTTACTTGGCGGCTACTCGCTATAGTTATGCCTCCGTTAATAGTAATAATAATCCTTTTAGCGATAGTTCTAATAAGGCTATCGAACCTATTCCTTATCCCGCTACGGCTTACCCCCGCCGTCCTATTTATTATCGGGCTTCCGCCGCCTTATCGGCTATTAACGCCCCGGCTCCCCCTAGTAATACCGCGTATACGCCGCTAGCGTTTACCTTATCGGATAAGGATAATATCCTTTATCGGCGTATTCGCACGCCCCGCCGTTATGCCCCCGCCGCCTAGCCGGCCCCCGCTAATAATAATAATATCGTAGCCGCCGCTATCGGTAACAAGACCGACTTTTTCGGTTTTAGTAACTAAAATTTTTTCTTTTTATTCGCCGAGCCACCGCTAGTAATAATCGCCTAAAATAGCGTTAAACTTTATACGGATAGTTTTATAATTTTAGGATTAGTTAGGGCTTAACCCTATTTTATTTAGTTATTGTTAAGGAAAAAGGTTATTATAACCTATAATTAAGTTCTTATTTTTATATCCGATAACCCTTCGGCGCCTTATACTATCTCGTAGTCGTCCTACTTTTTATATATATGCTTTTTATGCTTCTAGTACCTTTTCCGGATCCCTAGAGCATTTTCTAGGTGGTCCTTTAGTTCCTAGGTATTATATTCTACCGGCTAGCCTACCTACTTTATAAGATAGAACGTTTTCCTTTATTTTTTTTTATAATTAACGATATCTTTTACCTCCTATTTATCTTGCTCCTCCTCTAGGAGCGGGAGATCCTTCGCCGATAACTCTATAGCCGCTCGGTCTTTCCACGGCTCTAATAAGGATACCGGGAATATATCGTGTATCCTTATATACTATATAGGAAGGCGAACCCTATACGCCTACTCGCCGATCCTCTTAGTTACCTATACCTGAATATATCGCGGTGCTAGCTTCGACCCTTACCGGAATCGGAAGTTCTTCGTGGATAGTCTAATAATATCGCCTACCTTATACTGCTATAGTTAGTAGCGCTTATTATAGTGCCGAGCCTAGTGCTCCGTGGCACGCGCCTAGTGTTCGCGGACCTTTCGCCGAACTTCCGCTAGCTTCTTAATATATTCTTAGACGCCCTATACCCGGGTATTATCCCTAGGTCGAATATATTCCACTATACGTGGATAGTACCCGTATAACGCTTTATACGGCGAGATACTAAGCGAGGAGTGCTTACTATTATTATAGGCGAACCTAGCTTCTAATAACTAAATAGGCTACTATATCGTCGCGTTACTAGCGATCGTTTATAAGTACTTAATTAGGAACTAATACGTTTATTCCGTCTAACTATCTATCTACGGGTAGTATACGGTGGATAGTCGCTAAGCGTTCGCCTACTCGCGGTAGAACTCTATCTAAAACTAACTAGTAAATAGCTTATCCTAGTCTATTATTATACCCTCTAGGCTACCGAATCGGCACTTAATTTCCCTGTATAGTAGCGCCGCTAGCTAGGGTGCTATTAGGTCCTTCCGTGTAGGAATAAACAGAGCGTACTTTATATACTGGTTGATAATTACTAGGATAGCGTTGTACGTTTACCTATCTGCCCCTTTTATAGACGGTAGACCCGTAATAAAATCTATACTAATCTCTTAGAACGGATACGTGGGTAACGGCAGCGTCTGTAGCTAACCGTATAGCTTATATCGCGGCACCTATACCCCTTAACACGCCGAATATATAGCGACGTAATCACGAATATCCGCCGCTAAGTCTACCTAGTAGAACTTTCTTAAAATTAGCTTAAGCGTTTTATTTACTCTTATATACCCGGCTCTAGGGTTATCGTGGTGCTATTATAGGACCTCCGCCCTTAGGGTGCCCTATATAGGTAGTACTAACCGTCCCTTAAATTATAGCACGTCCTTATCTCCAAGAGAGTACCCCGCTCTTTTTCCGGTCCCTCGGCGAATATTCTTAATTAAGGATATATAATCCGGGTTAGTGGTCTATAGCCCTCTAACTAGATTTTTTAGTTCCTCGCTAATAGTGCGCCGACCTACCGTTTTATTCCTGGCTAGCTCTCTGGCTATAGAACGTGGGATATACTAATCCGGTATTATAATAATCCTAGCCTTATTAGCCTTAGGCGTCGGCGATATCTTATTAGCGACCCTTCGCTAGGCAATCGCCTTATACCCTATATCTTATATTCGGGAGCGGGTAATAGTAGCGATAATAATACGCCGGGTACCGTTAATAGGATATAGGGGTTATAGCCCTTTTCTATCCTTATATTCTCTTAAGCTAGGCAGGGCCCCCTGTTATAGAGTCTATGCCCGCTTATATTTACTAGGCCTATATTCGGGTAGCGTTACCCGAGCGGCTTAAACGTATATAATCTTTACCGCGTTACTTATTAGGGTAAGATAAATACTTACGATCCGTTAACGAATACTTATTAGGAGGTCGCTAAGTAGTTATAATCTTTACGATAAGGTAGGAAGTATATTATTATACGGCGTTTTATCCACTATATAATCCGGCTATCTTAATAGGCCGTTTACCGGGTTTATCCTACCCGGGCGGTATTAAACCTTAAAGTCGAATAACGATAATTAGTATACCTATCTAGCGAGCCTTCCGCGAAGGTCTTACGCCGGCGCGTTTAGCACGCCCTTAAGCGCCTAATAGTCCGCTAGCACCGTGAACGCCTATCTTATACCTTCGAGATAGTAGCGCTAATACTTAAGGCTCTCTATTATAGCTAATAGCTCCTGCTATCCCGTGCCCTATTATTACTTTATTTCGGAAAGCTTCCGCGAGAAGTAGGCGACCGGTCGCTATTTAGTCTTATACTTCTGACTTAGGATCCCGGAAATAGCCTTATTCGAGGCGTCCGTCTTAACCCGTATATCTAGTATTAGGTTCTAGTACCGTAGAATAATCGCCGACCCGAAAGCGACTTTTAGTAATTCGAATACCCGCTTAGCGCTATCTAGGAACTTAAAAGGTCCTTTCTTTGTACCCGCCTAACTACCTTTTAGTAGCATAGTTAACGGCGTAATAACTCTAGAGTATCCCTTAATAAACCTCTTATAGAAATTAGTAAAACAGAGGAAAACTTAGATATCCCGGAATAACTCGGGCGCCGGCTACTCGGCGACTATATATACACGTTCCGGATTTATCGCGATACCTTCGCGGGTTATTATAAACCCTAAGAAGTCTACTCGGTTATAGTAAAATTTATACTTCGATAGCTTCGCGTATAGCTAGGCCCTATAAAGCCGATCTAGGACTTTTTTTAGGTTCTTTATATACTATTCCCTTAATATAGAATATATAAGGATATTATCTAGGTAAGCGATATAATATATATTTAGTAAACCGGTAAGTGCTTAGTGAATATATACCTAGAAAGTAGCCGGAGTATTTATTAGCCTAAATAATATAACCGTATACTTATAATAGCTATATTACGTTCTAAACGCCGTCTTCTAGCGGTCCTCCTTCTTAATCCGGATCCTATAATAGGTATCTCGGATATCTACCTTAGAAAAGTACTTTGCCCCGGTAAGCCTATCTAATAGCTTGCCGACTAGGGGTAAAGGGTACTTATTCTTAATCGTTATAGCGTTTAACCCTTAATAATTAACGTAGAGTTATAAGTTACTATCCTTCTTAGGTATAAATAGCACGGGTAAGCCTATAAGGCTTATTAACCGTTAGATACGACCGCTTACTATCCCTTCGGCGATATACCTTTTTAGCTCCTCTAGCTAGGCTTAAGATAAGGGATATAATAGCCTAAACGGCGGTTCCTTCCCGTCTTATAAGTCGATCCTGTATTCGGCGTCTTTTAGTAAGGGTGGCTCCTTCGTAGCCTGCTCCGAAAACACGTCCTAATAGTTAGCGATTTCCGGTAGCAGTTCGACGACTAGTCCGTATATCACCTTATTATTATCTATAGACGGAATAGTTATGTCCGGTATCCCCCGGTATAATAGTAGTAGCGGTAGCGATATATATAATGTACGCCTTTACTCGCTTTTTGATAACCTCGTAAGCCTATAACTCGGGGTCTATAATTAAGATCGGCCCGTAGATAAATATTCGGCGAGCCGTATTAATTATAATACCTTCCTAACCTATACTATCGTTTAAGAGTAGCAGTTATCCGGTACCCTTAGGTCGATCCGTATATAGGAAGACCCTTTTTAATAGGCGTGGCCGTCCCTTTATATCTAGTAAATAAAAAGCTAAGCCGTATACTCCGCGAACCCTTGCCGGGCTACCGTTAAAGCCTTTAATCTCCGGAGTCTTAACCTCTAAGAGCGGTTTTAACCCTAGGCGTTCTACTAATACCGGGCTAATAATATCTACCTGCGTATAGGTATTTAAATCTATACTAAACTCGATCTCCTTCCCGTAACGGATTATTATCGCTATAAATCTCGTTACCTCGCTAACTATAATCGCTGGCCGGTTATTAAGCGTAGGTTCGGCCTCCCTATCTACGCCGACTCGTTTCCTAATAAGTAGAGTTCCCTAACCCGAATATCGTTATTAAAGTTATTATATATAGCGTGCACGTTATTAATACGGGCGCGACTCTTCGCTACCCTGTTATCGGCTATTATCCGCCATTTCTTATTACTATAATAGTCCTTAAAACAGTAACCCTTCTTACCGTAGTTATAGCACTCGCCTATAAAGGCACGCGTGCTAGGCTATACTTATAAAGGCTCTAGGCCCGAGCCCGATGCCTTTTAACCTATTAGGGGCGCCCCCTTCGAGTCCGTCTTACCTGGCTTGGCGGGCGTATACCGACTAGTCGCTAGGGTGCTTACCCGACTTAAGCGACCGTCTAAACGCTAGAAGTTCGATAGGGTCCTTTTATAACCGGTATCCGATCACTTACTGCTTGCCTTCTTAATAGGGCTTATATCCTAGAATAGCTATGCCTCTTAAGCTAGCGTTACGGCCTTATCTAGTTTAGTTCTCCGCTTTTATATCTTATCTTTAATACGTAGAGGCAGCCGGCTAAAGTAATCGTAGGCACGCTCTTCGCTTCCGCTTATCTCCTAGCCTAATAGCCGGTATAGGTTATCCTATTATTTAAATAGTTTTATCGGTGTTATATCGCCGGTTATTCGTAGCTTACGAAGTTCTTTATAGTAATAGTACCGTGATATATCCCGGGATAGATATTCTCGCCGAATAAACGCCGTAAAGTTATTCTAATTCGGGTTAGTAATCTTCCGGGCATAATATCTCTAGGACGTTTAGAAGGTATATTCGAGCTTTATTAAAGCCTATTCGATCTATTATAGCACTAAGGCACTAGGCCTAAACTAATTCCTAGCCTTAATTACTACTAACTAGTTATCGATTTCTATAACCATGGATAACTCTTTAATTAGCTTATAATTATATACCGGCGGTTTTTCGTAATCGCGCCGGGGCGCCGGTTATTTAGCGAGCTTCTTTATAATTACTCGGTTAATCTCGCTCTGTTACTAGAGATACTACGAAAATATCGTAATTAACGCTTTTTGCGTTAACGTTAAGGGGCCGGCGATAGATCGCCGATCGACCTACGAACCATTATCCTTAGGACCGAGCGTAACCGGCGTATCCGTTAACCCTTTATTTTTATCCGATAGTCCCTATTCGGCTATTATTGTTATTAACTTTAGTACGGCGGGCGGCTACCCGGCGTCCGCTTCGCTAGCTCCCCCCGGGGGGACGCTTATTCCTTAAGTCCTTTTTAGTGGTATCTTCGGCCTGACTACCTTAAAGGTATAGAAGTTAAAGAATTATAATAAAAGGAAAGTCCGTAGACTTTAGTTAAGGAAAAGATATTATAAAAAGGCTTAATAGCTTAGTATCGTAGAGTGATCGCCGTATATTCGTTAACTAAACGCTGACTTTAAACTAAGACTTTAACTTAAGGGATTAAACTAATCCCTTAATATACGCATAGAGATAGGTTCGGATCGGTGGTCCGTGCGCGGCTATCGGTCCGACTATATACCGATAGGTCTACGATTATCTCGTTATATTAAGGGCCCTATCGGTATCGGAGGGCGTTACTAAGGGGCCTGGTTATATAAGGATCCCGGGGGCTGCCTAGTAGGCGAGGGAGGTTACGAATTCCTTTTAGACTTATCGTGGGTAGTCTAGGGGCTATAGCGGGGCCGTACTAGTAGGGCGGTCTATATCGAGGTGAATAGTCGTGGTTTAGGAGAGGTGGTCTAATCCGATAACCTTACTATTTATACCGTCGTAGCCGTAATAAAGCCCCTAGGACGCCTAGATAAGGTCGATAGTGCTTAGCCGCCGGCCTGGCCTATACTAGGTGGTTATCCCGGGGGGGTAATAAGGTCGAGGTTCTAGCGGGCGGTTAGCTTTAAGAGGGTACTAGACCTAGGATAGAATCTAGGGTAGCTAGCCTAAAGGGGATAGTAAAGGTTAAAGTCTTCGAGGAGGATATAGCGGCCCCGGGGAGGGGCCCCTATAAGGTCTATAATTAGAGGGGTATACTAAGGGGTAAAGGCGGATTAGTAATTCTCGGAGTAGATTAACTAGATTATAACGGCCTGGTCGCCTACGCTAAAGGTTACTATATAGGAGTCCTAGTAGGCTCGCTATATCCACGTGCTAGGGGGGTATTGTTTATAGATATAAAGCAGGGCTTTACTACCTCCTTAGATTAGGTAGTAGGGAGCCCTGTTTAGGGCTTTTAGCCCCTTCGTAAAGGGGTTAAGCCCTGGCTTTTAGATAGCTATTATATTATACTCGGTATAGGCCTATAGCGGGAGCTCTACTCGGGCCTATTTCGCCCCTATATTCTATATTAGGACACGGAGTTTTATTATTTAAAGGGGGGGGGGGGGTTCGAGGTCGACCCGGTAAGTGCGGCCTCCTAGGTATCTTATATCAGAGTCGGGTCGGTCCCGCGGGGGATAAGGAAAGGCTTTAGGGATCTAAAAGCCGGGGGGTGTTTATAGGGTCTCTTTAGTAGGCGGCCGGGGCTATAGCGGATAGGGGCGGCCTATAATAGGGTAGGGGAGGGGGAGGGTAAGGGATAACGGGGGCGGGGTCGTTAGTACGCCGCCTCGGTCTATCTCGAGATATTAAACCCTCTTACCCGGTACTTATATACTTCCCGGGCTCTCGCGGCCTCCTGTTTTCTAACTTAGTAGATATCGTCGAAGGCTTTATAATTCTTATTATAGGCGGTGTACTTCTAAGTAGCTTTTAGGGCCGACGCTAGGCAGTTCTCGAAACTATTCCGGTAAGTGGACTCGGGTTTAGTATAATAGCGGCACCGCTTCTCTACCTCTAGGCACTAAGCGGCTTTATACCCGAACTATAGGTAGGTATAGTACTATAATAGGTTCATATCCGGGTTATAAGGCTTATATAGGAAGCTACCTCCTTTAAAAAGGAGACTATTCTATATAAGGCTTTCTACGCCCTCCGGCGTAATAGTCTTAATAAGTAGTATCGCTACCTTACTAGTACCGTGTTTAAGGAGCCGGGTTTTTACTTAGTATATTTTCGTGTTAGGATTAAAGGTATATAAGGACTATAAGAGCTTATTGTTAGTTAGTAGGCTTAGGATTATATAGGGGATAGTTTTTACTAAGACTAAATAGGTTCGGGTAGCTATTTTAGCTCCGGCGCTAAAAGCCTGCTTAACTTAGTGGTTAGCGAAGGTAGACTATTATTACGCCCCTCCGGTAAAGGTTAGGTATATATCGCTATTAGGTAATCTCTAAGCCGTTATAATATTATCGCGGCTAGTAACCGTGTTTATAGCTTAGATAATCTCTTTCGGCGATTAGGCTTAGAGTGCCTAGTTTAGCTAGTCTCCGTGCTTAATAATTAATTCTTTATAATATCGGGCTAGAATCACTTTAGGGGGGGCAGGGTCTTATAGGGGTGCTATAGCAGGCGGTATTACGGCTAGTATAGCCTAGGTCGGCTTTAGTCCTTTCCGGAGTTCCTCCCTAATTATACTCTAAACGGTGGTATAAAGGTATATAAATAGGGTTATTATAGTACTTTAGCTATTAAGGCAGTATAGCTTAATAAGCTCCTTTATTAGCTTTATAACCTAATTAATCGTGTTCCTATTAGCTAGTAGACTTTAGATTAACGTCTTGACTTATTAGACTTTTATTCTAGGGGCCCGCGGAGCCCCCGTGTTAGTCTTGGTTCGGTTACCTATAGTATTACCCTGGTTTAGGCGGTAGGAGTCGAGTAGTAGTCGTTATCGGTGGGGGCGGTTTAAAGAATTTTTAGGTAGTAGACCGGTTACTACCACCCCTTCTATCGTATCTACCCCCGTGTCCGCACTACGGCTTCTACTCGGTGCTATCACGGCGTAAAGGAGGGAGTTAGGTTTCTTCTCTAATTAGTTTCGTCGTTTTTACTTAAGTTACGCGTCGGGTAGCCCGAATCCTATCTCTTAGTCGTTCTGTGATTTATTGTCTTTTTTTTAGATAAGGTTACTTCCCTTTATTTGGTTATAATACTCGAGTTTATATACCGCCTTAGTCGTGTTACTAATAACGATACTATAGTCCTCCTAGACTAAATCCGCCCCCCCTATAAGGACGATTTACGGGACGTTACCTTTTTTTAGTATTATCTCGCCGACTTATACGTAATACACCGCCGCCCCTACCCCGATAAGGATAATTAGGAGGGTATTAAGGCCTTCCCTGCTCTGCTTAGTCTCGCCGTATTATTAGCGGTTATTAATAAGCCTTACCGGCCTATATTTAATCGTTATTTTACTAGTTATAGGGCGACCCCTCGCTATAGCTATACTCCTTATACTAGCCCCTCCGTTAGTTAGCTCCCTACCGCTAAGACCGCGCCGGAATCCCCTTATCCTTATTAACGTGTCTCCGCCGCCTTATCCGCCACGGCCTTATCCGCCGCCGATAATAATAATAAGAACGAAAACGCGGTCCCCGGACCTTTCCGGCCTAATCGTTAGTATTATACGTCCAGCGCCTCGTTATCCGGTAATTCCGATAATTCTTTTTATAGATTTAATAATTAATAATTTTTTATTCGCCGAGTATTCGCCGGTAACTATCGCCTATAATAGCGTTAAACTTTATATAAATAGTTTAGGGTTTAAGGGCTAGTCGGGGTATTAACCCTATTTATTAAGCCGCTATAGGAAAAAGGTTATTATAGCCTATAATTAAGTTTTTATTTTTATATCCGGTAACCCTTTATCGCCTTATACTATCTCGTAGTCGTCCTGCTTCTTATATATATGCTTTTTATACTTCTAGTACCTCTTCCGGATCCCTAGAGCGTTTTCTGGGTGGTCCTTTAGTTCCTAGGTATTATATTCTACTAGCTAACCCGCCCACTTTATAAGGTAAAACGTTTTCCTTTATTCCTCCTTATAACTAATAATATCTTCTACCTCCTATTTATCTTACTCCTCCTCTAGAAGCGGGAGATCCTTTACTAATAGCATTATAACTACTCGATCTTTCCACGGTTCTAATAAGGATACCAGGAAGATATTATATATCCTTATATACTATATAGGAAGGCGAACCCTATACGCCTATTCGCCGATTCCTTTAGTTACCTATACCCGAATATATCGCGGTGCTAGCTTCGACCCTTACCGGAATCCAAAGTTCCTTATAGATAGTCTAATAATATCGCCTACCTTATATTATTATAGTTAGTAGCGCTTATTATAGTGCCGAGCCTAGTACTCCGTGGCACACGCCTAATAGTCGCGGACCTTCCGTTAAACCTCCGCTAACTTTTTAATACGTTCTCGAACGCCCTATACCCGGGTATTATCCCTAGGTCGAATATACTCTACTATATATAGATAGTACCCGTATAACGCTTTATATAGTAAAATACTAAATAAGGAATACTTACTATTATTATAGGCGAACCCTGCTTCTAATAACTAAATAGGCTACTATATTATCACGTCACCGGCGATTATTTATAAGTACTTAATTAGGAACTAATATATCTATTCCGTCTAACTATCTATATACGGGTAGTATACGGTAAATAATCGCCAAGTATTTACCCGCTTATAGCAGAACTCTATCTAAAACTAATTAGTAAATAGCCTATCCCGGTCTATTACTATACCCTCTAGGCTACCGAATCGGCACCTAAGTTCCCTATATAGTAGCGCCGCTAGCTAGGGTGCTATTAAGTCCTTCCTTATAAGAATAAATAGGGCGTATTTTATATACTAGTTAATAACTATTAAAATAGCGTTATACGTTTGCCTATCGGCCCCTTTTATAGGCGGCAGACCTATAATAAAATCTATACTAATCTCTTAGAACGGATATATAGGTAGCGGTAGCGTTTATAGCTAGCCGTACGGTTTATATCGTGGCACCTATACCCCCTAACACGCCGAATATACGGCGATATAATCACGAACATCCGCCGCTAAGTCTACCTAGTAGAACTTTCTGAAAATTAGCTTAAGCGTTTTATTCGCTCCTATATATCCCGCCCTACAGTTATTATAATACTATCGCAGGACCTCCGCCCTTAGGGAGCCCTATATAGGTAGTACTAACCGTTCCTTAAATAGTAGTATATCCTTTTCCCTAAAGAGTACCCCGCTCTCTTTCCGGTCCCTTAGCGAATATTCTTAATTAAGGATATATAATCCGGGTTAATAGTCTATAGCCCTTTAACTAGATCTTCTAGTTCCTCGCTAATAGTGCGCCGACCTACGGTTTTATTCCTAGCTAGCTCTTAGGCTATAGAATATAGGATATACTAATCCGGTATTATAGTATCCCTAGCCTTATTAGCCTTAGGCGTCGGCGATATCTTATCGGCAACCCTTCGCTAGGTAGTCGCCCTATACCCTATATCTTATATTCGGGAGCGGGTAATAGTAACGATAATAACACGCCGGGTATTATCGATAAAACGCAGAGGTTATAGCCCTTTTCTATTCTCGTATTCTCTTAAGCTAGGCAGGGCCCCCTTCTATAGAGTCTATACCCGCTTATATTTACTAGGCCTATATTCGGGTAGGGTTACCTAAGCGGCTTAAACGTATACGATCTTCACTGCGTTACTTATTAGAGTAAGGTGGATACTCGCGATCTATTAGTAAACGCTTATTAGGAGGTCGCTAACTAGTCGTAACCTTTATAATAGGGTAGGGAGTATATTATTATACGGCGTTTTATCTACTATATAATCCGGCTATCTCGATAGGCTATTTAGCGGGTTTATTTTGCCCAGGCGGTATTATACTTCGAAATCGAATAATAATAATCGGTATACCCACCTAGTAAGCCTTCCGCGAAGGTCCCGCGCCGGCGCGTTTAGTATACCCTTAAGCGCTTAATAGTCTATTAGCACTATAAACGCCTACCCCGTGCCTTTAAGATAGTGACGCTAATACTTAAGGCTTTCTATTATAGCTAATAGCTCCTATTATCCTATACCCTATCGCTACTCTATTTCGGAAAGCTTCCGCGAGAAGTAGGCGACCGGTCGCTATCTAGTCTCGTACTTCTAACTTAGCATTCCGGAAATAGCCTTATTCGAGGCGTCTATTTCGACCCTTATATCTAGTACTAGGTTCTAGTATCGTAGAATAGTCGCCGACCCGAAAGCGACCTTTAGTAATTTAAACGCCCGCTTAGCGTTATCTAGGAACTTAAAAGGTCCTTTCTTCTTACCCGCTTAACTGCTTTTTAATAGTATAGTTAACGGCGTTATAACTCTAGAGTACCCCTCGATAAACCTTCTATAAAAATTAGTAAAACCAAGGAAAACTTAGATATCTCGGAATAACTTAGGCGCCGGCTACTCGGCGACTATATATATATATTCCGGATCTATCGCGATACCTTCGCGGGTTATTATAAACCCTAAGAAGTCTACTCGGTTATAGTAAAATTCGTACTTTAATAGCTTCGTGTATAGCTAGGCCCTATAAAGCCGATCTAATACCTTTTTTAGGTCCTTTATATACTATTCCCTTAACGTAGAATATATAAGGATATCGTTAAGGTAAGCGATATAATATATATCTAGTAAATCGGCGAGTACTCGGTAAACGTACGCCTAGAAAATAGCCAGAGTATTCGTTAATCCGAATAGCATAACCGTATACTCGTAGTGGCTATATCGCGTTCTAAACGCTATCTTCTAGCAGTCCTCTTTCGTTATCCGGATCCTATAATAGGTATCTCGGATATCCACCTTAGAAAAGTACTTAGCCCCGGCAAGCCTATCTAATAGCTCGCCGATTAAAGGCAGGGGGTACCTGTTTTTAATCGTTATAGCATTTAATCCTTAATAATTAACGCAGAGTCGTAAGCTACTATCCTTCTTAGGCATAAATAGTACCGGTAAGCCGGCGGGGCTTATCGACTATTAGATACGACCGCTTATTATCTCTTTAGTAATATACTTCTTAAGCTCCTCTAGCTAGGCTTAGGATAAGGGATATAACGGCCCGAATAGCGGTCCCTTTCTATCCTATAAGTTAATCGTGTATTCGGCGTCCTTAATAAGGGCGGCTCCTTTACGGCCTATTCCGAAAAAGTATCCTAGTACCCGGCGATTTCTAGCGGTAGTTCGACGACTTGTCCGTATATTACCTCTTCGTCTATAAACGGAATAGTTATATCCAGTATCCCCGGCGCGATAATAATACCGGTAGCGATATATATAATATATACCTTCGCCCGCCTCTTAATAACCTCGCGAGCCTATAGCTCGGGGTCTACGATTAAGATCGGCCCGTAAACGAATATTCGGCAAGCCGTATTAATTATAATACCGTCCTAACCTATATTATCGTTTAAGAGTAGTAATTATCCGGTACCCTTAGGTCGATCCGTATATAGGAAAACCCTTTTTAATAGGCGTGGCCACCCTTCTATATCTAATAAATAGAAAGCTAAGCCATACGCTCTATAAACCCTCGCCGGGCTACTATTAAAGCCTTTAATCTCCGGGGTCTTAACCTCTAAGAGCGGTTTTAACCCTAGGCGTTCTACCAACGCTAGGCTAATAATATCTACCTACGCATAGGTATCTAAATCCACGCTAAACTCGATCTCCTTCCCGTAGCGGATTATTATCGCTATAAACCTCGCTACCTCGCTTACTATAATCGCCGGCTAGTTATTAGGCGTAGGTTTAGCCTCCCCGTCTACGCCGACTTATTTCCTAATAAATAGAGTTCCCTAACCTAAATATCGTTATTAAGGTTATTATATACAGCGTGTATATTACTAATACGGGCGCGACTCTTCGCCGCCCCGTTATCGGCTATTATCCGCCGTTCCTTATTATTATAGTAGTCCTTAGAACGGTAACCCTTTTTACCGTAGTTATAACACCCGCCTATAAAGGCACGCGTGCTAGGCTGCGTTTATAAAGGCTTAGGGCCCGAGCCCTTTTAACTTATTAGGGGCGCCCCCTTTAAGTCTACCTTACTTAGTTCGGCGGGCGTATACTAGCTAATCGCCGGAGTGCTTACCAGGCTTAAGCGACTATCTAAACGCTAGAAGTTTAATAAGGTCCTCTTATAACCAGTATCCGATCGCTTACTACTCGCCTTCTTAATAGGGCTTATATCCTAGAATAGCTATACCTCCTAAGCCAGCGTTACGGCCTTATCTAATTTAGTTCTCCGCTCCTATATCTTATCCTTAATACGTAGGGGTAGCCGACTAAAATAGTTATAGGTATACTCTTTGTTTCCCCTTATCTCCTAGCCTAATAGCCTATATAGGTTATCCCACTATTCGAATAGTTTTATTAGCGTTATATTACCGGTGTAGAGGGGCAGACCCGTGTTCCGGGTCTAGACGTTATGGATATCACGTGACCACGTACGCGGTCCTAGAGATCTGGTCTTATATACGGCTATTCTTCGGAATAGACCCACTATATCTAGCTAGCTTTTCGTCCGATCTTTTACGATTATCACCTATCACCTATTATAATTATAATTTATATTATCCTTCCTATTCCGGATATCTAGACGATCCAGAAGAGCCGACCGTAGGCCCGCCTGCCTATCTAGCTATTCGTTCCCCTGATCGGACCACTGCCGACCCTTCTAGAGGCCCGGCGACCGTCTCCTCGGGACCGTTAGCTCTAGATACGGACCCGTGACAAGCCTAACCCTCCCTTCGGCTATATTAGTTAGTTATTTGTTTTGGCCCTAGCGGAGCCGTTCTATATAGTAACGGCTTCGCCTTTCTTCACCGGTTATTTATAGCTTATAAAGTTCCTTACTACTACACACCACTACCCGGCACCATACCAGGACTTAAAATCATATAGCTCCAGATTAATACCAGCACTATATAGGCACTAAACCCGTATAGCGCTAGATTAGTGCTAGCCCTATACTAGCACTAAACTAGTATAGCGCTAGACCGGTGCTAGCACCGTCCTAGCACTATACCCAGTATAGCGCCTAGCCCTAGATAGCCCGAGGTTCCCCCGTAGATATATATAGCCGGAACCTCGCCCTCTCCTTTAGAAAAGATATCCTATTTATATATTATTTACTACACCCTAAGCTTACTTAACTTAAATCCTCTTATAGGTCCTATAATACTAGCTAGCCAGAGATATATACGGTTAGTATATATTAAATAGTAGTAACTAAAATAAGATTATTCGATCTTAGTAAGGTTCGCGTACCGATCCTATTAAATAACTATAAAGACTATTCTAGTTATATAATCCTAGGGTAAATAACTATCTATCGTTAATAAAGTGCCTCCCCTTAAATAGGATTAGGCGATAAGCAGCGATTATCGAGCTATAGCCTAATAGCACCGATAAGGAACTACTTACCCACGCGCCCCTTACTACGTTTACTAGCCCTTTAGCGTAAAGTATAAAGGTCTGCGTACTAAACTCCTATTTAGTTAAATAGCTATATATAGCGCCCTAAGCGGATATATAGCTAAAGCGGTATCGGTTACCCCTAATCCACTAAGTAAAGCGCCTCCCCTTTATTAGGACTAGGCGAGTAAGCGATAAGTATAAGAGTCTATGAGTATTAGTTATCCGATAGGCCCGTATCTAAAACGACCTATTAAACACTAAATAGCATTATTATAGAACCCGTTTAATAATAACTAACGCTCCTTACCCTATTCTCCTAGACTCCCCTCCGACGCTAAGGGATCTAAAAGGCGTATGTCCCCTCGCCGTAATAATAAACGCCTATCTAGATATAGCCGAAAAGGTTCTTACGCCCGAATATCGACTACTCTTCTTTATAGCTAAGCGAGCAGGGAACCTCCTTAGTATTAGCGGAGCTAGTTATACCACGACCTCTAGAGGAAGAGTCTTTAAAGCTATCCTGCCTCCTTAGCTAACCTATCCTACTAAGTGGGTTACCTATCACGACTCTTTTATAAAGGTATTCTATAGTTAGCTTAAAAAGGACCCCGAGTATATTAACCTTTATAAGTCTATGGTTACGCCGTATAGTATAGTAAAGGGAAAGGAGCTAGCCCCCTTTACCGCCGGCCACGATTCTCCGCTGGTAAAACCAAAGATTAAGGTTAAGGGATCGGAATCGCTTTTAATCCGCCCCGCTATAAATATAGTTAAACGGCCGGTCGGAAGTTTCCCCGAAGATATAGCGGAAAGCCCTTTATTAAAGCACGCTAAACCTTTTAAAGTAACGCCTAACTATACCCTAACGCCTAATAACTATACACTATTCCCTAACTAGGAAAGTTAGTAAGCCGATACTATAAGCCACCGCGATAAGCGTATAAGCCCCACGCCCTCCGATATTATATACTACCCTCGCGATAAGATAGAGGATATCGGATCCGGGAATAGTAGGAATCCGGAATACTAATAGTACCGGGTAGCCCCTTTAGGTAATAGTCCCCCCGGACACGGCCCTCCCGGCGTAGGCCCTCCCCTAGGGAATACGCTAAACGTTAACTACCCGGAACTATACCTATATATACGATAATCGGATATACTCGCTATCCTCGGCTAGTATAATAATTAAACGCACCGATTTAAGGCTAATAATATAGGCTACTTTAAGCCTCCCCTATACTTTACTATTAACTAGGATCTCGAAACTAAAGGAACTAAACTAATCTATATAAACGTTTTCCGCTTTACCGATATAATAGACTAGTATACCGGCCTAAATACCTAGCACTATAAGTCCCTTCCTCGCGGACTAGCCTACTGCCTATTAGGCGAGGCCTCCGTATAGTTTATAAGCCTTAATAAGGGATAACGTTTATACCTTACTATAATAGTAACCGTTACTAAATAAAAGACCGCCTTATAGGAAAGGTTCCGATTACCTTAAAAGGAAGCCGAGTATAAGCTAAGACGTAAGCGATATACCCTAGATAATATAGTTACCCGCTATAATATTCGTGTCTTCGTAAATAAGGTAATCCGATTAGCGAAGGCGGCTAATAAACCTAGAGGTAAGTATTTAGCTTTTATATAGGATCGCTTAGACGCTAATCTAATAAACACTATTCCCTAACCCGGACTAAGAACTATAGCGACCGACTTTATAAATAGCCTAGCTAATATAATACTAGGATAATACCGGAACTATACTAATAAAGCCTAAAAGGCACTTATTACCCGATAAACCCTACTATGGATCGAATAGATACCGACCTTAAACTAATCTTCCTAGGTATATTCGCCCTTTCCCCGGTACCCGGATTAACACAGTAGCCCGGCTCCACGCCGCTCGCTATAGCCTGACTAATATTCCCTTACGCCGGATTATTATCCGCTATTCCCGGAATATCGCTCGCTAGGACTAGGACCTAGATAATTCCACCGAAATAACCGCGCCCTACTAGCCCTAGGAACGCTAAACCGCTACGTAAATAAACACGGCTAACGGCTCTTAGCTAATAATACGTCTAATTAACCAGCGCGCGGAAACCGGAACTTTCGCCAGGAACGATCCAGGGATTTAGTAAATACTGCTATTAACGATAAGGTCTCCGATAAAGGATATAAGAATAATAAAGAACTAGAGGACCTATATTATTTCGAAGAGGAGTCTAATAGTTCCAAGGACCTTATAGATAATAAAGCAGAGACTAATAAAGGCAGTAATTAACTATACTAGGTCGCCGATAAACCCGGAATCGTACCTAAGTACTATAATCTCTATTAGGTATAATAATAATATACTAGGTATAAATAGCTAATAAGATCTAATAATAAGGCCCTCCGCTATAAAAAGTCCTATTCCTACCTATTCCTAATAAAGGAATAAGGCGGTTAGGACTCCCCGCTAATTAAAGGCGCCCTATAAGAAGTAATAGACCTAGTAGCCGGCCTATATAGTTATATATACGTAAGGGTCTAAGTTCGTGTAACCCTAGATAGCGCTCCCTTTAAAGTTTATATCGATTTAGGTACCTCGCGATACGTTATAAGCTAGCACTATCTCCTTTACCTCCCCGATATAAAAGTCGATACATCTAAGAGATCTACGCTTTATAGCGTGGGCACCTTAGATATTATCGGATAGGCGTTATTTACCCTATTAGTATAGGGTATAGTGGATAGCTAGCCCCGAGTCGGATAGCTTTATATAAAGGCTTAGGTGGTTCCTAAGCTAAAAGCCGGTCTACTCCTCGGGCAGGAATTTAACTATCCGAATAAGGTCGATATCCTTAACTCGCAGGACGCTATCTAGATTAGGTCTTATAAAGGTCTTATTATCCCGGTATATATCTTCGCTAAATATTCGCTAGTTAGGCGCTGATTAAAAGCCGCTAAGAAGGCTACTATCCCGCCGTATTAGTATAGATTCGTCCTATTTAAGGAATAGAATATAACCTTAGACTCTATAGAATTCTAACCGGATATTAAGGGTTTACTAAACTATATCCTAGGCGAAAGGATATCCGTCCTAATCTATAATGCTAATAACCGACCGCTACTTATTTCCCGGGGTAGTAAGCTAGGGTATATAGATCCTTTCTACGCGGACAGATACCTTAATATAGAGCAGGATAATACCCGCGATATTCTAATAAAATAGCTAGAGGCCGCCGAGAAGTCCCTAAGTCCGGAAGGATAAGGCGATATCTTTAGAGGGTATTTACCTATTAAGGGGAAGCTCGGAATCGCTAAGAGCCTAGATACCCCGACTAAAACGACTCTAGAAGGCGTGATTATTTATAACCACGGAGCCCGCTTTATACGATATTTTATTAGGATTATCGGTAATTACCCTAAGGTTTAAACGGACTAAGGCGTTATCGATATAAATAAAAAGGATTATATACGCGTTCTCCTAATCGACGGGTAGTATACCTAAAGGATTAGCTAGAAGCTATATCCGCTTAGCCGTAAGGACTAAGCCTTCTTAGACTATACCCTAAATAAACTCTATAACTAGGACCGTATAAAATAAACGTTAGTATTAACGCCCTTTAGTGCTCCGGTTTTTATTATATAGCGAGAGGTAAAGGGTAAACGTAAAGGCCGTATAGTAGTCGACCTTTATACCCTAAATAAGGTTACTATCCTAGATACGTACCCGATACTACTCTAAGATAAGGTTATTAAGTAACTCCGAGGGAAGAAGTTTATCTCCGTTATCGATACCCGGGCCTTCTTCTATTAGTTCCCCGTGTATAAGCCGTACCGCGAGCGGTTTATTATTATTTCCTAATAGGGATAGGAACGACTAAAGGTCGCTCTAATAGGCTTTTATAACTCGCCCGCGCACGTTTAACGCTATATAGACTAGCTCCTTTACCCGTACTAGGACTTTATCTCCGCCTTTATCGATAATATCGTTATCGTGTTAGATACCGAGGACGACTATACTAAGCATTTAAATATAGTGCTCTCCCTGTTTAGTAAAAAAAGGATTAGTATCTCTCCTAATAAGTCCTTTATTAGATATCCGTTAGTTTAACTACTAGGATTTAAGGTTAACGCCCTCGGGCTATTAAACACTAAAGAACGTACCGAGGCTATATAAAAAATTCGCCCTCCGACTTCTCTTTAGTCCTTAGAATATTAAATCGGGATAATAAGGTGGCTTCGCTATCTTATTCCCCGATTCTCTTATTAAATCGCTCCCCTTTAGTAATAGAAAATAACCTTTCTCGCTAAGGCTCGTTAAGTCAGGAAAGATAAGGGATAGGCCTATAAGGCGTATACTAAATATATAATATTTAAGGCTACTACTAAAAAGTTAGCTACGTTTCACGATATCACTAGCGCTCTTACCTTAAACGCTTACCTATTCTATTATATCCCTACTAAGATTCTCTTTATCCAGCTAGACGCCTTTAAAAAGCACGGATTCTCCGCTATACTCTTTTAGTTAGTCGATAAGACTAAATAGCTTACTAAAGGAATATTTAAGAAAACCGACGTTTAACTAGTGCTTTATATTAGTAAGGGGCTTAACGCCGCTAAAGAAAAGTATTAGCCTACGGAACTTAAGGTCGCCTACCTAGTATAGGCCGTTCGTAAGACCCATACTATTATTTAGTCCGCTTATTATAACCCGACTATAGTCCTTATAGACCACGCCGCTATTATCGGTATTATAAAGTCGACCGTCCTATCTAGTATAGATAAGACTAGGCTGAATATAAAGCTTACCCTCTCCTCCGAGTTTCTTAGCTAATTCTAGTTAGATTATCGATATATCTTAGGTAAAACGAATATAGTAGCCGACGCTTTATCTCGGCTACCCACTATTAACGGCCCCCCGGCTAAAGGTCTAGGCGAATTAGACCGGATTTAGGAAGACTAGGCTATACACCACGTTAATAAAATCTACATAAAGGACGATATACGATAAAGGATTATCGAAGGATACGCCAATAACTCGAAATAGGCACCTATTCTTACCTAAACCACTAGCCATAACTTACTAGTTAAGATCCCTTTTAAGGTAAATAATAGTCCCGCGAAACACCTATAGTTCCCTTATTAAATATTATAAAACCATATTTAACGGATAGGATTCGAGCTAACCGACGCGTAACTTAATTAAAAACGACGAAACCAATTAAAGAAGAAACCTAACTCCCCCCTTTACGCCGTGATAGCACCGAGTAAAAGCCATAGCGCGGACGCGGGGGCGGATACGATAGAAGGGGTAGTGGCGACTAGCTTACCTCCTAAAAATCCTTTAAACCGCCCCCACTAATAATAACTATTACTCGACTCCTATCGCCCGAATCAGGGTAATCCTGTAGGTAACCGAACCGAGATTAATATAGAGGCTCCGCGGGCCTCTAAAATAAAAATATAATAAGTTAAGGCGTTAATCTAAAGTCTACTAACTAATAGGAATATAATTAATTAGGTTATAGAGCTAGTAGAAGAACTTATTAAGCTACGCTGCCTTAATAGCCAGAGTACCGTAACGGCCCCGATTATACACCTCCACGCTACCGTATATAGTATAATTAGGGAGGAACTCCGAAAAGGAATAAAGTTAACCTAGGCTATAATAGCCGTAACGCTACCCGCCGTGGCACCCCTATAAGACCTAGCACCCCCCTAAGTAATCCTAGCTTAATACTATAAAGAACTAATTATTAAATATAAAGACTAACCGGACTAGGCACTCTAAGCCTAGTCGCTAAAGGAGATTATCTAAGCTATAAACACGGCTACTAGCCGTAATAACGCTATAGCGGCTAAAAGACTGCCTAGCGGCGATATATACCTAACCTTTACTAAAAGGGCCTAATAATAGTCCACCTTCGCTAACTACTAGGTTAAATAGGCCTTCGGCCCCGGGGCTAAAATAACCACCTAAACCTATCTAGTCCTAGTAAAAGCTATTCCCTATTCGATCCTAGGCCCACTATCCGAAAGCAAGCTCCTATAGTCCCTACGTACCTTTAACCCTGATACGAAAATACACTAAGTAAAGACCCGGCTCCCTAGATACAGTACCGGTAAGGTAACGATACTGCTTATTAAGACTACCTTACCGGAAGGCGTAGTATTAGGGGTTTTTGTGTAAAGAGTGAAGAGACGTTGTAAGATAATTGAGAAAGGCAGATATAAACTAATGGGTCGAATTAAGAGTCAAATTATTCGCTGAACCTCTAAGTCAGGAGTTCAGCTTTACCTATCCCTTTTATAGATAACCAGAGCCTCTTCCCTAGAACCTTATAGAATCCCCTCGAAGCTATTCCTAGGACCACGATCTATCCGTCGGTGGTCCTCCCCGTCACACTATACTAGACCGGTCCGGATAGTACTAGTCCCGGAGCCGACTCGACCACCTATCTCCGAACACCATACCCTATCTAATCCCCTTCACGACCATTAAGATATATCCTTCCCTCCTGTTTAGCTATCCCTGGCTTCGACGAATTATACCCGTGATATTACGCCCCCTCCTCCGGTACTTATATCCCTAGGAGTAATATAGTTAACCGGGTGCCCTTATAAGGACCCTCTCCCGTCTAACCTATATCCTCCGGATATAGCCCCGAAAAAGACGACCCGGCCCGGGACGGCACCCGCCTATAAATAGCTTAAGTTAGCCTATACTAGGCTTCTAGCTCGTAAGCCACTATTCGTATCCAGGTTATAGCTATCCTATTATAGGGCCTTTTATAAATAACTTATTAAAGCCAGAGCTAAATATAAATATAAAGATTAGTCCCTTAAACCTCTATCGTGATAAAGCCTAAATAAAGCTTCGTAGATCCTTTAACACTCTGCCTTTAAACTATCGTTAAAGGCCTTATAAATAATCCGTGAATAATCGTTTTACCTAGCTAAACATAAAGCCTATAGACTTAAAGGAGTGTACGCGACGCTTTATTATTATCTAAATAATAAACTATAGGTGTGCTCCTAATATAGCAGACATACCTAGATCGTAGGGTAGGCAGGAGTAACTATATAGGCTCTACTCGAGGTCCGGTAACTATTATAGAATATATTCTAGCTAGTCCTCCTAGCTTATTATTATTTTTCTTCTCTCCTCCTCTTTACCTATTCGAGTATTTATTACTATAGCCTTATTCTGAAGCTTTATCTATAAGCCGTTCCCCTTCGTCGTGTTATAGCAACTTACGAGGTCTTATCTTAGTGGTTCGTCTCGAGTTCTCTAAAGGTCTTCTTATCGCGTTACGCGAGGTCCCCGGCGGTTCTTTGGTTCTAGTAGTCCTAATATCTAGAGTAGCTTATTATAAGCCTTTATCAGTTTATTAACACCGACTCCTAATAATAATATACCTCGTTTCTTTATAGAATAATAATATAAGTGACTTCGTGCCTATTTCTAAACCCATACTAATCCCCGTGTCCTATAGTATTATAGTCTCTTAGAAGAAATAGTTATGTGCAGCTAAGAAACTCGCTAAGCGAGTTAACTTAGTTAGCGTCACCAATACCTCGCTTAACGGGACCCCTAAGAAGAAGGCGGCTATGGCCTAGAAGAGTCCTAGTAAGGCCGGTGGTAGCCTTAACACCACTAAGAAACAGTCCGTCGTTATCTAAGATAGCGTTATTAAGAAGACTACTAATAGAGGTGGTAATAATAATAATAGGTTAACTATACCCGGTACGGTCGTTAAAACGCCTATTAAAGTAAAGGGGTTAGCTATACCCGGTGCGGAGTCGCTTACGACTCCTACTAAAGCGAGGGGCTCTGCCCTCCCTAATAAGGAGACCTTCACGGTCCCTAACCATAGCGTTAGTAAGGTCCTCGCCCGTTTCTTCCCCGTAATTAGGTCGGACGATGGTTCGGCTAGTAGCCCGTCTACCGCCGACTAGAGGACTCCGGCCGGTCGTCTAGTGGACTATGATAGTAATAATAGTGCCGGCGACGAGGATGGTGTTATTAACTATAATAGGGATATAACTATATCGGGTAGCGCCGATGGTGTTATCTAGTAGAGGTAAGAGCTCCTAGGGTGACGATATCTTCGGTAACGAAAACGTTACCGACGTCGGTCCGGGGGCTAATAGGGGTGACGGCGATGCCACACCTCCTGACGGCGATAATCCCGTTAACCTATACCCGGTGATAGAGGTTATCGAGGGGGGCGACCTCCGCGATAATCCCTGCTAGCGGTGCTATTATAGGTTTCTCGATATTATTCTAGATAGCGAGGGCCCTACTATCTTTCGTTTATACCGGGACTTAAGCGAGTCTATGGCCTCTGCTAAGTGCTTTTACTGCCAGGCTATTCGTAATAGCGCTAATTACGAGACTATAAGTTATGCCTCCTTCTTACCGTGAACCGCCCCGGATTATTAATAAGACCGTAGCTAAACTGGACCGCCACTAAAGCTGCTCGGACCTTCTAAAAGTTCTTACTTAATACTATTAAGCTCGGGGGCTTAAGAGATAATAAGCTATATTATACGAGATATCTACAGGGACGCCTACGCCGGGCTCTGGCCGGTAACTAGCGGTATAATACCGATGGGTTTAATAAAAAAGAGTATAATCACCGCCTCCGTGCTAAACTAGCGGATTATCGTATATAGTATAAGAGATCCGTTATAGAGGAGATAAGGAAGGCTAACTAGTTCCTGGAGGGATTCTATAACTTCCTAAAGACTAGAGATATTAACGATAACGGGCTTCGTCGACGTCGTCGGGATCGGGCCGCTAATAGCCAGCAGGATAAGTAAGGTAACACAAGAGGTCGGCCGGGGGGCGCCATCGATACGCTAGTTAATCTGCAGATATAATTTTTTTTTTCGTTTTTAGGCGTTTAGGATATATAATAAATTTTAATAATAACAAGGCCCTCTAAGGCCATAATATAATAAATTAATAATAACGACGAAGGACCCTATAGGGTTATAATAGTCTTTACACTTTCCGCGTCCTTTCCTCTTACCGATTATGATATTCTTAAAGAAGTTCCTCCGGGATATAACGCCTCGGCTCCTAGGTGTTATCCTTATACCTATAATCCGCCCACTTAACTAAATACTGCCTCCTCTTCCTATTAAACCGATAAGCCAAAATCTCCTCCACCTTATACTCCTCCGACTCCTGCGTCTCTATATCCACCTCTATAGGCTCGGGAGCCTAATTATCGCGAGACCGCTAAGGCTCTAATAAAGAGATCGGGAAAATATTATAAATCTTTATCGACTACGGAAGATCTAGCTTATAGGTAAGACTATAATAACTAATAACTAAGATAATACGGTACGGCCCGAGGTACTTATCCGAGAGTTTCTTATTAGGCCGCTTCTATTTAATGTTTTTCGAGGAGACTAAGATATAGTCCCTTACCTTAAACCACTATTAAGTCCGCCCGGTATTATAGAACCTCTTATAAGACTCTTAAGCCTTCTGAATAAAAGTTTCTATTACTTAACGATTAGCGATTAGGTGCTTTACCCGCTATTTAGCGGATACCGCCCTAATATCTAATAACTTAGGTAACCGGATATTATTAGGGCTACGGGGGTTATAGCCTATTAATACTATAGAGGGCGTCTGCTTAATTACCGAGTGCTACGCGGTGTTATAGGTAAACTATATAAGGGATAGCTTATCTACCTAGTCGGTCTGCTCCCGTAAGTAATAGCTACGAAGGTAATACTTAATACTCTGATTCTATCGCTTAGTCTGCCCGTCGGTCTAAGGATAAAACGTAGTGGATATCCTATAGTGGACGCCTAAGAGACTATATAGGGTCCTCTAAAACTTACTTATAAATAAAGAACCCTGATCCGAAATAATACTATCCGGTAACCCGTAAACACTAAAGACTCTTAACTATATAATATCAGCTAAACCTTCGGCGGTTAATACGCTGCTATAAGGGATATAAAAGGAATACTTTATATAACGGTAAACCACTATAAGGATCGTATCCTTCTTTTTTCCGCCCTAATTAATAGGAGGGAGACCCGTAATAAAATTAATTAAGATCTCCTAGAATAGATAAAACGGAACTAGAAGACTAGCTAATAGGCTATAAGGCTTATACTATCTCCCCTTAGTCCTCTAATAAACCCTATACGTGGGCACGAACTTCTTTACGTCCCGGGATATATACTCCTAATAAAATAAGTCCGAAATCCTCTTAATCGTTCTGCCGGAACTATAATATCTAGCGGTGGGTTTATTATAAAAGGCCTATAGGATCTTCTTCCTTAACCCCTATATATCTAGGATAAAGAGGCGACCTTTAAAAAGGATTAGGCCCTCTTTATCCCTTAACCACGGGTCGGATAACCGGTCCTTCCTAGATAAAGAAATATAAAAGGGATCCTCCCTCTAGGTATCGGCCACCTCTTCCTTTAAACTTAGTAATAAGTCCTCGGAAACCCTAGGTGCTCTGCCCGCCTTCTCTACTACTCTTAATATAAACTTACGGGTAAACCCCTTAATAGGCTTCTAACGCTCCGCGTCTAAGTCCGCCTAATCGGAAATATACTATAGCTTCCGCGATAGACTATCGGCCGGATTCTAAGTTCCTAGCCGGTACTTAATCTCGAAGTCGAATACCGATAGCTCCTCTAGCTATCGCGTATACTACGGCTTAATCTTTAGCTTATCTATTAGGTACCGATAATTAAGGTGGTCCGTTAAAACTTCTACTAGGGTTTAGTTATAGGCTAGGTAGTGCCTTTAATACCGGAATACCTCGACGATAGCTATTAACTCTATATCCGGAGTCGAATAGTTTAACTCCGCACCCCTAAGCTTCCTCGAAAAGAACGCGATAGGATACTATACCCGATCTATATACTAACTAATTACCGCCCCTAAAGTAAACCCCGATACGTCCGGCTCTAATCGAATAGGCAGCTTAGGATCAAAATACCATAGAACCGGAGCCTCCTAAAACCTCTAGCGTAACTCGTCGAAAGCCTCCTTCTCCCTTATAGATAATATAAATACCCCCTTTACTCTACTCTTCTTCGTTAAGTCCGAGAGCGGCGCCGTAACCTTTAAGTAGTTCTTAATAAAACGCCGGTAAAACCTAGTAAAACCCAGGAAGATTTAGATAGTCTTTACCGAGTTCGGCTCTTACTAATCGCGGATAGCCTTAACCCTAGACTAATCTATTCGAACCCTATCTACTCTAATAATAAACCCTAGGAACTTTACCTTTTAAGTCTTAAACACACACTTCTTTAGATTCGCGTATAATAACCACTCCCTTAACCTCCCTAAAACCTCCTTAACGTGTACTTAATAAACCTTAAGGTCCTTACTATAAATTAAGATATTATCTAGATAAACTATATAAATCGTATTAACTAACCCGCTTAATACCTAGTTAATATACCGTTAAAAACTAGCTAGGGTATTAGTAAGCCTAAAAGGTATAACTAAGTACTCGAAATAACTATAGTGAGTCCTAGAAGCTATCTTTTACTTATCGCCGGGTCGTATATAAAGTCGATAATAGGCGTCCTTAAGGTCTAGCTTAGTAAAGACCTTTAATAATAAAAGCCGGTCTATAATCTTATATATTAATAGGAGCGGCGTGCGGTCTTTATAAGTAACCTTATTTAACCCCCGATAATCTATATATAGTCTTAACTTCCTACCCTTCTTTAGTATAAAAAGAATAGGAGTACCCGTAGGGCTAGTAGAATAACGAATCTAACTTTTAGCGAGGGCGCCCTAGAGGTACTCCCGTAACGCCGCTAACTCCTCCTCCGCTAATAGATAAATCGGCCTAAATAGGGGCGTCTTCCCTTCCTTTAACTTAATCGCGTAGTCCTACTAGTAATAACTAGGTAGCTTACTGGCCTCCTTTATATCGAATATATCCAGGAACTTATAATACTACTCCGGTATAGCTGCTAATAACTCTTCTTAACCCACGGGTAAGGGGTCCTCCGGGGGTTCGGGTAATAGTTCGGGTAGGGGAGTAGGTATAGTCGTGTCCTCTAAGACGTGAGCTTAAACACGGCTAACCCGCGCTACCTAAGACCTAATAAGTCTAACGGTCACCTTCGCCCTATTCGTAGCCCTCTTTAACTCCTTCCGTGAACTTATAAACTTTAACTCCTCCTTCTAAATCCGAAATATCTAACTCTTCTTTACCTAGTTAACTATTAGGTTATACTTAGTTAACTAGGGGATCCCGAGGATAACCTCTAACCTATCTTTACCTAAATCCATAATATATAACTCTATATACTATATCCGTATACGATTCTAACTATCTATAATCCGAACCATAGATAAGATCGAACCGAGTATCTAGGTTATATATTCCTTATTTAACTACCTGACTTCCTTAGGAGGTCCGGTAATTATTTTACCGGGGGGTATTACGCGTTTATTAATAATATCGAAGTTAGTAGCGCTATCCAGAATTATAACTTAACGGTCCTATCCACCGTTTAGTTATATATCTAGCTTTACCCTTACTAGACTAGGGGGAGGGTTTAACTCGGACGGCGTATTATCTTAGGCCTAACCCTATAGGGCTTAGGGTAGGGCCTATACCTAACCTAGAGTGGGTTAACTAAGGGCCACGGTATCCTAATTAGGGTTAGTAGCCGAGGTAGAGCTTTAGCCGGCCCGCCTATTCTATAGGCGAGGGTAAAAAGGTCGAATATAGCCCTTATCTCCGTATTCGTAATATTTCTAAGGGCCTAAGAATTCCGAGGTTCCGCTAGGGTTATCCCGTTATTAGGCAGGGGTAGCAGCGATAGCCGCGGTTATAATAATAGGAGGCGTAGGCGAGTCTTCGTAAGAACCGCTGGCTTAGGATACCGAAGGTTTACTATTAGTTCCGCGCTTCCTCTTTTAACCCTAATTACGGGGTATATAATAGCCGTGGTCTCGATTAGACGGTTTACCCTTATAAAATAACGTGACTTTAGCTTAGCGAGCCGCGACGTTTAGCTCCTAAAAGGTCTTAGGTAGAATCCTAGTAATAATTTAATCGCGTAAAGGTCTATTTAGTTTAGATATAATAAACTATATACGCCACTTATCGGGAAGGGGGATAAACACCTTATTAAATAAGGAATCTAACTTATCAAGAAATTAATCGTAGGTCTAACCGGGTTACTAAAAGATCCGTTCCGAAAAGATTTATTCCGTAACTAATAACTCGTGGGTCTCGCTATTAATTAATTACTCGGTTAGGAAGGCCTTTAGCTCGGCCTATATCGTTTCTATTAAAGAACTATAGGTTCTCTTTTAGTAGGCTCGCTAATAGGACTTTATATTCCTTTTAAGGTAACTAGCGGTAAAGTAAACCTTCTTCGCCTTTATTATAAAACTAGCTAGATTCAGGTAAAAGCGTTCCTTAATCTCTTTTATAAAGGTTTTAAACTAGTTATACGACTTACTATCCTATTTCGGGGTAGGAAGGTTTACCTTAAATAGATCGCCACGATTACCTCGGGGATAATAATAGTTCGCTAAGTAAGGGGGTAGGGTAGTATCTAGGTCCTTACTAAAATAAATAGCTTCTAAATGTTCTAACTTATGCTCTCGCTGCTTATATTCCTTATAATAGTTTAGGAGGAAGTCTAGCTCCTTAGGAAGTAGTTAATCCGGAGGATGGTTTTTTAGTTCCTTGATATTAAAACGTATATCCGATTAAGGGTAAGACGGTGGCTTAATAGTGTTAGACGATTAAACCATAGGTGTCTCGCGCTAAGGGATTATAGGAGGCTCACGCTAAGGTGCTAGAGGCGGTTCTGGCTATAGCTTTAGAGGGCCCTATAAGATAATAGTCTCCTATTCACTAGGCAGAGGCGCGGTGGCGTCGCTTCTAGGACCAGGAGATAGCGTATACTTATAAACCGATTTATAATCTCCGTCCTCGGGAGGAGTAGTACTAAAGCGCGTGCGAGGAGGCATAGTTATTTATTAGCTAACTAGTAGAGGTGAATTATACTTATAACTCTTAACGGTCGTTATACCCGTTAAAACGGTTTAGCGAATAATATATTAGGGGTTTTTATATAAAGAGTAAAGAGACGTTATAAGATAATTAGGAAAGGCAGATATAAACTAATAGATCGAATTAAGAGTTAAATTATTCGCTAAACCTCTAAGTCAGGAGTTTAGCTTTACCTATCCCTTTTATAGATAACTAGAGCCTCTTCCCTAGAACCTTATAGAATCCCCTTAAAGCTATTCCTAGGACCACGATCTATCCGTCGGTAGTCCTCCCCGTCACACTATACCAGACCGGTCCGGATAGTACTAGTCCCGGAGCCGACTCGACCACCTATCTCCGAACACCATACCCTATCCAATCCCCTTCGCGACTATTAAGACATATCCTTCCCTCCTGTTTAGCTATCCCTGGCTTCGACGAATTATACCCGTGACACGTAGAGAACCTTATATAGAATAGCCTCCTGCTAAAGGGCGGTAGCTACGTATATAAGCCCTATAACCCTAATATAAACCTCTTACGGTGCTTTAACTACTTATAGTTTAGGTATAGAGCTACCTAGTGCTTAAAAGCGGAGAGGCGGTACCGCTACTACGCTAAACCCGAGTCCACCTACAAGAACGGTTTTAAGAACTACTTAGCGTTAGCCTTAAAGGCTACCCGAAGGTATACCGTATATAATAAAAACCATAAGGCCTTTAACGACGCCTATTAGGTTAAGAGATATAAAGCCGCGAGGGCCCGGGAAGTATATAAGTACCGGGTAAAAGAGTTCGATATTATAAGATAAACCGAGGCGGCGTACCCGCGACCCCGCCCTAGATATCCCTTACCTTCCCCCTCCCCTACCCTATTATAAGCCGCCCCGATTCGCCGCGGTCCCGGCCGCCCGCCGAAAAGGCCCCGCGAACACCCCCTAGCCTCTAGGCCCCTAAAGCCGTTCCTTATCCCCCGTAGGACTAAGCCGACCCTAACCCGAGACACCTAGGAGGCCCTATTAGCCGGATCGGCCCTAAACCCCCCCCCCCTCTAAATAATAAAGCTCCGTGTCCTAACCTAGAATATAGGAGCTAAATAGGCCCGAGCAGAGCTCCTACTATAGGCCCGTACTAAGTATAACGTAATAGCTATCTAAGAGCTAGGGCTTAACCCCTTTATAAAGAGTCTAAAAGCCCCGAGTAGGGCCCCGTACCTCCTAATTTAGGGAGGTAGCAGGGCCCTGCTCTATATTTATAAATAACACCCCCCTAGCATATAGATATAGCGGGCCTACCAGGACTCCTATATACTTACTTTCGGCGTAAGTAATTAAGCCGTCACGATCTAGTCTATCTACTCTAAGAACTATTAATCCGCTATTACCCTATAGTATACCCCTTTAACCACGGACCTTATAGGGCCCCCCCCCCCCCCGGGGCCGTTATATCCTCCTCGGAGACTTTAATCTCCACTACCCCCTTTAGGCTAACTATCCTAGATTCCACCCTAGGTCTAGCACCCTCCTAGAACTCACCTCTTACTAAAACCTCGACCTTATTACCCCCCCCGGAATAACTACCTAGTATAGGCTAGTATAATAAGATAATCGCAGACCTATCGGCATATAGTCGGACCGATAGCCGCGCACGGACCACCGATCCGAACCTATCTCTATGTGTACGTTAAGGGATTAGTTTAATCCCTTAAGTTAAAGTCTTAGTTTAAAGTTAGCGCTTAGTTAACGAATATACTGCGATTACTCTACGATACTAAGCTATTAAGCCTTTTCTATAATATCTTTTCCTTAACTAAAGTCTACGGACTTTCCTTTCGTTATAATTCTTTAACTTCTATACCTTTAAGGTAGTTAGGCCGAAGATACCACTAAGAAGGACTCGAGGAATAAGCGTCCCCCCGGGGGGCGCTAGCGAAGCGGATACCGGGTAGCCGCCCGCTATACCGAAGTTAATAATAATAGTAGCCGAATAGGGACCGTTAAATAAAAACAAGGGGTTAACGGATACGCCGGTTACGCTCGGTCCTAAGGATAGTGGTTTATAGGTCGATTAGCGATCCGTCGCCGGCCCCTTAACGTTAACGTAAAAGGCGTTAATTACGATATTTTCGTAGTATCTCTAGTAATAAAGCGAGATTAATCGAGTAATTATAAAGAAGCTTACCGAATAACCGGCGCCCCGGCGCGATTACGAAAAACCACCGGTATATAATTATAAGCTAATTAAAGAGTTATCCACGGTTATAGAAATCGATAATTAGTTAGCAGCGATTAAGGCTAGGAACTAGTTTAGACCTAGTGCCCTAATACTATAGTAGATTAAATAGGCTTTAACGAAGCTTAAATATGCCTTCTAGACGTCCTGGAGGCACTATACCTAAAAGATCACTAACCCGAATTAGAACGACTTTATAGTGTTTATTCGGTAAGAGTATCTATCCCGGGATATATAACGGTACTATTACTATAAAGAACTTTATAAGCTATGAATAACTGGCGATATAACGCCGATAAAGCTATTCGAATAGTAGGATAACCTATATAGGCTATTAGGCTAGGAGATAAGCGGAAGCGAAGAGCGTGCCTACGATTATTTTAGTTAGCTACCTCTACGTATTAAGGATAAGATATAAGAGCGGAAAACCGAATTAGATAAGGCCGTGACGCTAGCTTAAGAGGCGTAGCTATTCTAGGATACGAGCCTTATTAGGAAGGCGAGTAGTAAGCGATCGGATACCGGTTATAAAAGGACCCTATTAAACTTCTAGCGTTTAGACGGTCGCTTAAGCCGGGTAAGTACTCCGGCGACTAGTTAGCGTACGCCCGCTAAGCTAGGTAAAACGGACTCGAAGGGGGCGCCCCTAATAAGTCAAAAGGCGTCGGGCTCGGGCCTAGAGCCTTTATAAGCGTAGCCTAGCACGCGTGCCTTTACGGGCAGGTACTATAATTACAGTAAAAAGGGTTACCGTTCTAAGGACTGCTATAGTAATAAGGAACGACGGATAACTAATAACAGAGCGGCGAAGGCTCGCGCCCGCGTTAGTAATATACACGCTATACGTAACGACCTTAATAACGATATTCGGGTTAGAGAACTCTATTTATCGGGAAATAAGTCGGCGTAAACGGGGAGGCCGAACCTACGCCTAACGACTAGCCGGCGATTATAGTTAGCGAGGTAGCGAGATCTATAGCGATAATAATCTATTATAGAAAAAAGATCGAGTTTAGCGTGGATTTAGATACCTATACGCAGGTAGATATTATTAGCCCGGCGTTAGTAGAACGCCTAGGGTTAAAACCGCTCTTAGAGGTTAAGACTCCGGAGATTAAAGGCTTTAACGGTAGCCCGGTAAGGGTCCGCGGAGCGTACGGCTTAGCTTTCTATCTACTAGACGTAGAAGGGCGGCCACGCCTATTAAAAAGGGTCTTCCTATATACGGATCGACCTAAGGGTACCGGATAATTACTGCTCTTAAATAATAGTATAGGTTAGGAAGGTATTATAATTAATACGGCTCGCCGAATATTCGTTTACGGGCCGATCTTAATTATAGATCCTAAGCTATAGGCTTACGAGGTTATTAAGAAACGGGCGAAGGCGTACGTTATATATATCGCTACCGCTATTATTATCGCACCGGGGATACCGGATATAACTATTCCGTCTATGGATAATAATAAGGTGATATACGGACTAGTTATTAAACTACCACCGGAAATCGCTAACTATTAGGACGTGTTTTCGGAGTAGGCTACGAAGGAGCCACCCTTACTAAAAGACGCCGAATACACGATCGACTTATAAGACGGGAAGGAACCGCTATTCGGGCCGTTATATCCCCTATCTTAAGCCTAGCTAAAAGAGCTAAAGAAGTATATTACTAAAAGGATAGCGAGCGGTCGTATTTAACGGTTAATAAGCCCTATAGGCTCGCCTATACTATTCGTGCCTAAGAAGGACGGTAGCTTATAACTCTATATCGATTATCGAGGGTTAAACGCCGTAACGATTAAGAATAGGTACCCTTTACCCCTAGTCAGCGAACTATTAAATAGGCTCGCCGGGGTAAAGTACTTTTCTAAGGTGGATATCTAAGATATCTATTATAGGATCCGGATTAAGAAGGAGGACCGCTAGAAGACGGCGTTTAGAACACGATACGGCCACTACGAGTATACGGTTATACTATTCGGGCTAATAAATACTCCGGCTACTTTCTAGGCGTATATTCACTAAGTACTCGCCGGTTTACTAGATATATATTATATCGCTTACCTAGATAATATCCTTATATATTCTACGTTAAGGGAATAGCATATAAAGGACCTAAAGAAGGTCCTGGATCGGCTTCGTAGGGCCTAGCTATACGCGAAGCTATTAAAGTATAAATTCTACCGTGACCGAGTAGACTTCTTAGGGTTTATAGTAACCCGCGAAGGTATCGCGATAGATCCGGAACGTATATATACGGTCACCGAGTAGCTAGTACCCGAGTTATTCCGGGATATCTAAGTTTTCCTCGGTTTTACTAATTTCTATAAGAGGTTTATCGAGGGATACTCTAGGGTTATAACGCTATTAACTACGCTTTTAAAAGGCAGTTAGGCGGGTAAAAAGAAAGGACCTTTTAAGTTCCTAGATAGCGCTAAGCGGGCGTTCGAATTACTAAAAGTCGCCTTCGGGTTAGCGACTATTTTACGGCACTAGAACCTAGTACTAGATATAAGGGTTAAGACGGACGCCTCGAATAAGGCTATTTCCGGGATCCTAAGTCAGAAATATAAGACTAGATAGCGACCGGTCGCTTACTTTTTACGGAAGCTTTCCGAAACAGAGTAACGATAGGGTATAGGATAGTAGGAGCTATTAGCTATAGTAAAGAGCCTTAAGTATTAGCGCCACTATCTCGAAGGTATAGGATAGGCGTTCACGGTGCTAACGGACTATTAGGCGCTTAAGGGCGTGCTAAACGCGCCGGCGCGGGACCTTCGCGGAAGGCTTACTAAATAGGTATACCGATTATCGTTATTCGACTTCAAGGTTTAACACCGCCTAGGTAAGACGAACCCGGTAAACGGCCTATTAAGATAGCCGGAATATATAGTGGATAAGACGCTATACGATAATATACTTCCTACCCTATTATAAAGATTACGACTAGTTAGCGACCTCCCGATAAGCGTTCGCTAACGGATTACGAGTATCTATCTTACCCTAATAAGTAATATAGTAAAGATCGTATACGTTTAAGCTGCTCGGGTAATACTACCCGAATATAGGCCTAATAAACGTAAACGGGTATAGACTTTATAGGAGGGGGCCCTGCCTAGCTTAAGAGATAAGGACGGAAAAGGGCTATAACCCTTATATCCTACCGACGGTACCCGGTATATTATCGTCGCTACTATTACCCGCTCCCGAATATAAGATATAGGGTATAGGGTAACTACCTAGTAAAGGGTCGCTAATAAGATATCGCCGACGCCTAAGGCTAATAAGGCTAGGGTTACTATAATACCGGATTAGTGTATCCTATATTCTATAGCCAGAGAGCTAGCCAGGAATAAAATAGTAGGTTAGCGCACTATTAGCGAGGAACTAAAAGATCTAGTTAGAGGGCTATAGACTATTAACCCGGATTATATATCCTTAATTAAGAATATTCGCTAAGGGACCGGAAAAAGAGCGGGGTACTCTCTCGGAGATAAGGACGTGCTACTATTTAAGAGACGGTTAGTACTACTTATATAGGGCGCCCTAAGGGCGGAGGTCCTACGATAATACCACGATAACCCCTAAGCCGGGTATATAGGAGCGAATAAGACGCTTAAGCTAATTTTAAGAAAGTTCTACTAGGTAGACTTAGCGGCGGATATTCGCGATTATATCGCCGTATATTCGGCGTATTAAGGGGTATAGGTACTATAATATAAGCCGTATAGTTAGCTATAAACGCTGCCGTTACCTATATATCCGTTCTAAGAGATTAGTATAGATTTTATTATAGGTTTACCGCCTATAAAAAGGGCCGATAAGTAAATATACGATACTATTTTAGTGGTTATTAACCGGTATACGAAGTATACCCTATTTATCCTAACACGGAAAGACCTAATAGCACCCTAGTTAGCGGCGCTACTATACAGGGAAATCGAGTACCGATTCGGTAGCCTAAAGGGTATAGTAATAGACCGGGATAAGCTATTTACTAGTTAGTTTTAGATAGAGTTCTACTATAAACGGGTAAACGCTTAGCGACTATCCACCGTATACGACCTATAAACGGATAGTTAGATAGAATAAACGTATTAGTTCCTAATTAAGTACCTACGGACTATCGCCGGTAACGCGATAATATAGTGGCCTATTTAGTTATTAAAGGCAGGGTTCGCCTATAATAATAGTAAGTATTCCTTACTTAGTATCTCGCCGTATAAAGCGTTATACGGATACTATCCACGTATAGTAGAATATATTCGACCTAGGGATAATACCCGGGTATAGGGCGTCTAAGAATATATTAAAAAGTGGGCGGAGGTTCGGCGGAAGGTCCGCGAGTATTAGGCGTATACCACGGAGCACTAGGCTCGGCACTATAATAAACGCTACTAGCCGTAATAGTATAAGGTAAGCGACGTTATTAGAGTATCTATAAAGAACTTCCGATTCCGGTAAGGGTTAAAGCTAGCACCGCGATATATTCGGGTATAAGTAACTAAGAGGATCGGCGAGTAAGCGTATAGGGTTCGCCTTCCTTTATAGTATATAAGGATACACGATATATTCCTGGTATCCTTATTAGAACCGTGGAAAGACTAAGTGGCCGTAGAGCTATCGGCGAAGGATCTCCCGTTTCTAGAGGAGGGGTAAGATAAATAGGAGGTAGAAGATATTATTGGTTATAAAGAAGAATAAGGGAAAACGTTCTATCTTATAAAGTAAGTAGGCTAGCCGGTAGAGTATAATACCTAGGAACTAAAGGACCACCTAGAAAACGCTCTAGGGATCCGGAAAAGGTACTAAAAGCATAAAAAGCATATATATAAAAAGTAGGACGACTATAAGATAGTATAAGGCGCTAAAGGGTTATCGGATATAAAGAAATAAGAACTTAATTATAGGTTATAATAACCTTTTTCCTTATAGTAACTAAATAAATAGGGTTAAGCCCCGATTAGTCCTAAAATAAAATCCTAAAACTATTAGAATAAAGTTTAACGCTATTATAAGCGATTATTACCGGCGAACGCTTAGCGAATAAAAAGAATTAATTATTAAAACTATAAAAGTTAGTCTTTACGCCTAAGGTGGTGCCGGATAAATAACGGCGATAATTAGGACGGAAGGGTCTAGGGACCACTTCCTCCTTATTATTATTATTAACGGCGGGCGAGATGGGCGTATATCGATAAGGGCTATAGGGAGGCTCCGGTATAGGTTCGGCGGCAGGGAGCTACTACTACTAGCTAATAAAGGCACGGGGAGCGTGACTATGATTAGAGGTCGCCGTGCGACCAGCGAAACAACGTCAAAGGAGGGGACGGCGTGGCTTATTAATAGCCGCTAATAGGGCGGCGAGACTAGGTAACGCGGGGAAAGCCTCGATACCTTCCTAGTTATCCTTATCGGGGTAAGGGCGGCGATATATAACGCGTAAGTCAGCGAGGCAGCGCTAAAAGGATATAATATCCCGTATATTATCTTCGCGGGGCGGGCGAATCTAGTCTAGAAGGACCGCGGCGTTATTATTAATAACGCGGCTAAGGCAGTACATAAACTCTAACGTTATAACCGAATAAAGAGACGTAACCTTATCTAGGAGAAGCTACTGATTCTGCTAACTATTAGTATAGGGTCGCCGAATATTCGGCGGAGATAAGAACTTATAGCTTTAATAGGAAGCTCGCGGTCGCCGCGTAGGACGACCGCCCGGAACTATTTATAGGTATTTAAGATACGTATATAGGCACGCTAACGCTAAATAGGCGTTAAATCGTTATTCTTATCGAGTATACGCTTACTATAGTTCTAGAGTAGCTAAGCTAAAAACTCCGGGATCTAATATTTTTTTTAGCACGAAAATAAGTATCGCCGAAAGGTCGTTAAATATACGGCGGTGTATTACTATTAGTTATAAGCGTAAATAATATAACGACTAGCGCCTACGCGGCTATTAGATTTATTAAGGTACTCGACCTCGATATAGCTACCTAGGCGGGCCATATAACGCTAGTATAGCGCCTTATCGGCGATAACGCTAAACCAGCCCTGATCCTTATTAAACGGCCTCTTACTTATAGCGATAACTACCTATAAGGAAACGTCGGATATAACGATAGAATAGCGAGCGAACGGCGAAAAATAATAATAGATAGGAAAGGGTAAATAGTAAATTATCGCTATATAGTCGGCGATTATAATAAGGGAAAGATATTTATAGGAGGAAAATCAATGCTATAAGGAAAATTACGTAACGAAGCTATATACTCGTCGCCGAACGGCTACCTAAGGCTAGGCATAATATCCGCGAAAGGTTAGATAACCATAGGCAATAATAATAAGTATCGCGGAGTTTCTATAGTAATATTCGGATAAATCACGAGGCATATAGTCGGCGATAGAACGCTAAAAAGATAAATAAAAGGAGCGGCCACTCTTTTTCCTACGGGTTTTAATAAGGGCTTATATAGAACCAGATAGAGATAATTAATCGCGATAAACGCGTAATTAAAGTTATCACGATAATATAAGTCTACGGGACCAGACTTATCAGGAGGGGGGGCAGTGTAATAAGATAATCGCAGACCCATCGGCATATAGTCGGACCGATAGCCGCGCACGGACCACCGATCCAAACCTATCTCTGTGCGTACGTTAAGGGATCAGTTTAATCCCTTAAGTTAAAGTCTTGGTTTAAAGTCAGTGCTTAGTTAACGAATATACTGCGATCACTCTGCGATACTAAGCTATCGAGCCTTTTCTATGATATCTTTTCCTTAACTAAAGTCTACGGACTTTCCTTTCGTTATAGCTAGGCCGGAGACCTAGCACTATTAATCTTATATAGGCGTCCCTAGGGCTCCGCTATAGCTATAACGGTATAGATAGCGAGGTTATCGGATTAAACCACCTCTCCTAAACCACGATTATATACCTTAGCGGGGTCCGCCCTACTAATATAGCCCCGCCTTAATCCCCTAACCGCCCACGCTAGGTCTAAAAGGAATTTATACCCTCCCTCGCCTATAAGGCAGCTCCTAGGATCCTTATATAACTAGGCCCCCTATTAACGCCTTCTAATATCGATAAGGCCCTTAACTAGCTAACCTAAGACCTTACCACCGTTACCGACTAGACGGCCCCGCGCTGACGGACTAGCCACCCCGGCCGCCTACCCTGCCTATAATAGACTAATAAACTAATATCCCTAACCTAAGAAGCGCGTAGACTATACCGGCGATATATAGTAAGGAAATCACGGAATAGGTAGGAGGAGTATAGGTAAGCTAAGCTCCGCCGCGATAAAGCTATAGCGGTAATAAAAAGGTAATATTAGCGCTACCTCCTTTACTTAACCTAAGCGAATAACGGACTCCTTTAAAGGCTTTAAAGATAGGCCCGAACTAAAGGGCACTAGCCGCCCGGACCCCTTACTATACCCCCACTATACCGCGATAAAAGCGACCTAGCGACCTTATATAATAAGAAAGCAGATATCCTATACGCTAAGTTCTTCCCCCTACCTAGGGACTCGGACCCTAGGCCTCTAGGGTAAGAGTACCCCTCTAGGTAAGATATAAACCGAAGCGTCTCCGCGGCGGATATCTAAAGCCGCCTTCGCCGGACTAAACCCTAGGCCGCCCCCGGCCCGGACGGCTTCCTAGCCGGCCTCCTAAAGGCCTACGGCCTAGCCCTATACTAGATCCTAGCCACGATCCTCTTAGCCTACCTATCCTTAAGCTACTTCCCGTGCTATTACCGTACCGCCACTATTATAATTATCCGAAAAAAGTGCCGCTTATAAAGCGACTATAAGATAGCTAAAGGATAGAGACCGATCTCCTACCTTAACACGATTAGAAAGCTACTTAAAGGTATTATAGTAGACCGCTTCGTGGCCGTTACGGAGGAGCACCGACTACTCCTTAGTAGCTAAATAGGAAATAGACCTGGACGTAGTATAGAGACGGCTATATAGCGCGCGATAAAGGCTATTAAAGCCGCCTAGGCCCTAGGCGGCGCCCCCGCGATACTCTAGCTAGATATACACGGGGCCTTCTATACCGTCCCCTATACTAGACTCCTCGAGTCCCTCCGATATAAGGGATTCCTAGAGTAGGCCGTTTAGTTAACTAGTAGTTTTCTCTAAGACCGGATAGTCCACCTCCTTTTTAACGGCTAGATAGTAACCCCGTGGCCCCTCTATACTAGTATACTATAAGGGTCCCCGGTCTCCCTAATTCTTTTTATCCTATATATTTCTACCCTATATAAGGAACTCGAATACGCTATAAGAACCATTACTATTAGCTTCGCTAATAATATAAATATTATCGCCTTTAGCCGTATAAAAGCTTAGACACGGCACCGCCTTACCTCCGCCTAGTAAATAAATAAGGATTAGTCCTAAGTAAATAGCCTTTAATTTAAGCCCTTAAAATACGTGTTTATACCCTTTACGAAATCCTACTCCTTATCCTTATCGCCTCTCCACCTTAGTACCGTGCCGGTACCACCCTTAATAGAAACCAGGTTCCTTAGACTATAGCTAGACCGGAAACTAAACTTCTTATGGTATCGGAAAGAGATCTAAAGTAAACTAGCGATATAGAACTATACCCTAACCCGGCTCGCCGCGGTAGCCTAAGGCTATAGCTTCGCTAACGCCTAGCGCCTTTATACCGCTATAATCCGTCTAGCTATCTCCTATTACGCCCCTACCTTATATAGAATTACCGATAAGCCCCGCCACGGTCTTATTACGGCTTTTAGCTTAGCCTAGAATAAGTGCCTTAGGACTATTACCGGTGCCTATAAGGCTATACCGATCCGGATTCTAAGGAAAAAGATATATATCCCCCCCCTTAACCTATATCTTACCCGTCTTATAGCTAAAAGAGCTTTTAATTACTAAAATACCGGAGCTAAGGCACTTATCTTAGCTAGCACCTAGGCCGCCGCGAGGGTACTAATAGTACTAAGGCGCCGCTATATAGCCTAGTAAGTACTCGCCTAGCCCGCTTAATCCTTTACCGCCTAATACTAGCTAAATAATAGTAACCCGGATACCGCCCTTAGGAAAGAATAAAAGGAGAGGTAAAGGGACTTAGGGTCTACTCGGAACCCGACCTACGCCGCTATGGTACCGAACCGGAACCCCTAAAAGAGAGACCTCTAAAGATATAAAGGCCTCCTAAAGCCGTAGAGCTCCGTCCTTACCTAGATCCGCTCTAAGAAGCTAGGTCTTAGGGCCTTCTTTTTTAAAGCGAGAGTTCCTGGCTTTACCACTACCCGGTACCCCTATAATAATAGAGGGGCGGAAATAGCCGAATATATTATCCTCTAGTATCAGAACACTACTCCGGAGTTATAAAGGGACCTCTATAGCGCCGTAAGGAGACCGATCTTAACTAAGGGAGACCTCTTTAATACCCTAAACCACCTTAGAAAACAGGGGTAATCGCGAAATAGTTCCTATATCTTAGCCGCCTAAGTAATTTCCGCCTTACCCTAGAAATTATAAGGAATTACGTAGTAAAGACCCTATAGCAGGACCGCCCCGGTATAAAGTATATAGAATAAAGATAATACCCGATCTAGATATTCGTATTTACTTTAGGGGTCCTATAAGCCAGGACCCTGGCGGTACTAAAGGGTTACGCTATAGCGGTACCTACCCTTTACTTAGCCTTAGTCTCGGCGCCTCCCTCCTTATTCTTACTCTTAGTAGTATTATCGCTATTAGCGTTATACTCGCGACCCTATCCCGCGATATTAGCTTTACTCTACTATAAAGGGACTATAGCGATATATATAGCCACTTCTAATAGAATAGCGATTATTCCCTTAAGCCGATTTAATCGGCGCTCTAGACTAGCTAGCGTGGCGTTACTACCGCGGCGGCGGCTAGCGGGGCGAGCACGCCTAGCGGCGCGCTTAAAGGATACTACCGCCGCTATAAGCCGACCCCCAGCCTATATAAAGTTAGCGTAGTATAGTTACGGCACGCCTAGGGACACGACTTATAACCGCTCCGTCTTTACCCTTAGCGATAGCCGCTATAAGTTTATAATAGCGTTTAAGGACACGCTATTAATGCTTTAGGGCTATAGCCGGAACCTGCTCTGATTATTAGATCCCTGTTATTACCGCCCTAGCGCTACTAAGACACTACTATAAGACCGACTTATATCCTTATAAGTCCGACGATTATTAATATACTAGTAATATACCGCTCCTTTCCTAGTAGTATTAGTATATATTTTTATATCCTCGGGCTTATCGCCCCTAAGGCGTTTAGTATATCTAAGATATCTACTTAAAGTTAGAGACGGCCTCCTAACGGTATTACTCCGGCACCCTAAGGGCACCTCCAGGAAAACCCATAGTAATACTCGCGCGGCTCTAGCCTTATAATAACGGGAGTTACCCTTCTTCTTAGGTTATTTTTTCTTAGGCGGTATCTAAGAGGCCGTTAATACTAAGCTTAGATCTAATACGCCCCCCTATAGCACCTTATCGAACTTATATTAACGACTCCGGGCTATTAATTATTTAATAGTTATTTTTAACTAACTATAGCCTATCTTATTAGCCCGCCCTAAAACCGCCGACTTCCTACCCGTATTACCGCGCTGCCACTTATAAATAGACGATACCGTAAGATAACGGTAAATAAAAGACCCGATCTATCTATAGACTATCCGACGCTTTATTAGTAACTACGGTATAGAGCCGGGAATAAAGGCGGGAGTAGGGGGGCGGGCGGCTTAAAGGGAAACCTATAATATTATAATAGGAGGGTTAAAAGAGGGAAAATAAGAAGAAGGGCGGAGGCCCTTAAAACTTTCTATTAACCTAGCTATAACCGTGCGTAACTACTAAATTCGGCAGGTATATATAATAATAAAGGCAGGAGCCCCTACTAAAACCCCCGCCTAAAAGGAAGGCGTAAATAAACCAGCCACCCCGATACAGGGAGGATTCCTAGAGCGCGGAGCCGCCGCGGACCTCTTTCGGCCCCCTGTATAGTATGCCGTATCCTAGGCTAACTCGAATCCCCTAGCCTACTACCTTCCTGTTAGCTACTAGACTAAAGGTGTGATCCAGATACGTATTAAGTCACTACCGGGACCGTTAAGGCCCCGACGCGGCACCGATCCTAATAAGGAGAGTATAGAGGTTTTTCTACCCGAACGGGTTTTTCCCCCCTATAACCAGCTAAGAAGGACCGTATAGCCTAAGCCGGGCTCCTAGACTAGATAGGATAGCGGAGTAAAAGAATAATGATAATAATAAAAATAATAGTCTCCTATACTAGGTAGACCTAAATAGGAGAAAACGCCTTTATATCCCCTTCTCCCTATATAAGGAATTTCTCTAGGCCGCCTATAACGACTAGCACTATTTCGGAGCTAAACGGATATAGTATAATTTAGTTAGCCGCTTTATAATCCCACGACTCTATAAGGAGGTTAATTTATATATCGCTTAATATAAGATATATCGTACCTACTAAACGGATCGGCAGGCTCCCCTTAATAAGATATAGCCTATCCTAACGCCCCCTATCCCTTTCTATACTATCGCTATAGAGTTTATTATCGGACTACCCCAAGTGCCCTCTATAAGGACACCTTAGCAGCGCGAAGGCTTTCCTTTATTCAACGCCCTCCTAACTATCACGGATAAGTTCTTAAAGGCCTCCCTGCTTATCCCCGGCTATAGCACCTACACCATAGAGGACTAGGCGTCTATACTCTTTTAAGCCCTCTAGATAGGTAACTAGGGTATCCCCCGCGCTATTATCTTAGACTATAACCCTAAGTTCTTATTAGACTTCTAGATAACTCTATAAAAGGTAGCCGGAACTAAGCTAAAGTTCTTAACGGCCTAGTATCCCTAAACTAATAGTATTTCCGAGAGGAAGAACTAAACTATTAAGATCAGGATACGTATATACCTAGCGGATAACCTAAACGCCCTATAGCCAAAGGTGATTATACCTTTATAGTTTAACCTAAATAACGCCTTTAATAAAACGCTTAGCTATACACTAAATAAGATACTATATAGCACTAGAACGAATAGCCCGCTTAACCTAAGCGGTAATATTAACCCTAAGTTCGTATATAAGATATTCTAAAAGGATACGAAACTTACTATTAAAACGGTAAAGATATATATAAAGCGCCTATACGATAAGAAACGGCGTAATATCCGGTTCTAGCCTAGCGACCGCGTATACGTCCGCCTTAGCCGCGGATACTCGCTCCTAGGTAAGGCTAGCCCTAAGCTCGGTGCTTAACGGATAGGCCCCTTTAAGGTCCTCGAGTAAGTATCGCCGCTAGCATACCGATTAGATCTGCCTAAGACTCTTAATATACACCCCGTTATTAGTATTACCTAACTCTAAATAGTTAGATTCGCGGAGATACCTAAGACTAGAGGACCCGTCGATATATAAGATAGGGACTAAGAGTAATAGCGAGACCTATATAAGCACTGCGAGATTAAGGCTATCCTAGATAAACGGATTACTTATAGGGGAAGAGGTAAGCCACGTACCGAGTACCTTATTTAATAAAAGGACTAGCCGGACTAGTAGAATATCTAGATACTGGCAGACGTAATAGAAGCTCCGGATTTAGTAAAGGAATTCAAAGAACGTTAAAGAGCTTTAGAAATACTTTATTTAGCGTTAAAGGGAATAAAAGAGGTTAAAAGACCCGAGCCCGCCGAGCTCCAAAGAACTAAAGGGACCTATTTAGCCTCGCGGCGGGACCAGGCTAGAGCTAAAGAACTATCCCCCTTAATAACGAACACTCCTTTAGAAGGCATAACCGGTATAAAAAGAATAACACCGTCTAATCTCGAACTAGCAAGAACAGAAGCCCTACCGGCTATATAGCCCCAGCGTATATATAAATCAGTATAGCTAGCTTAAAAATAAAAGATTTCCTCGGCCACCTATAGCTTTACTATTTTCCCTTATTCTTTATCCATAGTTAAACGATCGCGACCATAGTTTAACTATAACTCTCGCCTAACTCCATCCATTCCTATTATAATCCTCCTTAATCAGTTAATTACCCTATTATAAGACCATTAAGCACTATCTCCTATTATATTCCGCCGGCATAAGAAGCCATTCCCGTCACAGGTTCACTAACATCCTAGTCACTTCCCCTATTAACAGCATCACGCCCCTTATAGCCAACCGTTACTATCCTAGCTCTATACCCCCTAATATAACGTTTTACGTCGTAGCGTACCCTATAGGGCCAAGCAGGAAATTATTCTTTACTAGACAAGGAGAGGATAAGATATAGGTATAAGCAGCTAAGAGTTTCGCGGCCAGACTTAAGGATCCTAGCGCTTAAGCATAATACACGGATTTCGAGACCGATAGATAGACGCTAGCGATTATAAAATAGCGTCGTTATACTATAGTCACCCTACTACCCACGGCTAAATTCGCGATACACTTTATTAAGAACTATATAGCACCCAGCGACGTATAGCAAGCAGCAGACCTACCCTTCCTGGTCGTAATATAGCGTATAGAATAGTATACGTAAGTCGCTCCGTTAGAGAATAATAGAGAACTAGACGAAGTAAGAAGAACACTATATCCCTTCGGCTAACCGCTAATGCTTAGACGGTAACCGACCTTATCTACTACACCGCTACTATCCATAACTACTACGGTAAGAACGGCCGTAAGGGACTTCTAGCCTTATACGATCTAGTAGGCGAAGACCTAGAGAGCCGCCTAGAAGAAATCTCCCTTATAGACGCGGCCGCTATCCTCGACCTACCTATAGAAGAATAGGGATTACCTAATATAGAGCCCGAGGCTCCTAAAGTTAAAATTCTATAATAAGATAACGCCGGAGGAAAAGAGGCTTATTCGCCTTTGGACTTTTTTTGTTTCTTCTTTCTTTTAGACGTTATTACTTTCTTTTATCTATACTAGGTACTAGGTTAGCAAATATATAACAGAGGGGCGGGCGCGCGGATATAATTACTAGCGTTATAGACAGAACCTAATGGAGTTAAGGATATACGCTAAAAAGCGCTATTCTATACTATAGTTCTTTTCCTTTTTTATTAAGTTTAACTCCGGCTAAGAATAAAGATTATAACCACGTCTACCACTTATTACTAGTATAATAATCGGCTACGCCGAGTCTTAGTCGGACGTCGTAGACCTTAAGAGACGGGGAAGCCCGCGGGACGCAGGGCTTTATCTTTCCCGGGGCATATACTACGCACCACTACCCAGTATTATACCAGGACCCAAAACCATATAGCTCTAGATTAGTGCTAGTATTATACGGGCACTAAACCCGTAAAGCGCTGGATTAGTGCTAGCCCTATACTAGCACTAAACTAGTATAGCGCTGGACCGGTGCTAGCACCGTCCTAGCACTATACCTAGTATAGCGCCTAGCCCTAGATAGCCCGAGGTTCTCTAGTAGATATATATAGCCGGAACCTCGCCCTCTCCTTTAGAAAAGACATCCTATTTATATATTATTTACTATACCCTAAGGTTACTTAACTTAAATCCTCTTATAGGTCCTATAGTACTGGCTGGCCAGAGATATATACGGTTAGTATATATCACTTACGGTAATAATACCGTTATATATCCCGGGATAGATACTCTCGCCGAATAAACGCTATAAAGTCGTTCTAATTCGGGTTAGCGATCTTCCTAGTATAGTGCCTCTAGGACGTTTAGAAAGTATATTTAAGCTTTATTAAAGGCTATTCGATCTACTATAGTACCAGGGCACCAGGTCTAAACTAATTCCTAGCTTTAATCGCTACTAACTAATTATCGATTTCTATAACCGTAGATAACTCTTTAATTAGCTTATAATTATATACTAGCAGTTTTTTATAATCACGCCGGGGCGCTAGTCGTTTAGCGAGCTTCTCTATAATTACTCGATTAATCTCGCTCTATTACTAGAGATACTACGAAAATATCGTAATTAACGCCTTTTACGTTAATATTAAGGAGCCGGCGACGGATCGCTGATCGACCTATGACCCGCTATCTTTAGGACTAAGTATAACCGGCGTATCCGTGGACCCTTTGTTTTTATCCGGTCCCTGCTTAGGCACCGTTATTATTAGTTTCGGTATAACGGGCGCCTACTCGGCGTCCGCCTTATTAGCTCCCCCCGGGGGGGCGCTTATTCCTCGAGTCCTTCTCGGTGGCATCTTCGGCCTAATTACCTTAAAGGTATAGAAGTTAAAGAATTATTATTATTCTCTTACTCCGCTATCCTAACTAGTCCAGGAGCCCGGCTTAGGCTATGCGGTCCTTCTTAGATAGTTATAGGGGGGAAAACCCCGTTCAGGTAGAAAAACCCCTATACTCTCCTCGTTAGGATCGGTGCCGCGTCGGGGCCTCGACGGCCCCGGTGGTTGCTTAATACGTATCTGGATCACACCTCCAGTCTAGTGGCTGACGGGAAGGTAGCAGGCTGGGGGTTTCGAGTTAGCCTGGGACGCGGCACCCGATGCAGGGGGCCGAAAGAGGTCCGCGGCGGCTCTGCGCTCTAGGAATCCTCCCTGCATCGGGGTGGCCGGTTTATTTGCACCTTAGTTAAAGAATTATAACGAAAGGAAAGTCTATAGACTTGAGTTAAGGAAAAGATATTATAGAAAAGGCTTAATAACTTAGTATTATAGAGTAATTATAGTATATTCGTTAACTAAGCGCTAACTTTAAACTAAGACTTTAACTTAAGGGATTAAACTAATCCCTTAATGCATGTATAGAGATAGGTTCGGATCGGTAGTCCGTGCGCAGCTATTAGTCCGACTATATACCGATAGGTCTACGATTATCTCGTTATAAGAAGCCCGTTAAGGGATTTACTAAGAAGTTCGTTATTAGCCTTATAAGAGCCCGAGGTATACCTAAGCCCTCGGGCCTATCTAGCCTAAAGGATAAGATTATCTTTGCCTAGAAGGATAATCCCTTTTATATCTCCTTAGTATCAAAGGATAACTTAACGGACCTATAGTCCTATAATAGTTAGGGTACGGTTTACTTTAGGGACCGCCTCTTTATACCGAACTAGTTGGGTTTACGCGATAAGGTCCTCTAGGCATTTTATAACGCACCTACTATAGGCTATTATAGGTTAGGTTAGACTATTAAGAGGATTTCCGAGTCCTACTACTAGGAATACCTTTTATAAGACGTTAAGAAGTTTGTGCCTATATATAGTATCTATTAAAGGACTAAGCCGCGTTAGTATAAGCCCGTTAGGTACCTAGCACCTCTGCTTATACCCGAACGGCTATTCTAAGAGATCTTAATAGACTTCGTAATAGGCCTCCCCCCTATAACCTTATAGGGAAAGAAAAGGGATTCTATCCTAGTCGTGATATATTAATACACTAAGTACGTAATCTATATCCCCTATAATAGCTCTTTAATAGCTAAGGGTCTTGCTAGTATCCTATAGGTACACGCTTCTAGTATCTACGGCCTACCTAATAGCATCGTTTCGGACCGAGGGTCCCTGTTTACTAGTAAGTTCTAGACTACCCTATATAGCCTCCTAAGCGTTAAGCGGTGGTTATTAACCGCGTTCTACCCCTAGACGGATAGCTAGACGGAATAATAAAACCAGAACTTAGAGCACTTCCTACGGGTATTCGGTGCCCTATAATAGGGCGATTAGGTTAACTAGCTCCCCCTAGCCTAGTTTACTTATAACACCGTATAGTATTCGGCTATCTAGTAAACCCCTTTTATTACGCTAATAGGTTTTAACCTATACGGACTATATAATATATAGATACGTAAGTTAGGCGAGGTTCGTGCCGTTATAGCCGAGTAAAGGGTAAAGCACCTTATATCGAATCGCAGGGCTATAGAGGTCCTTATTAGGAAAGCCTAAACCACCTATAAATAGTACTATAACGCCGGCCAGGCGGCCTAGCGCTTTAAGATTAGCGACTATATACTATTATCCTTAAAGAATATTAAGTAATATCGCCCTAATAAGAAACTATTAGATAAGTTCCTCGGCCCTTATAAGATCACCTCTATAATAGGCCAGTATAACCTCGCTTATAAGCTATAACTCCCGGAGTCGATAAAGATTTATAACATTTTCCTAATCTTACTCCTCGAACTATAAAAGTCTCGGGATAGTAGGTCGCCTATACCCGCGGACGTTAAGGTCGAACTATAAAAGTCGGATAAATATAAGGTAGAGGAAGTCCTGGCTTATCGCTATAACAGGAATAGGCGCAAATATCTTATTAAGTAGGCCGGGTATAAGTATAAATATAACACTTAGGAACCACGAAGACACCTCCCCGATACGCTTATCGAGGAGTATTATAGTCGAAAGAATAAAACCAATTAATAGTGTTATCGGCGCCCCGAAGGGACCTTTCTTATTTAGGTCTAGGGAAGAAAAAATTAAAAGAAAATAGAAAAATAATATAAAAAAAAAAAACACTAACGCCCCCCTAACTCCCCCTAGCCTGATCCTAATAACTACTATAAGTAATCCTTATTTATTTTTTATAATCCGTTTTTTTACGAAGACCCGCTAACTTCGAATTTTATTTAACTAATTAGCCTAGGCGGCGGGTAATAGTGGCTAGGTAACGCTCCGTACGAATAGGAGTATCGCGCCTCTTATGGTTAGCCTCTTCCTCCTCTTCCTGGCAATAACGCGCTACGGGGTCGAACCCCTTATTATCCCGGACGTATTTTTTATAGCCTCGAGGGCCCGACGTAACTTAGTTTAGACCCGATAAGCCCGGCAATTATATATATTAGCGGTGCTCTTTATAAGGATATTAGGCTAACTTATAGATATTTAGTCGTCTAAACTATTACCGCCCTATACGGCCTCTACTAATATCTGTTAATATTATACTTATAATAAGTAATAATTATAATAATCATAAGTATAATATCTAAGTTAAAATAAACAGTATATAGTTATAGCTATATAACTAGACGTTTACTTTATAACCAGCTTAACCTATACTATAATACTATACGTATTATACGTGCATATATACTTGGCTTGTGATATATATTATATAAATATACTAGGTACTGTAAATACGACATCTTGGTTATTACTTAAGCTAATAACGTGGCGTGATAACCGTCGCGTAGGCTGTTAACGTAACAGTCGCCACACAATCTTCCAGAGTCTTTTGCTAGCCCCGGATCCAGGAAGAAATCCCAGAAGTCAGTTCTTTACATATTCGTGAAACAAGCAGTAATCCTACGGATCTACGAATAACAACAGCTATTTGCTTGATTTTCCTCTCTTCCGCGCGTACAGCCTACTACTCGTAGCCCAATGTATTAAAAATATCTTCTATAGCTTCTTAACTAACCGCTCTGCCTATAATAAAAGCTATATATCTAATTAGTAACCTTAGGAGCGGTTAAAGTAAAGGGGACTATAGCTATATAAATATACTAACTTATAGTCGCGGCTATTATTATTATAATAATAATAGTATTTATCGGATACCTTACTACTATAGCAGGGCCGTATAGTAAGGGGACCGGTAGCGTTATCGCTATATAACGCTAAGGAACCTAGCGTACGGGCCCACCGCCTATAGGGAGTATAAAGCTCTAGGCCCGACCTAACTAAGATAACGGGACGCACCGGTATTTTAATACCGCCGCCGTCGCTAAAGTCCGAGGGTTTATTACTAGACCCATTTATAAATAGAGCGAACTCCGACGATAATAAGCTATTAGAGTTAGCTTCCTTATCGTTAAAGAGGGTGGCTTTATCGGCACTACCGCTTATAATAACGTCTTAACTACTATAGTTAAGGACGCCCTCCAGGTTATCGAGGGGCTTAAGAGCACCCTACAGCGAGTTATCACGCCCTAAAGGGAGAGGGCCGGTTAACTTAGTAACCGGAGTAGCTATAGTAGCCGGCTTCTTAATAGTCCTAACCAGCGTAGCTTATTTAGCTAGAGTAGCCGCTATATCTGGCTGCTTAATAGCTTTATCATCTAAGAAGGAAGAAGACGATAAATCTAAGGATAAATCCGATAATAAGTCCGATAAAGAGTTAGACTACTGCTATTACTACTACTACTACTATTACTTAAGAGTAGCCGCTATAGCCGCGGCCTTAGCCTTAGCCTAAGCCTTCTTAGCGGCCCGCTATACCTTCTTCCTAGTAGTCTTAGTTATCTCCTTATCGATAACCTTAGGTGCTACCTTAGTGGACTTAGTACCGACCGCGTCGGACTTCTTACCGGCCTTACCGGACTTTTTAAAGGACTTACCGGCCGCGCCGGACTTTTTATACTTATTAGCTAAAGCAGGGGGCGCTATTATATAATAATAGTCTGCTTTAATATTATAAGTTAGCCTAAGGTCTACGTAAAGGGGATATAACACTTATATTATGACTATAGTAACGGTAATAGTAATAATAATAATAATAATCTACTATAATATTAGCCGAATTCTAAGCCGGCCGCGATCCTATACGCGACTAAGACGATATATAGAACCACGCAGAAATAATATATACCCTAATAAGGAGTTTATAGGATAAGTTAATACCCTTAATATAAACAGGGATAGGTGACTTACTATTAACGGCGATACTATTATTATTAGTAAGAATAGATCAATAAGAAAGGGTAAGGAAAAGGAAAATAATAAGATAAGTTAGGTAAATAGAAAAGTCCTATATCAGAATAGTCGTATAACCTAATATAGGCCCTACTTATATTATTCCTTCCCCTTTTACTTAGATACGACTACCTATTACGGGTTTCTACGATACGGTTATTTAGTTAATCAAGGGCGCGTCTAGAGTACTATTATAGCGCACGCGTCTACAGATAGGCTTTATTATTATTAGTATTTATAATAGATATCACGTCTTATTATCGCCCGGCCTTAAGCTAGATAAGCCGCGAGAGGGCGATAAAGGAAATAGAGTAAGTTCTTTTATTATTTAGGACTATAGCGTGGCGGGCCTTATTCTAAAAGTATTCTTTATATAGGCTTTTTAGGTCGCCTTAATAATAGTAATAGTATAAGGGGATTACGAAAATAATAAGGGTTACGATTTATTACCGACCTAATATCTGCTTTTAGAGTTATAGTTTATTCTAACTAAAGCCCTTTATTAGATAGGGCCCCGGCTAGAGCGCTTAGGGCTTTATTATAGTATAGTCTTTTGATAAATTGGGCTACGAGTAGTAGGCTGTACGCGCGGAAAAGAGGAATCAAGCAAAATAACTGTTGAATTTGTAGATCCGTAGGATTACTGCTTGTTACGCAAACGCGTTGTTATGTGTAAAGAACTGACTTCTGGGATTTCTTCCTGGATCCGGGGCTGGCAAAAGACCCTGAAAGATTGGGTGGCGACTGTTACGTTAACAGCCTACGCGACGGTTATCACGCCACGTTATTTACTTAAGTAATAACCAAGGTATCGTAAATTACGATACCTAGTATATTTATAAGATTATTACTTATTATAAGTATAATATTAACACCCCCCCGTAAGCTGACTCTTATATAATAAGTGCAGCTTAGTCAGATTATAGTTATAATTATGTTATGTTATAGCGCAGTAATCCTAGTCTATCTAAGACTAGAATATATAGAGGAAAAATTTGAAAAAACCTCTTCTTTTTAATTTAAGGGAAAATTCAAAAACCCTTGTTATTATTGTAGTATATTATCTAAAGGAAAGTTCAGAAAAACCTTTGATATCTAGGAAAACCCGAAGGTAAAAAACCTAGTTGTATCCCCTTGTAAAGAACTAAGAATACTAAGTATTAAAACCTAGTATTTTAATTCTTTAATATTATTATAAGGCGGTAAATTATACTTAGGCAACGTATCGTCCTTATAACCTAGGTTTATATAACCGTAAAGAGTATTATAAGTCTCTTTTACTAAACCTTTAGTTATTATATCAGCTATATTAAATTTCGTATTTATATATACGATTTTTATTTTATTATTTTATAGCTGTTGCCTATAGTAGTGATACTGCCTGTCGATATGCTTTACCCGTTTATAAAATTCAGGGTTTTCGGCGAGCTTCTTTGCACTCTTACTATCTATTAAGATAGTAGGAATCTTGAGAGTTTTATTATTATTATTATTATTTTTATTATTATTATTATTGCCTTTTATATTAGAATCTAGACCTAGATTCTATAGTATATCTTTATATAGATTATAAAGATAGATTCCTTCTTTGGAAGCTTCTGTGAGAGCTATATATTCGGCCTCTGTTATTAATAAAGTAATGACTTTTTGTTTAGTTAAGGTCTAACTAACAGGGTTATTTACTCCTACGTAGTAAATATATCCTGAAGTCGAGGTTCTATCCTCGATTATATCTGAAAAGCTGGTATCAGAATAACCGTAAATACTAAGGTCTTCTTTATTATAGTTATATAAAAGACCGATATTAGGATATATATTTATATAAGCCTAGATTCGATTTAACGTAGTAAAGTGGTCTTACGAGGGATTACTTATATAGCGAGAATACTGGTTAACTACGTAAGTTATATCTGGTCTTAAATATAAGGCTAGATATAATAAAGCCCCGATTTCCTGTTAGTATTTATTTATATTATTAGTTAACGCTTGTTTAGGATTTGGTACTAGGACCTTCTTGTGTATATAAGGGGTGTTAACCCTTTTTAGACTTCGTTTATTATACCTTTTAAGTATCTTATTAGTATAAGGCAACTAACTTATAGAAAGAGTCTTATTTTCTTTATTTATATTTATTATATAACCTAGAAAGGTATTTATTTCACCTAAGTCTTTGAGTGTAATATCTTTAGACATCTCCTTAAAGAAATAGTTTAAAGTATTCTTAGAAGGGCTTAGAGCCACTATATCGTTAACGTGGTATAAAAGAATAGCTCGTTCTTCTATTCTTTTAATTTTATTATATTTATAAAAGGTAAAAACTCCGTTATTATATTCAGAGACCCGGTAACCTAGTTTAGTTAATATCTTAACCAGGTAATTATACCAGAGTCTAGGACTTTGTTTTAACCCGTATAAAGCTTTATGAAGCTTATAGAGTGTTATATAATTATTATTTTTATTATTTTCTAAGCTATCTTCTCTCTCGAAGCCTATAGGTTATATAGCGTATATCAGGGTATCTATATTAGTATGAACGAACGCGTTTTTAACGTCGAACTGCCTGAATTTCTAGCCGCGTGATACGCCTAGTATTAAAGCTAGTTTATAGCTTTCTGGCCGGCAGGTAGTTAAAAAGGTTTCTAGATAATTAAGACCTAGAACCTGATTAAACCCCTGAATAACCCACCGAGCCTTATATTAACTAGCTTCGCCAGAGCTATTATATTTGATTCTAAAGACCTAACGACCTCCTAGTACGTGGTAGTCTTCTTTTATTTTATTATAATTATTAGGCGTATTTCTTATATTTATTAAGTCCTAGGTCTTTCTCTTTTCGAGTTCTAATATTTCTGCTACTATCGTGTCTATCTATTTATGTTTATCTAGGCAGTTTATAGCCTGTTTATAGGTAGCTGGTTCGTTAATCGAATTTATAGTTAAAAGAAATAGGGAATCTTCTTAAAACTATAGGTTTCTAAGTATTATATCTTTTATATAATATTATAAGTGCGCACTATTATTATAGGATATTAAATTCTTATAGTCCGGTTTTAATAGTTCTAAAGGTATTTAGACTTCTAGCCTGGTACTCTGGCTACTGTTATTATTAGCCGGGCTATGGTTGATATTATTATTATTATTATTATTAATAGCTGGAACTTCATAGCCCGCTGCCCGTAGACGAAGACTCTTACGTCTATTATTATTATTATTCTCTTCTTTAGGTTAAATAGACTTAACAGAACGTTTCGAAACGCGCGAAGGAATATTTTATGAAAATTAACCGGTATTTTTACTAAAAGTGATTCCTTTATTATACTTAACGGGTTAATAAGGCCCGCGGTTAGAAACCTGTTTATTATATGCCTAAGTATTAATATAAGGAGGGAGGTTATTATTATTTTTAGGCGTATAGTTATTATTATAGTTATCTAAAGAAGAGTAAAGAAACTGATTCTCTAAGATATAAACGTCTCGAAACCAACCAGTCTTTTTAGTTACTAGGTTATAAACCTTATAGTTATAGTTATTAAAACCTATTAAAGCACCTCGAAGTGCTCTTGTATCTAGTTTCTTTATATTCGGGTCGTTACTTTTATAATAAATCATAGAACCCTAGACCCGTATATTATTAATATTAGGTTTCTAACCTTATGAAAGCTTAAAGGGACTTTTATATTTAAGAGCTGAATTAGGTGATCTGTTATATATATAAATAGCTGAAAGCATAGCTTTACCCTAAAGGTAACGAGGCAGCCCTGAGTGGAAAAGAAGAGCTGGAACCTTTTCTATTATAGTTCTTATAACTCGTTTAACAGAGCCTTAAGCTTTATAAGTGTACGGTGGCTTTATATTATGCTTTATACTTGTAAAGAGGCGTTAGAAAGAGCCGTTATTGAATTCTTTTCCACCGTCCATATCTACTTCTTTAATAAAGAAGTGATATTTATTATTATTATTATTTTCCACCTAAGCTTTCCACTCTTTTATAGCTATAACTACCGTCGTTTTAGACTTATCTAAGAGCAGTTATGCCCATAGAAACCGGGTGGAACGGTCTAGTATAAACAAAATCCAATGCTTCTTATTATAAGAAAGAGGTTCGATAGGACCGTAAAGATCTATATAAACCTTTTCTAAATATAAAAAGTCCTTGTATTTATTAACTGAATTTTTATTCGTAAGTGTAATAGACTTGCTCTTCTTACAGGCATTATAGCTCTGTATTTCAGTTAACTCTTCGTTAGTTATATTATAATCTTTTTTAAGAGTATTAGTATAAAGACTTTTTAAGGTAACAGGGTTAATATAACCCATCCTATTATACCATAGCGTTATGTTTTCAGTTATAGAAGTAGTCCTTCGACGGTTATTACGGTGTCTTTATTTATAAAGCTCTTCTTAAGGTTAAAGAGGTTAAGGTTTCTTTATTATATTATTTCTTTATTAAGGTTTAACTAACCCCTTTCTTATATTTCTTTATTTATTTTATTTCTTTGAAATTTATTCTTTGAACCTCTAAAACCTCTTTATTCTAGTTAAGTCTTAAGACTATTCTTTGGGTAAAATACCTTTTTATAATAGTTTCTTTATGTTTTTTCTAGTATTTATTATATTTATTTTTTAAGACTTAACCCCCCTGTACGATAATGCCCGTGCTATAGCCTAGTATAGCCCGTTATAAAGCAGAGCCGTTATATAAAGAAAGAGGGGCTCTTTATTATTAAATAATAAGAGCTTTTTGTTTCTAGTAAGACCGCGAGCTTTACTATTAAGACGAGAGAGACTAATAATATTCGTGCCTATTTCCGGCATATAAAGGCACTCTTCTAAAACCAGAAGCTTTCTAGTATCCCTGAATTTTATAACGCAGTCTCCTTCACCTTATATCTTTATTTCCTTTACCTGACCCTAACAAACAGTTCTCTCTTTGGAATTATAAGTAAAAAGAGTCTTTTATTTATAATAATATACGCCGTAGCCCCGTTATCTACACAGAAATTCAGATCTAATTTAATACTGTTTTCTGCTTATATTTTACAAATCTTTTCTACTAACTAATCTATATTAAGGTTAGTATTATTTATATCTTTATTCTTAGAAGAGATAATAAATACCTAATCTATATCTATTAAATTCTGTGTAAAAGGATTAGGACGGTCTAGAAGAGGAAACGGAGGAGGGAGGACGTCTTTAAAAATAACGCCGGCCTCTTCGTTTTTATTATCGTCTTCCTATTCTTTTTCCTTTTCTTTTTCCTATAACTGATCTTACGGTTAATCCTGCGGTTAATTCTGCTAATCTATAATTATATTAACCATAGCAGACTCGTCGTTCTCCTCCTCTTCTAAAGACGTATCTAGGGCGTGCTGCTCCTTTGCCTTTAGTACGAGGTTTATTATACGCTTCTCTTATCGAGAGAGACGCGTATTTCTACCTCCTTTCTTTTCCTTATCCTTTCGAGAGGACTAGGATTTATTTACCCTATTCTGGGTATTTTTCCTTAATCCTGAATTATCCTTTATTACCTAATTCTTAGGTGCTTTTTTAGGATAGAGAAAGTAGCAGTTAGTCAGCGTATAGCCAGGCTTCTTATAGCTCTTATAGAATAAACCCTTAGTCTTTTTCTAGGGCTTTTTGCTATTATTCTTCTATGATTTCGAACCTTATAGAAGGAGGGTATTCGACGGCTAATCGACCTTTCTTAAAGTATCTATTAATTCCGCTATTAATTTATCTAGTATATACCTAGTAATATTATAACGGAGAGCTTAAGTTATTTACCCTACTATAGATTTATACCTCTTATCGAGACTATTAAGAATCCAGGCAAAGATCACCTTATCAGAAAAGGATATACCTCTTTAATTTAAGGTGAGCAGTCTCTTTTATATTTTATATAAATACGCTTCGAGATTAGGGAATTTAGAAGGCGAGAGGTTAAAGAAAGAAGTCAGGACGATATAGTCGGCCTAGAATCCCTTTGCTTTATATAAATCCTTTAGTTTTTCCTATACTTTTAAAGCTTTGTTTATTCCTTAAACCTGAGTTAAGGGACCGTCTAAAAGAGTAGAGAGTATATCTCTAGCTGCCTTTAGAGACTCCTCCTTCTGCTTTACAGAAGGATTTACTAGAAGGGGCTTTATAACGTCTTTAATATATTTTCCTTTACGAGCAAAGTAAGCGTGTATTCCTATAGTCTAGTTTTGATAGTCTGTGCTGCCCTAGAGCTTCCGGACGGAAATTTCTTTGCTAGTCTCTTATTAAGTCATTTTTAAGTAGCAGAACGATATTTTTTATTATTTATTTATGTTAAAATTAACTGAGTTATTTAACGATTTATTTTTATTATTTTCTTTATTGCTTTTTCTTTATTACGTTATCGATAAAGGACAGAAACAAAGAATACTAAGCTAAAGGTCTGATTCTGATTAGCCTAGCTTCGAAGAGTGGGTCCAAAAGTGGGTCTAATCAGTAAAGCTATTTATAGATCTCGCGACGCGAAGAAAAGCGATGCTCGTATAAAGCGAATAACAGGATTTCCACGGGCGGACTTTTTACTAAAAGCTTATATACCACATTACGATATCCTATTGTTATAGGCAGCGCGGTAGGTTAAGTAGCTTAATTATTATAGCTATTATTCGTGGAGCAGTCATAAGAGCCTTTGTGTTTAATCCACGTATTCGTTATCCTTCTTTTTTTAAAAAGTCCCTTTATTAATAAAGGAACAGTATATCCGATTATAATAAAGAGTCTTATTCCGATCGTGTGGTTCTTCCGGAACAGGAATAAAGAGCTAGCCTCTTAGCACGACTCTTAGCGACCGTATTAGGAAGAATAAAGAGCTTTAAACCGTGGTATCGGAATAAACGGTTCGATTCGATTAGCTATCTTCGGGAGATAAAGAGATTTCGTATAGTCGGAGATAAGGATCTGCGACCGGGGGAGGATAAAGGGATAGCCTAAAAAGGCAGGTAGGAGTCTTTTTGGTATTTTACGTGGCCTAAAAAGGCGGGAGTCTTTTTTGTATTTCGAGTAGAATAAAAGGGTAGAAAAGAGTAGATTTCCTTCTTTGCTAACCCGGGCTTATAACCTTTTAATAAATTAGGCTACGAGTAGTAGGCTATACGCGCGGAAAAGAGGAATTAAGCAAAATAACTGTTGAATTTATAGATCCGTAGGATTACTGCTTATTACGCAAACGCGTTATTATATATAAAGAACTGACTTCTGGGATTTCTTCCTGGATCCGGGGCTAGCAAAAGACCCTGAAAGATTAGGTGGCGACTGTTATGTCAACAGCCTACGCGACGGTTATCACGCCACGTTATTTGCTTAAGTAATAGCCAAGGTATCGTAAATTACGATACCTAGTATATTTATAAGATTATTACTTATTATAAGTATAATATTAATATAGTCGTAGTAAAGGAGATAAATAAAGGAGACCTAGGAGAGTTATGCTTCGTCTAAAAATAACTAGGCCTCTCGGTTTATAAAGACCACGGTTATACTATATAAGGTGGACGGGATTAACTAAAGGAAGGTCAGGTTAGGTTAAGGGGGACGGCTAGTTTAGTTCGGGAGGATAAGGAGGGAGTTAGTGGCCCCGATAAGTGGAGTTTAGGCCGGCCTGTTTATCCCTAGGTCGGGATAGATTAACGGATAGGCCGGATTAGTAACGGTTACCGGCTCCGGTAGACAGGAGCCTTAGAAGAAGGGGCGTGATATCAGGGATATTCTATTCGAGGGGATCGGATAGGACTTAGAGGCGTTAAGGAATATATTAAGAACCCGGAACCGGCCCTAAGGTTAACCCTAGGGATATTTAGGACCGAGTTATATTTTAGGATTATTAAGCTAGCCTAAGACCTATAGTCTTAGAGCCTTAGGTTATTATATATCGATCCTAGGGAGGATAGTCACTAGTCCTTAAGTAGGGTATTTCCCGTTAAGTCCTGAGTTAAAAGGGCTTAACGGATAATCTTATAATCATTCCCCCCCTAAGGTCAGCTTCGTGACCTATTCTTATTATAGTCTTAACGACTCTCCTTACTCCTCACATAAAACCTATAACAAGGGTGTTTATGATTTCTTTCGGATCGGTGGTTTAACTATACCACTCTATAACGTTCCTCGCGATAGTCTATTGGATATAGAGGAACATAAAGACAAGCCCCTTTTACTCCCTAGTATACTTATTATAATAATATAGCCAGATATTATATTTCTAATCCTAGCTATTGTTATCTGCGTTAGCTTCTAGAGGGGGCTCGTCTTCTAGTGGTTCGGGTCTATTACTATCACTAATACTAGGATTAACGAGGTCCTTAACCTTTTTCACGGCGGCGTGGCCTAGAACGCCTCGGAGCTAGTTATGCTAATCGCCGGGGGCGGCGAGTATAACTTCGGTTAAAGCCATTATGACTTCGAGGATAGGCGATTAATTAGAGCAGGAGGAGGTTATTTAACGAGCAGGCGGATATGCCGGTAAAACGGCTCTAACCGTAATAGAATAAAGGCAAAAAGAGGGCTTTAAAAGAGAGGCGCAGAGCCTAGAACTATTAGATCGATTGGAATAGGGTCGTTTGTATAAGAGGCATAAAGAGGGCTTATTAATTCGTGTTATAAGGCTCTGAGTTTCCTACTAGTGCTAAGTACGGGAGCTTAAAGTCTTATTATATAAGCTATAAAGGCCTCTCGTGAAGAGGTTCTAGAGGCTTACGTGCTAACTACTAGGTATATTCGTATTTAGAGAAGGCTTATGTGAGATTTTGGATAAAATCCACAAGCTTAACTGGAAGCCGTAGATTAAAGAAGGAGATAGTAAAAGGAGCTCGAGTAATAGAAGGCTGAGTGAATTTAATAAAGTAATATTCTATAATACTGATAGTAGAATATAGGAATAAGATAAACGAAGAGTAAGAAAAGGAGTGAAAGAAGAAGGAGAGCAAGCAGATATATAGAGATAAATAGTATATAGAGAGACAAGTCTTAAAGCAGTAATAATAAGCTTTGCTTATTATATAGTAGACTAGTTGCTTATTATACAGTAGACTAGGTTATTACGCAGTAGACTCTTTATTGTGTAATAGACTTTTTGTCTCTGCTTGTATCTTATATCTCTGTATTACTAACTACCTATATTAATAATCAGGTATTAAGATAGGTAAATTAGTATAAAGATATATATCTTTTTGCTCCTGATTCCGCTGCCTATAACTATAAAGTAGTTATTAATAGCAGATATTAATAGCTTATTATATATTTATAATACGAAAGTTAGCTTAGAGTATATAAAGGGGGTGGTAGCCTTTATAATAAGGCTACCTAGTTAATAAAGGTCCCTTAGTTACGTAAAGTGGAGATTATATAACTGATACCTTCCTATTAAGTAGTAGCCAGAGGTCTATAAGTAAGGACCTCTATACCTATATCTTCTTAAAAAAACTTAACGAATAATCTTATTATAGTACCCCCTTTTTTAGTGTACTTATAGGCCTCTCTTATAGTCTTACAATAGCTTCCTTTACTTCTTACTCAAACCCTATAATAGTTTACTAGAGCGCCGGGCTTATAACTATTAGAACGCGAATAGGATATAAAGAGTGACTTATGTTTATTATAGACTATAAAAGAGTACTAGTCTATGATATTAAATATATAGGCAAAAGAGGGGAAAAAGCACTATAGTATATCTATGAGAAGTACCTCCATATTCGGAGCAGTATATAACGTGGCCCTTCGAATGTAACCCTTCGGGCTTATCGGGGACCTTAGGCATAAATGCCTGACAGTTGTTATCCAGTTAACCGAGTTTTACGGTAGCGCTTTGTAATACATCAACACTTTTCCTGTCCCTCGCCTGATATATATAACAGGTTTTACTTTCATTCAGTCCTAAACCTCCGGAGTCTTAGCAGCTCCTCGACCCTTTCCATTGTTCCTATTGTCTTATGCTGGACCAGGTGCTCCCATTTGGGCGCAAGGCTTGATGAACCAGCCTCAGCAATATCTATAACCGATTTATCAGTACCTAAACAATGGCAGACGTAAAGTCCTTAGTCGGGAGGCGGAGAAGAAAATCGGATCTCGAGTGTTCTTACCTGTGGAACCGAATTCCCAAACATTGGCCTTCATCCCAATGCCATAATAGGCATGCTTCTGAAGAAAGGCAAGCCATAATTGGACCGTCTCGGGATGCCCATCCCGAATTTGGATCAGGCGGCGGACAGTTACCCTCTCAAAATTCTCTTGCGATTTCTTGTAGATGAAGCTGCTTTTTGGTACCGTCCATCGTTCGGTGATCCGAGGCAGTGATATCGGCCCGAAGGCGGGCAAGTTCAGATAATACGCTGCACGTAGAGCGAAATCGGAGAAAAACTCAACATTGCGCAAACTATATGAGCGCAACTGTAGATCGCAAGATGGAATGCCATACTCAGCCTCCCGTCGCAGCGGCTTCAGGTACAGAGCTTGCACACTACGCGGGAAGCGCAAGTCCGTTAGGCCCGATTCCTCTTTCGTAGCAGCTGCAGCGTCATTTGTGTCGGACGTCTGAAAAGACGCCTTCGTACCGACATTTAGGGGTAGGCCGGAAACCTTGAGAGTCGTCTGGAGGTTGATAAAAGATGTTATTATGGTAATCAAGAATCGATTTGACACAAGGTGGATTAAATAACGACTCACCCAGGGCCGCGACGTATGGCGCATTAGTTGTAGGGATCTGATTCCGCCCATGGTTGCAGCATTCCCAGCTCCCAGAGTAGTCCAATAGAGTTCTGAGCGTCGGCGGTATTTCAAGAAGAATATGGTCGAGGATATCACGTGCGACGCTCCATGGCCCCACTTTGTTAGGACGTCATTTACCCTGGTGGTAGGTAGTGCGTTGCCGGGCCGTTTTAGTAAAATTTGAGAGCCCCTGGTTGGCCAATTGGTCGGATGGAGGAAAGTGAGGAGAGCAATTTTTTCTTACTCTTTTTCATTACCTTGCCTGTTCTCCATTACCACCCACGAAGCTCAGGAAGGTACCTCGCTTCTAGCCGATCATTCCTGCTTTTGCCCATCTTTGGCCTGTATGATGCAGGAGGACTAGAATCGTCGCCTCAGTCTCTGCTATCCTTTGATTATTTCTTCTTTACTGACATCCTTCCGCTTGAGGAATCGGATTATTTGCTTGGGACTCCCTCGCTGCTGTGAAATTGCTGCAAGGCCTCAACCCCTTTGTGATCCGCCATACACATCTGGCCTCCAGCACCGGTTTTGCAGCCAGTGTGCTACACGAAGAGAAACGTTAGTCGACGTGCATTGTATCAGGACCCAAGCTCGAACAAGTGTGGTGGATGCCTAGTCATGGCCACGGCATCCGATGAACCGTCAACATTGACACCCTCTGAAAGTAAGCCCGCTGTTCATCATTTCTCGTAACTCTCCGCGCTTCTACATGTACTTGATTTTGCACTAACGCATACGTTGTACATAGATAATATGACAATGGGGAGTTCCCGTCCGGGGGCACCGCCACATGATTCAGGAGTAGTTGTTGCAGATAATGAGCAAGCTCATGAAGGTAACACGCATGGTCTTCTCGTGCCGATGGCGTTCTCGTCGCTGGAAATCTGCTAAACAGAGATAGCCCTCATTAACCTTGCCGTACATCTGCCCCATGAACCCCATGCTATGAACATTCTTGTAAGTTGGATTTGAAAATCTTCGCTCTATCGCTCTTGTTTGCCTGACTGCCACTGCAGGTTTCTCCGCATGAGCAAATCCACGAAGTCCGACAATCCATTATCGATATGCCTGCTGCATTCCGATACACCTGTTTCCATTTAGAGCACCAAGGAGAACGAATCAATGATTTCCTGCCTGTCTCCGACGTGATCAATCCCGACCAGGCACAGGTTACCCTCGTGGAGGACCCTTACAATGAGAGGGAGGCCCGCATACACCTAGTCAGAATTCGGGAGCTGATAGGGGCCGCCGGAGATCGTACAGACCTTGTGCAGGGCATACTTGCGGGGGTTTCTGTGCTCGACACGCTTACCCCCAAGCCAGGCGAGACAATGCAGGGCAGTACAGAACCCGACATAGGGGAATGTGCCTTCGGGGCTTCAGCCTCCATTTCAAAGCTTTTGCCGCCCAGGGCACAAGACCCTCCAAAGACTGTCAAGTCGATATGCCTCTCGCCTTGGAATCCTCCACCCTGTCATTTGAGGCAACAAGGGCATCTGCTCTACCTGGTCGTTGCGACCATGGAGGGCGAGCAACACCATATAACGTCTCATGTTGGTGGCTTCTATGTCAACAAGTCTTCCAATAGCAAGTTTGACCCCCAACCAAGGTCACCACCGAAGGGTCATTCTGCGCACTCTATTCTCGACCTTCTAAGTTCTGTCTCTCCGTCTTTCAAAGTTTCCTTCCACGCTCTTCAGGAATTCAACGCCCAACGGGACCCTCTTTCCACCATCCCAATTGCCAACGCCATCCCCGCTGCGCCCTGGGTAATTCCAACTACATCGTCCCTTCTTTCGTCCCATGCCTCGGATCCTGCACGGTCTCAAGAGACCTACCTCTTGGCCGGAGCCGACAATACCGACACTCTGCGGGACTGGAATGAGGAGCTTCAGTCCGCGAGAGAACTGCCAAAGGAAACCATCCAGGATCGAGTTTTCCGCGAACGTATTATCTCCAAATTGTTTGCGGATTATAACGATGCCGCCACACGCGGTGCTATCATGGTCGCACGGGGCGAGATCCAACCTCTGAATCCAACCGAGTGCGAGGACGCGCAAATTTTTGTCTACAACAACATTTTTTTCTCCTTCGGAGCTGATGGTGTCGGTACTTTCGCGTCCGAAGGCGGAGATGAGGCCGCAAGAGTCGCCACAGCAAGAGATGTGGCTGGGGTCGCCCTGGTTAACCAGCTTGATATCGATGGACTCTACACAACGGCGACTGTAGTTGTGGACTACCTCGGCAAACGCGTCGTCGGCCAGAGCATTGTCCCTGGGATTTTCAAACCACGGGAGCCGGGCGAGAATCAAATTGACTACGGTGCCGTGGATGGCAGGGACATCGTTGCCGCTGATGAACGTTTTTCAGGGGTCTTCGAGAAACTTTCTCGTGCTTTGAGAGTTAAAAAGCACCCCGTGTGGGATAAGGATGGTCGCCGCGTCGACTTAGAAACAAGCGTCGAGACGAAGGGCTTGATGGGCACCGATGGCCGCAAGTATGTGCTTGACCTTTATCGGGTAACGCCTTTGGACATTGCTTGGCTTGACATGTCGAGCAATGGAGGACAAGATTTTGCGGAGTACCCCCACCGCATGACCGTCCTTCGTCCTGAGCTTATAGATTCTTTCTGTCGCAAGAAAATGAAAGAATGGGTAGATACCGAACTTGCCCGCCGAGGTCGTGGTCGGCAGGGTGTTTCCACCAATTCGGGGAACGCGGTCGACGCTTCGCCTGATGAAGACGGGTGTGCAGCCGCAGATACTGAGTCAAACGAAACGTCCATGCCACCTGGTGATCAGAAAGACGAGGATCGTATCGACTTGTCAAAATTTACCTTTTCCCTTAATCCTGACGCATTCAGCGGTCAAGAGCCCCAGACTGACGAGGAAAGGGCGCAGCTTGAGGCAGACGAGCGAGATGTTCGACTCGCTTGCCAGTACTTGACGGATGAGGTCATTCCAGAACTATTGCGAGAATTGAAAGAAAGCGAGATAAGCTTTCCCGTCGATGGCGCATCACTCAGTCGTTTGCTCCACAAGAGAGGGATCAACATTCGATACATTGGACGTCTCGCATCATTGAGTACAGACCCGAGTCTTCAGTGCCTACGTGACCTCTGCGTGCACGATATGATCGCCCGGTCTTTCAAGCACATTGCGTCTGCCTATCTGCGGCACACCCCTGCACCTCTTACTTCAGCGTGCATGGCTCATCTCTTAAACTGTTTGCTAGGGGTCAATCTCAACCCCAACCCAGTTTCTGATGTCGACCCGTCCCTCAAGGCGTTGTACCCAGAAGGCGACTATTCTTTTGAGACTGTCACACCCGACTCTCTCCGTTCACGAATCCTAGATGAGACTTGGAAACGTTTCAGGTACCAGCTTGAGAACGATCTCTATGTACACATCAAGCCACTCCAGCTGCTACGAGAAATATCCTTGAAGCTTGGTCTGCAACTCGAGGCAAAGGACTATATGTTCACTAAGAGAACCATCGACCAGGATGCTGCTGGTGATGCGAAACATCCGACTGGTGCTGGCAATAATGGCCAGATGAATGCAGAGACCAAGAAAAAGAAGAAGAGCCAGGACCGGTCATTGACGGCGGGTCGTACCAGCGGCACTCCCTGCACGTTTTCACCGGATGACATTATTAACATGATACCTATCGTGAAGGATTCCAGCCCTCGCAGCGCCTTAGCAGAGGAAGCTCTGGAAGCTGGGCGCCTCTCCATTTTACAGTCGCAGAAGAGGCTGGGTCAAGAGCTCCTCCTGGAGTCCCTCTCCCTCCATGAACAAATTTACGGTGTTCTTCATCCTGAGGTCGCACGGGTGTATAATACTCTGTCCATGCTGTACTACCAGCTGGATGAGAAAGAGGCGGCCGTGGAACTTGCGCGCAAGGCCATTATTGTCTCCGAGCGTACTGTGGGCCTCGATTCGGCCGAGACGCTGCTCAACTACCTTAACCTGAGCCTATTTCTCCACCAGACAGGTGATAGCAGGACCGCCCTGACATTCGTCCAACATGCTCTGGACCTATGGAATATCATATATGGACCGGACCATCCCGATTCCATCACGACGATCAACAACGGCGCGGTTATGCTCCAACACCTCAAGGCATACCATCAATCTCGTCTTTGGTTCGAGGAGTCATTGCGGGTCTGCGAAAAGGTATTCGGCAAGGGCTCCATCAATGCTGCTACCTTGCTCTTTCAGCTCGCCCAGGCCTTGGCTTTGGATCAAGACTCAAAGGGTGCTGTCAAGCGGATGCGCGAGTCGTACAACATCTTCCTGACCAAGCTAGGATCCGAAGACAAAAATACAAAAGAGGCAGAGAATTGGCTGGAGCAGCTCACGCATAATGCCGTATCCATCGCGAAGCATGCCAAGGACCTGCAAAATAAGCGGCTGCGCCCTGGAGTTCGCTTCGCTGGCGAAGGACCTTTCCATTCGCCGGGCTCTTCACGGGTGCCCACGTCTACGGCTGAAAAGTCCCCGCTGAACAGAACCCCTCAGATTGATTCGCGAAGCATTGATGATCTCATCAAGTTCATCGAGGGCCATGATCAGTCTAACAAGACAAGCAAGCGACCCAGTAGGGGCAACCCAAAGCGGCGTGGTAAGCCCCGGGCCGCGTAATGGCTGCGGCCCACTGGTGGACATTCGTTTCCCTACCTACTACCTATGCGTATAGTGGTTGAAGTTGTAGGTATAGTGTACAGACATGTGTAACTATAGGAATTCGGTTCCTTCTCTAGGCAAACATCGAATTTCCCTACATGGCATCAAGATAAAGGACGTCGGTGGGGAAGCACGGGTCAGGACACGGCTAGATCCCTCATTGTACCAAATATAATCCTCACTCCTTCTTTGAATCGAGCGCTTTAGTCCGTAATTAGTGGCATTCGCGGAGAGTATCTGCATGTATTTGGTTTTGCTCTGCAGGCTTAACTTCCACGTGTGTTAGAACAATCACGGGTCCAAGCCATTCTATCCCACAACCGCCCTTCTACCCCACAGCTTGTGTCGACCCGCGATCATCACTTGCCCCCAGCGGAGCTGTCCGCTATCACCAGTTCTCGAGTGCCGGGAGTATGGTAGGATCCAATACTTTGGAAGCCCCTGGGGCCGTCAGAATGAAAGACCTAAATATAGAGGCGGTTGGGAAATAGCAAAACATGCCAACACTTACTTCGCGAGGTCGAACCCCTGGTCTTCATCCATTTCAAGTGATTGAACCGGGTATGTCTCTGCGACTTGTTCTTGGGTGTCGTTATCTCCTGTTGGATAGAGAAGGGGGGACTTGCCCGCAAGGGGCGGACTGCTGCCATGAGGGGGCAAACCACTCGCTAATCTTGACGGACTAAGATCCAGGTGCGCCACTGGTTTCAACGGCGTACTTCCAATATCAGCATATTTCCAGAACGGAGCCGGGGAACTTGTTGGCATGTGCTGGCTTGGTCGCTGTGCAGTACTCGGCGGTGCTAGCCTAGGATGAACGCGGTGTGGTGCCGGCGTGACAAAGGAAGCCCCGTCTTCTTGCAGGTAGGAAGAGGTCAGCGTCGGGGACTGGTCCTGTAAGTTCGAGCAACTTGAAGGCGATGGGCCGGTGACTGCCTTCCGCGACCTGGGAAGAGGGCTGCCATCCGCGGTCAAAACTGCGGGCATAAGCTGATGGCCCGTGGCTCGATCAGGAGTGATGTGTATGGCTCGGAGCGTCGGTTTTCGTAATGGAGATAAGCCAGCCAGTGGCTTTCTCTTCAGCGCAGAACCAGATTCTCTGGACACGACATCACCAGGACCGTGTGTGATATAGCTTAACTGGCTAGGCGAGGTCGGGGCCGAGGAGCCCCTATGTCCACCCCGGCCGCCTCGATAGGCATTCCGAGTCATTTCTTCCCGTGCTTCGGGGACGATTTGCCATTTCATGCCTTTTCCAGGCTCATGGGTGGACCTCGCGACCTTGTCAAACGCCTTATTAAGAGACAGATTGTGTCGGATAGAGTTCTGTGCGGAGGTCAGCGACCCAGCCCAAAAAAAAAAGAAAAAGAAAGAAAAAGCGTTTGGTGAGGGCCAGCACTCTACCTGCCATCCAGCCGGCGGCTGGTGCCTATAATAGGCGTAATTCGTAGTAATGAATGTGTATATGCCATTAAGGTTAAGCTTGCCATTTGGAACGCTCATAATGGCCTGGGTAATCATTTGAGCATAACTGAACTGCGGCTTTACGTGTCTATTGTCGTCGTGACTCAGGTCGATATTGCTTTGGCTGAGCAAAAGGGTGCCTGAGCCAGAATAGCCAACAGACATATGGTGGGAGGGGTGGGCCCTCTCGGGAGCGGGAGGAGTCCCAAGACGCTTATAGTTGGGAGGGGCCGGGGCAATAGGCTGGCTGTAGGACTGATCAAGGGTGCGGCGGGATGGCCCGGGAATACCGAGGCTGTGGCCGCCCTCGAAAGTCTCTTCTCTAGATGGAGAGGGGACAGAATTTGCTAGATCTTGCTTAGATAGTCCTGCCCTCTTCAGGTACATCTGATGGATGTGAAGTGTGCTGATCTCAGTCGGTAAGACAAACATCATTTCGTTGCCGCCGACGTCGAGGACGTCGCCGCTTTGCAGAGAGCAACAATTCGCCTGTTTTAACGGGACGTGATTGACCTTGATGCCGTTGCGACCTCTGACTTCCAGAAACCATTTCATCTCTTCAGGATTGAAAAATATACGAGCATGTTGTCGTGAGACCATCTTGCTCGGTCCAAGGTCGATATGCACCCAATCATCGCTATTGCTGTCCGCGCCCTCTTCGCAGGCAACCGAGCCAGGCGCTTCCGACGAACGGCCAATGTTGACGTTGAGCTTCGTGACGTAAAATGTCCAATCTTGGGCGGCAATTTTAGCGTATGCCTTGACACCGTCCTGATTGGCCTCATGGATCGCGTTGGCATGATCTCTGCTTGCCTGTACCGGTCCCTCCTTTGGGCAGAGGAGGTGTTGGACAATTTGAGCGAGGAGTTGATCGTCATCGTTAAGCGCATCGGTGCGGTCGGCGCCCGTATTTGATTCCGTCTCTTCAGTCTGCCCGGAAAGATGCGCATCCTGGGCCTTTTAGGCGTTACGGCACCGGTTGCAGTCAGCAAATGATCATGCATGGCCTGAAGCTGGCCGGGTGGACTTCTGGATCACCAACCTTCTTGCGGCGCTTCGCAGGACGTGTCGGTGAGGAATCCACCGCCAGGACGACGGAAGTCTCCTGACGCGGGTCGCGACGAGGCCGCTGAAGGCGCTTCGTTGATGGGGGCATGCCGGCGGCACTGGATGACGGCAGATGTACCAGAGAAGAGGCTAGGAAATGTAATACAAAGACTGGAGATTCGCGTAATCAGGACCTGAAAGAATGTATCGCCGAGAGCGGGATACAGTGAGACGATCAAACTGTGGTAGAGAGGTGATGGTGCAAATCCGGCTGGGCTTCGTAAGAATACTGTGGCACTTCCAATGCGACTGATAGTGATAGCTTGACGATGATGTGACCGTTATCCCATAACTTATCGCATACGCCAAGATATAGACACCTTGGATTGTATACAGTGGGTTTAATTTTGGGTGAGGATAATCCGACTGGGGCAATCGGATATTCCGACTAGGGTCCTATATTAACAGCCGGTGACACCCGCCCGCTCGCACCGCCTATACCTAGATACTTCCATATATAATTCAACTAATCGTCGCGACGATACGCTTGATTGATCGTAGTCACGATACCGACGATACATTTAATTGATCGTAGCGACGATACCGACAATACACTTAATTAATCGTAGCGACGATACGCTCGATTAATCGTAGTTATAATACCGACGATATATTTAATTAATCGTAGCGACGATACCGACGATACACTTAATTAATCGTAGCGACGATACTAACGATACACTCACTTAATTAATCGTAGCGACGATACCGACGATACACTTAATTAATTATAGCGACGATACCGACGATATACTCACTTAATTAATCGTCGCGACGATACGCTTAATTGATCGTAGTGACGATACCGACGATACACTTAATTAATTGTAGCGACGATACGCTTAATTAATCGTAACGACGATATACTCGATTGATCGTAGCGACGATACGCTTAATTGATTATACGTGGCTATAAGTATCTAGGTACTAAAGGAAGTATTAGCGGCTGGCGGCAGGCGTTGTCACTACCGCCCCAGTCGGAATATCCGATTGCCCCAGTCGGATTATCCTCACCCTTAATTTTATGAGTACCGCTATTTATAAGCGGCCTGTGTACTACCATCTAACCCCTGTTTAAGTGTCTGTAGTATACTTGCGGATCCAAATAAACTAATAGTATCACTATAATAAGCGGAGTAGAATATAAGTAGATATATTAAGAGCAGGGATTTTTTTATATAAAATACAGGGGTTTAGATATACTAAGCCAGGATAACTTAGTATCGTGTTAATCTACCTTATAACTCCTTAATAGCCTAAAGACGATATAGTATCGAGGCGACTAACTTTTCTAGGGCCTTAATAGGAACCGCCTTCTATATAGCATATACGGTAGCTTTAAAGGCTACGCCTATAGGATGCTATAGATAGCTAATTATTATTTAACGTTTTATCCACGCCTATATATTTTTAATTAGGTTAAGGTTAGGGCTATAAGGCGGCTACTCGACTTAGTAGGTATCGGCGGCGTTACTCTATTACTCCCTAATCTTCCCTAGAGTATATCGTGACGTATAGATATAAGCGCTATCTTTTTAAAGGATCTGATTCGGATCTTCTAGCTAAAATTCGTATAAAAGCGGAAGAACCCTCTTATATTGATTATCACTATTTATAGTCTTCAATTCCTTCTTACATACAAGGCCCGGCCCTTTATACGTATAACCGGCTGGTTATAAGTTAATCGTATTAAGTATGGCTAAATAATTATATTAGCTAGAATTAAGGAAAAGGAAAGAAAAGGTTTACGGAGGAGTATAGGATTTACTAGGTTTATATAAATGCACGGTAAGGGCAGTGTGCGGTCCGAGTATCGGGCCTATGCACTAATTAGTAGTTCCAACTTTATACCGAAACTATATATTCGAGGGGTTAACCTATGATATTACCCCCCTCCTCCCTCTCCCGGGCCGCGATAACTAAGGGGCGATTCCTCCTTTCGTTCTAATAGGTCGCGAGGGAGGCGTATATTCTCCCTTATATTAGGTAGGTTTAAGTCGCGCAGTATTTATAGTAACTTCGCTTATAGGTCGTTAGCGCTCCGCGCTCCGCTAAGCGCCTACTAGTTATATTAAATAACGCTTAGTTACTCCTTTTTCTTTATTCGTAAACTACTATAGTAAATAGCTTTATAGGCTTTTATCTTATTCTATAGCTTAGTGTTATAGTATAAGCATAAATTCACCCGGTGTTTTATTTATAATTAGTTCTTCTTCCTATAAGCCTATAATATCGTTTTAGTAATAAGCTTTATTATTAGTTCTATACTAAAAGCCTTATTATTCCGTATTAACTTATAGTATAGTTATTCTATCCTTATAGCTTCTTATTAGACTAATAATTCATATCCCTTTATTTATTTAATTAATTATAGGACTCTCTAGGGAGACCTTATATTTCTATAGAGAGACCTTACACGTAACTTCTTTGTGGGGTTGTATAGGGCCATAACAAAGCCATAAAGCCGCTTAAGTACTACACCTCTTTTCATATACACGTCTAACTGTACGTTATACTATACTAGTCTTACACCACTACTTTATACTCGATATTCCCTAAAGTCAGTGAATTCTTAAGGCATAAGCAGCCTAAAACTGGCCCTTAAGTTATCTGGTACAGGAAAGAAAAGGGGCATAGGAATAATAGTACTTACTACTCGATTCGAAATCGTAGCCACTAAAGTGCCTAGGTACTATAGCCGGGCACCGCGGGAATAATCCAAAAAAAAGTCCCGTATAGTAGCTTAGCAATAATTTCGACGAATGTCTACCTTTAACGCGTATACTAATAGTAGGGAGTTATTAAGAATCCGTCGGAATTTTTGCCTAGTGACTAGTAAATGGAAGAACTCCAATGGAAGGAAATGTTAAGTATAGGTATCTACTTAAGCTATATATACACATTGTATGGGATACTTAGGGAGCTTCATGGCTTTACTATAGCCCTATAGAAATATCACGTATAAGGTCTCTCTATGGAAATATAAGGTCTCTCTAAAGAGTCCCTTAATTATTCTAAATATTCCGATAAGCCCTCGCGTCGATCTAATTAGGTCGCGGCTAATAGTATACGTTTAGATAACGGCCCCCTGTTATAATGCCCGTAACGCCCATAAGGGTAGTGTCGGAGAGGTATCTGTTTCTACCGATATTATAACCTCCCCCGGGCCTTTAATAATAAGGAATAAAGCTAATTAGTTAAAACTATAGTTAAAAAGGCCCTCGCCTCTATAATAAATACTAGTAAGCGCCTAGCCGAATAGGAGGTTCGTGATAAGGCTATTGGGAAGGGGTTTCGCGCGGAGAGTAAAAGAAGAGTATTATAGGGCAAAGGGACATAGAAATCACCCCTGTGGGGGGTGTTAATAAGGGTGAAAATTAAACTCTGGCCTCCTCCTTAAGAGGGGTTCGGAGGCTATGTATTTATAATATAATAAACGATCCTGTAATCGATATATACGTAGTTAATACGTATATAATCGATATATACGGAATCGTACCTATAATATAGCGCCCCCTCTCGTGTGCTCCTGCTATTAGGAGTAAGAGAAGCAAAAGAGCTGCCTTAAAAAACAGTTAAAATCAATCTAAAATAACCGATTAAATCGATCTAAAATCAATCCAAAAATAATCCATAAATTAATCTATCCACTCCATTAATCCGGGCCTTTAAAAACGTCTATCTAATCGCTTAAAATAACCGCCTAGGTCTTTTGCAAACGTCTACTCGGTCCCTCGGTTTAATCGGTTTAATCGGTTTAATCAGTTTAATTGGTTTAATTGGTTTAATCGGTTTAATCGGTTTTATCGATTTAATCGGTTTTATCGGTTTAATCGGTTTAATCGGTTTAATAGCTTTGATCGCTTTAATTGGTTTAATCGCTTTGATCGCCCGGGTCCTTTAATAAGGTCCGAGGCCGCGCGGTTTAATTAACTTAATCGGTTCGATTAGTTCAATTGCTCGGGTTCTTCGTAAAGGTCTGCCCAGTTCCGCGGTTCGAATAGCTTAAAATAACTGCCCGGATCCTTCGTGAAGGTCTGCCCGGTCACACGGTTTAAACAGCTTAAACAACTGCCCGGGCCCTTCGTAAAGGACCAGGGTTATAAGGTTTAAATAGCTTAAAACAAGCGCCCGGGTCCTTCGTAGAAGACCACGGTCACATGGTTCAATCAGCTTAATCCGTTTAATTAGTTTAATCGCCCAAGTCCTTCGTAAAGGTCCCGGTTCCGTGATCAGAATAGCTTAAACAGTTCGATTAATTTAATTGCCCGGGTCCTTTATAAAGGCCTAATTGGTTCCGCGATTCGAATCAATCAGTTCTATTAGTTCTATTAGTTTAATTAGTTTACTTAATATATTAGTTCTATCTAGCTAATTGGTCAGTTCCTAAGTGGCCCGAATACCGTGATTATATACGAGATACTCGCTTACTTACCAGCCAGTCAGTCTGCCATAGCCTATAACATAAATACAAACTCTATAGCAGCGCGGCGTTACTCTAGGACCTGCCTACTAGTAACGAGTTAATCGCCTGCCCGTATATAAGACCTAACGGACCTAAACTATCTAAATAACTAAATAAACTAATCAAACTGCTTAAACTCAACACGTAACTAAAGACGTAACTAAAGACGTAACTAAAGACGTAATAATCGTGACTGCCCTAGGCGATATAAGCAATAACGTAGACGATATAATTAGGGAAAGATTACCGCGCCCGTACACTTTGATATCGAGCCCGTAAAAGTGGAGTCATGACCCTCAATGTTCTCTTACCTGCACGCGGTCCAATTTTCTATGGTAAAACGAGGCGTCGACGGGTTAAGGTACATACAGTTACATTATACTAATTCCATTTCATCAGTTCCAGTATATCCTTCTATGCTACCTGGTTTAATAAACCAAGCCTTTAACGCCTCCTCCTCGAGCGCTTTATCGTGAATTAAAGAGAGCCTTAGTTTAGATAATACTTATGGAGGCGCGCTTGAAGTGGAATTGGTATAATGTCACTGTATGTAGCTAGGCCCGCCGAGACCTCGATTAACCGTTAAAAGGTGGGCCGTGTGTAAGTAAGAGAATATACTCCACCTTTACGGGCTCTCTATCAAAATATACGGGCGCCGCAGTGTTTCCCTATAATTATTAATAGAGGCAGAATATTCCGTCTATACTATTTGGATATTCCGACTATACTTCTAATATAGGCCTACTCTTTTCCTATTTCGGAATATTAGACATAGCTACGGTCGCAAACCACTCTAATGCCTTTTAACGCCTTAGATTAATTTAATTATTTAAATTAATTTAATCGCTGAGATTAATTTAATCGCTTAGAATAGTTAAAGGCAGTAACTGAAATGATTAGCTACTCGATCGAGACCAGCGATTCCATTTCATATCCATTTACTACTAATTAGGGCCTCTTTATAAAATCTAGTTCCCTGTCTCTCCTGCTGCTGCTGCTTCTGTTATTATTATTAGAGTACGTTTATTCCGACTAGGGCATTTGTTTATTCCGACTAGGGCACTATTTTCGCAGCCGGTGCCAGCCGCCCACGATCGCAACTTTTTTTTTTTAATTAATTAGATCACATAACCACGATTTCGACTTTTTCATCCTTCACAATTATCCATCTTCAACGCCTAATAACATCGAAATGGCCTGTTCGCCGCTTGGTTCTTAAAACAACGATAAGGTCGTGATTGAGGGTTAAAGGCGTGGATAACGTGGAGGGAGGGGTCGGGGTCAATCGAACCCAAATTCTGTGGGAGGCAACCTAGTCCCGCCTGGATCTTGGTCGGGATCCGCAGGCTGCAAGAATAGCTGGGACGGGGCGTATCATTGAGTTACAGGAAGATAGCTAGTTATAGTTAATTGACGATCGTATCTAAAGGCAAAAAGACAATCGGCACGATGCAGCTTAATTAAAGGAATTGAACCAATTAATCCTACACATAAATGGAAAGTTTATGATAGTGGGCGGCTGGCACCGGCTGCGAAAATAGTGCCCTAGTCGGAATAAATAAATGCCCTAGTCGGAATAAATATACTCTTATTATTATTATTACTATTACTGTAATTAATAGATCTATTCGATTAAAGCAGGTTATAGGAGAAATATGTCAGGTGCCGGACTGCCGGTTCCCCCGGTGCCGAGTAGCCACGAGTCACGACACAGGTCTAGGCTAGCGGACGAGTCACGGAAGACGTCGGAGCGTCCGGTCAGGAGCCTGACTAGTAGGTGGTCACGTCGCGGACCGACTCAGGGCACGAGTCGGGTTATTATACGAGTCACGGGACGGCAGTTATTACGGCTAACAGGATCCCGAGCTGGTCCGGACCTGGATAGCGTATATAAAAAGAGATAGATGGCCGCCCTTAGAATAAGGAGGCCAGCGATTAATCTAACTCTTTAGCACCCCCCTACTTGACTTGCGTGCGATCACGTCCTGACTACCAAGTACTCTCGTCTTAATTATCTCTTCACTCTTCGCGATTACCCACTTAACAAAATAGCTCTACTTCGTATAACCTTTTCCACGAGTATTACTATTTATAGCCGCCCTATCTAGTATTTACAGCCCTCTCTATCCTATTTCGGAAGGTTACGCGAGCCCACGTAGTAGTCTATATACGCTATGATCTTAGCTATAGATATTGCGTACCGGTATATATAATATACCCCGGATCGCGATAAAATTTTCATAGTGTTAAGACTGCCGCTGTTTACTATGACTTATCTCGAATACTCTATACTATAAAATCACTGCTATTTTTCGATTATTTTTATTATCTTTAAGTATCTTAGAATACCCGATATCCTTTACCTGTCCGAGGGCTAAAAAGAGGGTGGAAGAGTAGTAGAAAAGGGTGGTGGAAAAGAGTGGTGGAAAAGGGTGGTGGAAAAGGGTGGTGGAAAAGGGTAGTAGAAAAGGGTAGTGGAAAAGGGTAGTGGAAAAGGGTAGTGGAAAAGGGTAGAAAAGAGTAGTGGAAAAGAGGGCGGAAAAAATTTTCTTATAAGGCCATATAATCAGTCACGTAATTAGTTATATAATTAGTCACGTAATTAGTCACCGTAACTTATTT